>NC_041222.1:73887736-73891562 GCF_002837175.3 Physeter macrocephalus
GCAGGCGGATTCTCAACCACTGCGCCACCAGGGAAGCCCGAAACATTTTAAAGTGTACAATTCAGTGGTATTTAGTACCTTCACAGTGTTTTAAAACCATCACCTCTATCAATTCTAAAATGGGTTCATCATCCCAAAAGGAAACCCTTTGTTTACTAAGTTTTCATTCCCCACTCACGCCTGGCAACCACTAATCTGCTTCCTGTCTCTGTGGATTTAATTATTCTGAGTATTTCATATAAATGAAATCATATAATATGTAACCTTTTGTCTCTGGCTTCTTTCATTTAACATGTTTTTAAGGTTCATGCATCTTGTAGCATGCATCAGTACTTCATTCCTTTTTATGACTGAATAATATTCTGTTGTATATATATACCACAGTTTGTTTATCCATTCATCTGTTGATGGACATTTGGTTTGTTTCCTTCTTTTGACTATTGCAACTAGTGCTGCTATGAACATTTGTACACAAGCTTTTATCTGAGAATCTGTTGTAAATTCTTTTGGTTATGTACCTAGAAATGGAATTGCTGGATTATGTTGGTTATAGGTAGAATTTTTTTAAAAGAACTGCCACATTGTTTTCTACAGTAGCTACACTATTTTACAGTTCCACAAGTAATGTATGAAGGTTTCATTTTCTCCACATCCTCTCCAACACTTGTTATTTTCTGTTTTTTATTACGACTATTATTATTATTACTGTTATTGCCATCCTCAGTGGGTATGAAATGATAAATCATTGTGGTTTTTATTTGCATTCCCTAGTAACTAATGATGTTGGGCATTTTTTCATGTACTTGGCCATTTGTATATCTTCTTTGGAAAAGTCTATTCCTTTACCATTTTTTAATTGTGTTGTCTTTTTGTTATTGAGTTGAAAGAGTTCTTTATATATTTTGGATCCTAGACACTTATGAGATAACTGATCTGCAAATATTTTCTCCCATTATGTTGTTGTCTTTTCTTGATAGTGTCCTTTGATGCACAAAAGCTTTTAATTTTGATCAAATTTATTTTTCTTTTGTTGCTTGTGCTTTTGGTGCCCTAGCTACTTTTGAAAGTGTATCTGTAGGAAGCATTACTTAAAATGGAATTACCACTTAAATTTTTGATAGATACATATGTACTCCAAAACTTTATTCTCCCATCCACTAAGTGTGTGTGCCTTTTTCTCCACACCTTCACCTGTTCCATACATTAATCAGTCTTCCTATTTCCTTTTCTTCTTACAATTTTTTTTTTTTTTTTTGGCTGTGTTGGGTCTTTGTTGCTATGCGCGGGCCTTCTCTAGTTCAGGTGAGCGGGGGCTACTCTTCGTTGCAGTGTGCAGGCTTCTCATTGCGGTGGCTTCTCTTGTTGTGGAGCACGGGCTCTAGGCGCGTGGGCTTCAGTAGTTGTGGCACACAAGCTCAGTAGTTGTGGCGCACGGGCTTAGTCGCTCCGCAGCATGTGGGATCTTCCTGGACCAGGGCTCGAACCCATGTCCCCTGCATTGGCAGGCAGGTTCTTAACCCCTGTGCCACCAGGGAAGCCCCCTCTTCTTCCAGTTTTATTGAGATATAATTGACATATAGCACTGTATAAGCTTAAAGTGTACAGCATAATAATTTTTTGTTTGTTTTTAACATCTTTATTGGGGTATAATTGCTTTACCATGATTTGTTAGTTTCTTCTTTATAACAAAGTGAATCAGCTATACATATACATATATCCCCATATCTCCTCCTTCTTGTGTCTCCCTCCCATCCTCCCTATCCCACCCCTCTAGGCGGTCACAAAGCACCGAGCTGATCTCCCTGTGCTGTGCAACTGCTTCCCACTAGCTATCTGTTTTACATTTGGTAGTGTATATATGTCCATGCCACTCTCTCACTTCGTCCCAGCTTACCCTTCCCCCTCCCTGTGTCCTCAAGTCCTTTCTCTATGTCTGCGTCTTTATTCCTGTCCCAGCATAATAATTTGACTTACATACATCATGAAATGATTATTACAATAAGTTTAGTGAACATTCATCATCTCATATAGATGGAAAATGAAAGAAATAGAAAAAAAATTTTTGTCTGTGATGAGAACTCTTACTTCACTCTCAACAACTTTCATATATAACACACAGCAATGTTAATTATATTTATCATGTGGTACATTACATCCCTAATACTTATTTATCTGATAACTGGAAGTTTGTGCCCTTTGACTGCCTTCCTCCAATTCCCCCTCTACCCCCCCACCTCTGATAACCACAAATATGATCTCTTTTTTATGAGTTTGTTTGTTTTTGAAGTATAATTGACCTACAACACTATGTTAGTTCCTATTACACAGCATAGTGTTTTTTTCTATGCATTTCAAAATGAGCACCACAATAAGTCTAGTTATATTATGTCGCCATACAAATATATTATTTAGTTATTGACTGTATTCCCCACACTGTGCATTTCATACCTGTGAATCATTGGTTTTACAACTGGAAGTTTGTACCTCTCACCTATTTCTTTTCCCCCCGCCACCCGCCTCTCCTCTGGCAGCCACCTGTTTGTTCTCTGTATCTATACTGTTTCTGTTTTGTTATGTTTGTTCATTTGTTTTGTTTCTTAGATTCCACATATAAGTGAAATCATACAGTATTTGTCTTTCTCTGTCTGTCTTATTTCTCTTAGCATAATATCCTCTAGGCCCATCCATGTTGTCACAAATGGCAAGATTTCTTTTTTTTAACGGCTGAGTAATATTCCACATCTTCTTTATCCATTCATCTATCAGTGGGCACTTGGGTAGTCTTCCTATTTTCTTTTCTATTTTTTGACTGTCTGGCAAGTGAAAAGTGATATTTAAGTGGTATACATTTTCACCATAACTAATTTATTTACATTACTACGTTTGTATTTCTTCAGCCTGTAGTCACACAAATATTTGTTGAATGAATGTTCATATTCTCTGACTTTTTTTTCTTCTTAATTGTTCATAGTAGATGCTACATTTATGTGTGACAAGAGGTGTAACAAGAAACGGTTATGTGGACGGCATAAATGTAACGAGATATGCTGTGTGGTAAGTGGACCTATCATTAGGCACTATCAGATTGCATTCATCTAGGGGCTGGGCTTCTGGAAGCCTCAGCCATCTAGAATGCAGCCCAGATTTGGAAATCACTGGGAAAGGGCCCTGAGCAGCAGTCAGAATCCTGCCCAGAGAGACAGACTGGTCCTTTTTAGGCCTCAGCCAGGTCAAGAAGTCAGCTGATGGCAACATGGAGGAAGGGAAAGAAGAAAGACAAAAGGCCTCAGGCTCCAGAGCTCAAGACCACTGGATGAGCACGTAGTCATCTGCAAGAGACTGTATGCTGTCCCAGCACACAGGCTGGCTTGGCCTTAGCAACTCAGGCTTCAAATTTCATATATTCCATGGGTCAGACCAGTAGGCAAAATGAGTGTGGCTTTTTTTTTTTTTTTTTTTTTTTTTTTTCCCCAGAAGAGGGACCTCCATTCTTGGATTTTTTTTTTTTTTTGGCTGTGTCGGGTTTTAGTTGTGGCACATGGGTTCTTTGTTGAGGCATGCGGGATCTTTTTGTTGCGGCACACAGGCTTCTCTCTAGTCGTGGCATGCAGGTTTTCTCTCTCTAGTTGTGGTGCACAGGTTCCAGAGCTTGTGGGCTCTGTAGTTTGCAGCACACGGGCTCTCTAGTTGAGGTGCACGAGCTCAGTAGTTGTGGCACATGGGCTTAGTTGCCCCGCGGCATGTGGGATCTTATTTCCCTGACCAGGGATCGAACCCGCGTCCCCTGCATTGGAAGGAGGATTCTTTACCACTGGACCACCAGGGA
>NC_041222.1:73892134-73972409 GCF_002837175.3 Physeter macrocephalus
GTTTGTTCATTTGTTTTGTTTCTTAGATTCCACATATAAGTGAAATCATACAGTATTTGTCTTTCTCTGTCTGTCTTATTTCTCTTAGCATAATATCCTCTAGGCCCATCCATGTTGTCACAAATGGCAAGATTTCTTTTTTTTAACGGCTGAGTAATATTCCACATCTTCTTTATCCATTCATCTATCAGTGGGCACTTGGGTAGTCTTCCTATTTTCTTTTCTATTTTTTGACTGTCTGGCAAGTGAAAAGTGATATTTAAGTGGTATACATTTTCACCATAACTAATTTATTTACATTACTACGTTTGTATTTCTTCAGCCTGTAGTCACACAAATATTTGTTGAATGAATGTTCATATTCTCTGACTTTTTTTTCTTCTTAATTGTTCATAGTAGATGCTACATTTATGTGTGACAAGAGGTGTAACAAGAAACGGTTATGTGGACGGCATAAATGTAACGAGATATGCTGTGTGGTAAGTGGACCTATCATTAGGCACTATCAGATTGCATTCATCTAGGGGCTGGGCTTCTGGAAGCCTCAGCCATCTAGAATGCAGCCCAGATTTGGAAATCACTGGGAAAGGGCCCTGAGCAGCAGTCAGAATCCTGCCCAGAGAGACAGACTGGTCCTTTTTAGGCCTCAGCCAGGTCAAGAAGTCAGCTGATGGCAACATGGAGGAAGGGAAAGAAGAAAGACAAAAGGCCTCAGGCTCCAGAGCTCAAGACCACTGGATGAGCACGTAGTCATCTGCAAGAGACTGTATGCTGTCCCAGCACACAGGCTGGCTTGGCCTTAGCAACTCAGGCTTCAAATTTCATATATTCCATGGGTCAGATCAGTAGGCAAAATGAGTGTGGCTTTTTTTTTTTTTTTGGCTGTGTCGGGTTTTAGTTGTGGCACATGGGTTCTTTGTTGAGGCATGCGGGATCTTTTTGTTGCGGCACACAGGCTTCTCTCTAGTCGTGGCATGCAGGTTTTCTCTCTCTAGTTGTGGTGCACAGGTTCCAGAGCTTGTGGGCTCTGTAGTTTGCAGCACACGGGCTCTCTAGTTGAGGTGCACGAGCTCAGTAGTTGTGGCACATGGGCTTAGTTGCCCCGCGGCATGTGGGATCTTATTTCCCTGACCAGGGATCGAACCCGCGTCCCCTGCATTGGAAGGAGGATTCTTTACCACTGGACCACCAGGGAAGTCCCGAGTGTGGCATTTTTTAAAGAACAAGTTTCAGTTATCTGAAATATTCACTTCTGTGGAACTAAATAAAGGAAGCACTACCTGGCAGTGGGTACTGTGTTATCGTGTGTGTGTGTGTGTGTGTGTGTGTGTGTGTGTGTGTGTGTGTGTGTGTGTGTGTGTGTAAACAAGGTAACACAGTACCAATAGTAAAGTAGTACATATATACACACACATATATAATACACAATTGTTATTTTTAGCATTTATATTGACAGTGTGAAGAGTGATGAAATTGTTCTGTGTATCAAGTGTTTGAAAGTTTAAAGACTTCCTCTTATTACTGAATATTTCAAACATATATAAAAGCAGAGAGACAAGTATGAGTCCCATATGCCCAACATCTAGCTTCAGTAGTGATCAGGTCATGACTAATCTTGTTTCATTCACATCCCCACCTACTCCCCCTCCTTTGATTATTTTGAAGCTAATTCCAGATATCATGCGATCTATAATTGTGGAGAGCTTCTTTATTAATCTTGTTTATGGAAAATATAAAATGGAGATAATTTTGTAAACATATATAAATCACTCAGGAATTCCCTGGCAGTCCAGTGGTTAGGACTCTGTGCTTCCACTGCCGGAAGCACAGGTTCGATGCCTGGTCGGGGAACTAAGATCCTGCATGCAATCAATCAATCAATCAGTATCTCTTCTCCTAGGATAAGGAGCACAAGTGTCCTTTGATTTGTGGGAGGAAACTCCGCTGTGGCCTTCATAGATGTGAAGAACCTTGTCATCGTGGGAACTGCCAAACATGCTGGCAAGCTAGTGAGTGTCTTCACTGTATACTTTATTATATAGAGTTTTCCAGAAAGTCAGGAATGATATATTCTGAGTGATTGATTTTCTTACGTTGGTATGGATTACTGAATTAAGCCTTAGTATTTCAGATATATTGAGACTTTTTTTTAAAAGAGGGTATTAAATCATTTATTGATTACACATGATAATGGATGATACACAGGTCTCATTCCCATCTATAACTTTATCTGGTACCATAATTCAGTTTAGATATGTTGCATAGGATGTGCCAACAATCATATTAATAACCAGAAAACTCCGTAACTTTGCTTGGGTGACCCTTTTAACGGTGAACTCCAGGTCACAACACAGTAACTGTCAGTTCAGCTGAAGACAATGGCTTCTCCACCCAAGCGAGTTGTAAATAAATTTCTAATGGACCCTGGCATCACCCTGAAGGAATTCTAACTTCACATTGTTGGGGTGAAGTTTACCAAAATGGCTTCAGAGTAGACTAACTTTACACAGCACATTTTTTAAAAAGACACATTTATTCAGCTTCATGAGTGGACTATTACATTTAGCAATCAACAGCATGGGTGCAAAAAAAAAATCTACATTAAAACCCTTTGTTGGAATGCTTTACACTTTCTACAGAACAGAAACTAAAATAACCTGTTATACAATTAGTCACAAATACAGTCCTCGAGTTTTTTTGCCCAAACACATGAGTATTGTCAAAAACATGTCTTCTTTGTAGCAGCTAGGCCCTGCCATCACTGTGCTTGGCCGAGTTCACAAATCTCTTGTAACCTGTAGCTTCCCTGTCACTTCCCTGGCTCTCCTCTCCTGCTAAGCTTTGTTTCCTGGCAGTAATTAAAACCTTCTGCCACTGCCATAGCTACTGCTGCTGCTGGAACTACCATAGACACCTTGGTTTCGTGGTTTGGCAAAGTATTGGCCTCCACCACCATAGGGGCCAGAACTTCTGCCTCCAAAGTTTCCTCCTTTCATGGGTCCAAAATTTGAAGATTGATTGTTGTAATTGCCAAAATCATTGTAGCTTCCGCCACCTCCAAAATGGCTTCCGTCATTACCAAATCCATTACTGCCATCCGCACTGCCACCATATCCTCCACCACCACGGCTGCCACCAAAGGCATCTCGACCACTGAAGTTCCCTCCACGACCAGAGTTGTCATTGCCACTAAAACCCCCTCCACGACCACCACCAAAGTTTCCAGAACCACTTTGACCTCTTTGGCTGGATGAAGCACCAGCCATCTCTTGCTTAGATAGGGCTTTCCTTACTTCACAGTTGTGGCCATTCACAGTGTGGTATTTCTGAATGACAGTCTTGTCTGCGGAGTCATGGTCATCAAAGGTTACTAAAGCAAAGCCTCTGTTTTTGCCACTGCCTCAGTAATGATTTCAATCACTTCAGTTTTCCCACACTGTTCAAAATAATCTCTTAGGTGATGTTCTTCAGTGTCTTCTTTAATGCCACCAACAAAAATCCTTTTCACGGTTAAGTGGACGCCAGGTCTTTGCGAATCTTCTCTTGACGGCCCTCTTTGGTTCCCCAACTCTTCCATCCACCTCGTGTGGCCTCGCATCCATGGCCGCATCCACCTCCTCCACAGTGGCATACGTGACAAACCTGAAGCCTCTGGAGTGCCTGGTGTTTGGACCCCTCGTTACCACAGTCTGTGAGCGTCCCTGCTGCTCAGGTGGCTCCTCAGACTCGCATCGGTTGTTTCAAAGCTCAAACGTCTGGTGAGGAGCTTCCGCAGCTGTTCGGGCTCTTTGGGAGACTCTGACTTAGACATGACGGCAGTGGAGAGGGAAGATGTCAACGATGCTTACTCGGCGGTGTCCACGTGCAGAAAAGCTATTGAGACTTTTAAAGAAGTTATTCCTCTGTTGTCCCTGAATGTATGAAACTTGGGATGTAAGCAGTGATCCTAAGATGGGGTCTCCTTGTGTTACAATATTAAAAACTCACATTCATTAATACACTACCAATCCCATCAGAAAACTCTGGGGAAAAGTATTAGGAAGTTGTCAGGCTCATAGTGATAAATGCATATTTTCCAAAATTCTGTTTTCACCTGAAAGCTTGAATGTTATCGTTGGCAGCAAAGTCAGTTTCCTTAAAGTGATGGTCTCACTGTTAATTTTTGATAAATGTCTGCCAAAATACCCAAGTCTGAATAATCATAGTTTGTCGGTCACTTTTTCAGGTAAAACGGTGTGTTATGGGAAAAGAGGTTAATTTATCAATTCAGCTCACGACTCAGAAAAGTGCAGTTCTTTAGAATGACCAGAGGTCAGACAGCCGTCCATATCTGAGGGTTCCACATCCATGGATTCCACATCCATAGATTCGACCAACCGTGGGTTGAAAATATTCAAGGAGAAAAATTCTAGAAAGTTCCAAAAGCAAAACTTGAATTTGTTTTGTGCTGGCAGCTACTTATATAGCATTTACATTGCATTGGGTATTATTAGTAACCTAGAGATGATGTAAAGTATACAGGAGGATGTGCATAGGTTGTATTCAAATACTACAGCATATTATATAGGGGACTTGAGCATTCTTGGATTTTGGTACCCATGGGGGTCCTGGAACCAATCCCTCCCCGCCAGGATACTGAGGGACAACTGTATTTTTGTGTGCAACAAAAGTGCTTGAAGCATATACCCTATTTAGTTCCACAGAATATTAGAAAGGCATGTATTTAAGGGTCACGATTTTGTTTTTACTTCTTCATCAAGGACTTTCTTAAGTGAAATTGTCATCTTTTATCTACTCTAAGTACATGGCAGTGAAAAATACAACGGTTACAGTTTGGCACTACTGCCTTATTTGCGCTAATGCCCTGGCAGTATTACCAGCTGTTGCTTTTTCACCATCAGTGCAAATGTCAACATAGTGAAAAAAAGCAGATAGTATCTAAGTATTATTATGAAAATAATTTTGACCTTGTGGACTCCCTGAAAAGATCAGGGAGTCCTAGGGGTCAACTGAGCACTCTTTGAGAACTGCTACATTAAAAGATTAGCCTAGATCAGGGTTTCCCAACATATCTTCTGTGGAATACTAGGCCTACCATATTTCAAAAAGGAGTTAAGTACTTTGTTATAAATCACACACATGGAGTTCCGTAGAAACAAGTTATGTAGCCTCTTACTCTTTCCCTAGCTGTTTCACATATATTAGCCCACCCCCACAATAAACTTGAGTGGACAGGTCAAAGTTTGGTATCCCCATTTGACCAAAAGGAAGCAATCTCAGAGTCGTTAAGTTACCTGCCCACAGTCACCGCACAAGTGAGAAGTAGGTCCAGGACTAGAAGCCTAAGTCTCCTGCTATATTTACAGGGCTCTTTCCACCACGTTGTGTAGCCTCTGAAGAGTTTTCTGGAGAGTGCTGACTGGAGAAGAGGAGTGGGTAGAGGAATCCTGGAGGGCCTGGGCTTTCTGACTCTTGGTCCCTAGTTGAGAACCATGGCCAAAGACCCAGCCTCTACCAAGGACCAGGATTGAAGAACTAGCTCCCCTTTGGGTCTAAGGGTGAGGAGAGCTCTTGACAAAGTGGGCCGCTTGTTGGAGGCCCCACGTGAGTTCTCATTTTGATTGGGCTTGTGAACTGTGCCTAGTGAACTCAGATGTAGCTCTCGGCTTCATCTCAACTTCATATTTTTATCATGGTAGATGTCGGTTATACTTATAAGAATTTTTTTTTAATGGCTTCAGTGGCTCTCTGAGGTTTATATTCAAAAGCCTGTTTTTCTATGTTTGTTAGCTACCTGTGGCTTTCATAATCTCTATCCATTTTCCTAACCAAAAAGTTAAAAAAAAAAAAAAAGAATCTGTTTCTTTAGTGGAAGTCTCCTGTTCTGTCAAAAGAGATGGTCTGTAGATCTTTTGTTTATAAAATACATGTAAAAATGTCTTGGGATACTCATGGACTTAAGTTTGTTGCAAGTAAAAATTGAACACTTTGCCAGCAGCTCAACTTAAATGAAATAAAAACCTTTTTAAAAAGAGCAGCCCCCCGCCCCAAAATTCTCCTGTAAAACCACAAGCCAAAAAAAAAAGAAGTGTGTGTGTAATTATCTTGTGCACATCTCAAATTCATGAAGTGTTGTTTTGTTTCACCTGCTGCTTCACCAGGTTTTGATGAATTAACCTGCCATTGTGGCGCATCAGTGATCTACCCTCCAGTTCCCTGTGGTACCAGGCCCCCTGAGTGTACCCAGACCTGTGCCAGAGTCCATGAATGTGACCATCCAGGTGGGTCCTGTCTCCTTGCCTCCACACCTCACAGCCTGCTCACACTGTGTCATTTAGGATGTTGCATGATGGTCGTCACTGCTCTGAGGTTACACTGTGGTAGCCCCTCCTTGTTCCCTGTGTTCAGAGGCTGTTTCTGTGAAGATGGGTCTGAGATCTGGGCCACAGCTGGGAATCACAGTGCCTTCCAATGCTTTACTCTGTGGATGTCAAAAACACATCCAAAGAGTTGGGAGAATCCCCAGCTGGTCTTGTCTTCTTTCTTTGTGGCCTCCACTTCTGGTGCATATTTCAAAGTTAAGCATCTTTTTGTAAAGTTAAAAGTAATTCGGATTTGTTGTTTTTGTAGACGCAATATATATTTATTACATAAAAAGGAAGAGAGAAAGAAAGAAAATAGAGATAAAGTCAAAAGATTGAAATGAACTCATCTCTTATGTCACCTTTTAGGAATTACGCCCTGGTGTATATTTTTCAGGGCCTTTTTCCATGGGCAAAAATATATACTTGCATTTTTTTTCCTAAAATAAAAGTGGGATCCTAATGAATTTATTTTAACTAGATATTTTTCCCTCTTATTATTGTAATTTTAATCTATCTCCGTATCAGTGAATATTTTTCTAGATGGTAGTGGAGTGTCCTGTTACATGGATGGGCCATAACTGATTCAGTCAGTTTCATGTTGCTGGACATTTGTTTCCAGTTTTTCTGTGATAGACTGCTGTAGATACCAGGTAAATAGCTACTTGACATCACCCATTTTCTGTCCAGTCTAGTCACTGGTTTTCCTCTAGGACCATATTGGCCCTATCATTTCATTTTACCAAGTCCCAGAGGCAAACCTGATATAATTTAAGTCACTGGATTTGATACTTACAATAAATCTGGCCATATGATTTAGTCTGACAAATAGACAAGCAGTTCTCAATTTTTTAAGTTAATAGAGTGGAAAAGAATTAAGTAAATTCCTCATGAAGTGAAAAGTCCCTCCTTTCCTGGAGACCTTAAGGCGGCCCTCCCAGCTTAGTTTGCAAGCCCTTCCTGTGGTGTTCACACCAGCATGAAGTTAATGTCCAAACAGATACTCACCCACTCACTTGTACTCACTTCCTTTATAGTCACTTGCAGATGTTACAAATGAAGTCCAAATCCTGCTGATTGATGTCCATAGTGAGAACTTAACTATTTGTGAGTTGTTTTGTTTTAGCCTGCTTTCATTCAGCATTCACTTAACTTTTCTTGAGTGTTTCTTGTATATCCAGCATGGTGACCATCATAGAGGGAGGTTCAGAGGAAGGAAAAAATAGCCCATGACCTTGAGGTTTTTCTGTTGTTTCTGAGAGGAAGAAGATGGTAGTTGAAAACATATGACACAACCAGCCAATACATGAAGGAGGGCCAGATAGCATGGCAGCAAGCCATCTGTGTAAGAACTAAGAGGTCAGGGAGAGCAAGAGCGCTCAGGGCAGGGTGTGGTCAGCCAAGGAAGGCTTTGTTGTAGGAGATGAGTTTGAATGAACTGCCTCTTCCAGGCAGTAAGGAAATTGAAAGGGGTCAGAGGAAGCATGTTAGATGAGATAACAAAGATGTCTGAACAAAAGGGAGCAGTTGCTGTGTAAGGTAGGACCAAAAGAATGACTGAGTAATGTGGACAGACCATGTGGCAGTGCCACAGGAGACGGAATAGAAAAACTGCCTCCTTCTCTGCTTTTGTGTCTCTCGCCCCTCAGTTGGGTTTCTTTTTCTCACCCATGTTCATCTTTCAACACTTTAATTTAAAGCCAACTACTTTTACTTTCCAGTGACCATTTTAAAAAGTACTCAGCTCTGAAATTTAAAAGTTCCATGTCATATGCCATTATAATATGTATAGTAGTCTATGTTTAAACATCATTCCTAATTTTAAACATTACTCCTAATTTTACCTTTCTCTTTCTACAGTGTATCATTCTTGTCATAGTGAGGACAAGTGTCCCCCTTGTACTTTTCTAACTCAGAAATGGTGCATGGGCAAACATGAGGTAAGTTTTCTCTCTCAAGTGTTCGTTGTTCCAACCAGAGATTTATGATTGGATTTCGTTAAGAGGGTTAGCCTCATTATTTCTCAAAATAAATATACTCCAAGAAGCAGAGATTTGCTGTTGCCACTTTTTTTCTTTTCTTTTTCTTTTCATTAAGGTATAGTTTGCATAAAATGAAATGTACCCTTTTTAGTGTACAAACCTATGAGTTTTGACAAAAGCATTTGTACAGTCATGTAACCACCACCACAGTCAAGATGTGGAGCATTCATTCACCCCCAACATTCCTTTGGGCCACTTCATAGTTACT
This sequence comes from Physeter macrocephalus, assembly GCF_002837175.3. Taxonomy (NCBI): domain Eukaryota; kingdom Metazoa; phylum Chordata; class Mammalia; order Artiodactyla; family Physeteridae; genus Physeter; species Physeter macrocephalus. Next base: position 73,900,747 of record NC_041222.1, read on the forward strand.
CTCCCCTTACCTCCAGGCCCTGGCAACCAATGATCTGTTGTCTGCCCCTGTAGTTTTGCCTTTTCAGAATATCACATAAATGGAATCATACAGTAGGTAGCATTCTGAGTCTATTCTGCTCTCATTATTTATTTATTTATTTAAAAATAAATTTATTTATTTATTTATTTATTTGGCTGCTTCATTGCCGTGCGCAGGCTTTCTCTAGTTGCGGCGTGAGTAGGGGCTACTCTTCGTTGCGGTGCGTGGGCTTCTCATTGCTGTGGCTTCTCTTGTTGCGGAGCACAGGCTCTAGGCTCATGGGCTTCGGTAGTTGTGGCCTGCGGGCTCAGTGTTTGTGGCTCGTGGGCTCTGAAGTGCAGGCTCAGTAGTTGTGGCGCACAGGCTTAGTTGCTCCGTGGCATGTGGGATGTTCCTGGACCAGGACTGAAACCCGCCGTGTCCCCTGCATTGGCAGGCGGATTCTTAACCACTGTGCCACCAGGGAAGTCCCTGTTCTCATTTTTAATCTGGTTACAATCAAATGAAACTCAGCCGGTTGGCCTTGAGAGCATGAGCCGTGTTCAGAGACAACTTGTAGGTTAGCCAGCATGGGGAGGGGTTGCTAGTCTGGGGAAAGGTGTTACAGTGAGAATATCCCACGAGTGAGAGTGGGCTCTCCACCAGTTGCCACCATTCCTTCTCTCTACTCCCTACGCAGCTTTCCATCCTGCCTGATCGGCCATACACCTTCCTCCAGGCTAATCGCTGCCATTACCATGAAGAACTTTCATCCTTATTCTTAGTGTCTAAGCTGTATTTGGCACTGCTGACTATAGACACTTTGAAACACTTTAAAAAGATTTATTTATTTTAAAAACGCATATTCATTGTAGACGATTAAGATAATACAGTTTTGCTATGCAGAAAGAAATACTCTTAACATCCTGGTGTATAGACTTCCAGGCATGTGTGATACACTCTTTCCCCTACTCTATGACGATTATACTGTTTTGTAACCTGCTTTTTTTACTTTGTAACATGTTGACCAACATTTCTTGAAACTCTTGACAACTATGACAATATGCTTTCAGTATTCTTATCTTGATGGACATATTTTTCTCCACTTATTTCCTGTCAGTGGTTCTCAAGTCATAATCCTTGGTATTTATTCTTCCTCTAAAAATCTCACTTCCTCTGAGAGTAACCATTCTTAGACATCCATGTGTCATCTTTGTGTTCATGGACTTCAGTCAACAAATACTTACTGCGTACCTGCTATGTACTAGGTAACAGGCTAGGTTTGGGTGATTCAGAAATGAACAAGACAGGTGCCACCCCTGCCCTTGTGCAGCCTTCACTCTGAGGCGGGAAACAGACGTGTAAACAGTCGATTATAAGTACAGTAGTGTGTGGGACTTCCCTGGTGGTCCAGTGGTTAAGACTCTGTGCTACCAATGCAGGGGGCTCAAGTTCAATCCCTGGTCGGGGAACTAGATCATGCATACCACAACTAAAAGATCCTGCATGCCGCAACTAAGCCCTGGCACAGCCAAATAAATAAATAAATACTGAGAAAAAAAAAAAGTACAGTAGTGTGGGAAGTACAGAGTACTGAAGGGGATAGAAGGGGCCCTTACCCAGGAAAGGTGTTTCTGGAGGAAGTATCATAAGTAACATCTAAAGGACAGTGAGAAGATAGGCAAGTAATGTGGGGAGGGGACAACAGAGGGCATAGCATATGCACAAATTATCCCAGTGGTGGAGTAGGTGAGTGTTTAATGACTGGAAACTACATTCTACCAAAATACTGATTCCAAAGCATGTACATCCTAGGCTTTGGGAGCCTCTTCAAGAGTACAAGTTATGTGTCACCAGAGTCGAAGTATATTCCTAATTTTGAGGGTTCTTAAAAGAATTTGAGTGAATATGTAAGACTAACCTTTGGTTCCACAGGAATAAAATTCTGGCATCTTTTTCCTGGAGTGAAGAATCCTGAATGGAGGCAATTTCTCAAGAAAAAAAAATGATTTGGTTGGTCCACGGCCTGTTGCCTCTTAATTTTTTTAATGACAGAGCTGTCTAAAACTATGGAGATCATGGGTTGGGAGATGTGAGGAGAGTTGAGTAATTAATTACATAAAACAGCCCTGCAAGCAGTCTTGAAACAATGAGCCAAGGGTGCCCCCACCCCCAGGGTTTCTGTGAACTCAGTGCCCTAGCTGTTTGCAGAGGGAAAAGGTCACCTGATCCTCCCAGTTAGTCATAAAATTTTCAGAAACTCCCTAGTTATCTGGTTTCACATGCTTGTTAACCACCTTGGGAAGTTTATGTTTCAAGTCACACTCGGCTGCTAAAACAAATCCTTTTAGATCATAACAAGCATTTTTTTTTAAATTTTTATTTTTTGACTTCATTGGGTCTTTGTTGCTGCTCGCAGGCTTTCTCTAGTTGTGTCGAGCGGGGGCTACTCTTCGTTGTGGTACGCGGGCTTCTCACTGCGGTGGCTTCTCTTGTTGCGGAGCACAGGCTCTAGGTGCGTGGGCTTCAGTAGTTGTGGCGCACGGGCTTAGTTGCTCCGCGGCATGTGGGATCTTCCTGGACCAGGGATCGAACCCATATTCCCTGCATTGGCAGGCAGATTCTTAACCACTGCACCACCAGGGAAGTCCCATAACAAGCATTATTAAATAAGGTTCAGGTTTGTTTTCTTTTCAAACTAACCTTTCAGACTTTGAAAAACAGCCTGATTTTTGTTTCAGATAAAAATAACTTTTTTAAAAACATGCTCTTTTTGAAAGTTCAGAAATGTTTAAGTAGGAAGTTAAAATCCTCCCCAAGTCCTGCATGGAGATGAGAATCTGGCTACTTCTGTCTCTCCTAGTTACGAAGCAACATCCCTTGTCACCTGGTTGATATCTCTTGCGGATTACCCTGCAGTGCCACGCTACCGTGTGGGATGCACAGGTGTCAGAGACTCTGTCACAAAGGAGAGTGTCTTGTGGATGAGGTCTGCAAGCAGCCCTGCACCATCTCCAGAGCTGACTGTGGCCACCCATGTATGGCACCTTGCCACCTCAGCTCACCCTGCCCTGTGACTGCTTGCAAAGCCAAGGTGAGTAATCCTGGCTCCTGGTGGGGCGCTGACTGTGGTTCTGGGGCTGCTGATGAGTCCAGAACTGCCTACAGTGGCACCTGGACACACATCCTTACCAGGGGTCTTTGGTTGCAAGGAACTGCAAGTTAAGTTAACAAGAGAAGAAGGGTGGAGTAAATTGTACAGACTTCTATCTGCCAAGCTTGAGGTGGTCTTTTAATTCAGAAAGTACCCACTGCCACCTGACCAGTTTCTGTCTCCCTTTGATCAAATTCTCAAGAGAGACTCTGATTGTCTGCTTATTCAACAAATACATAAGTGTCTATTTTGTATAAGATGTAATGCTGTGATAGGTCCTGGGGCTCCACCAGTGAACAGTGGACATGTGGTTCCTTTAATTAGAGGGACAGATACTAATTAATTACTCAGATAATTAACTGTGACTGTGGTAATGTCGTGAAGGAGTAGTTACCCCCTTGTAGGGGGTGCCACAAGAACATGTGAGTGAGGGACTTACCTGGTCTGAGGGATTAAGCAAGGTCTCCCCCGCCGAGGAGGTGAAAGCAGAGGGATGAAGTGGAGTCGATTAGACCTTGGCTGGTCCTGGGTCAAGTGTCTACCTCTGGTTCAGTGGTAAAAACTTCATTCTAGGCCTGCCCCTTCAGGCAAGATTAAGGACAGAAGTCATTCCCAGTAAGGGGCACTGTCGACTGGACACTTCCCTCCTAGCATGTCAACCACCACGTTGTCAGTTTGCATGTGTGGTTAGCTCCTCCATCTTGGAGGGTAGCCACTCACTGTCTCTCTATTCTCTGCCGTGGTTTGATTTGAGAGAGGCTTTAAAAGTGAAACCTGCCCATTCACATATTTACCGTGGGCTGAAAGTTGCTACATGTTAATCTTATTTCAGATAGAGCTGCAGTGTGAATGTGGACGAAGAAAAGAAATCATGATTTGCTCTGAAGCATCCAGTACTTATCAAAGGTTAGTGCTACTTAAATGTTAACAATTGTTGGGTCTAGATAAAGGGTATACAGGAGCTTATTGTAGGATCTTTGCAACTTTTAAGGAAGGTTTTTTTAAATAAATTTTCTTGAGTCTAGTTTTTCTGGTTAAAAGAAAAAGTACTGCTTTATGTACCTTACCTTCCCTAACTTTAATTTGTGAAATAACCTTTTTGTTTCTCTCCTCTCCTCCTCCTTCCTCTCTCTCTCCCTTTTGGTCTTATGACACCATGAGATCAGAAGGGAAGATGTCCTGAAGTTGCGTGCATTGCTTCAGCGTTCCACCGCTTGGGGCACAGCCAGGACCAGGTCCTGCGCTCCGGCTGTGGTCTGGGGGGTTCTGACTGTTCTGTGAGTTGTCTTTGCAGCCTCCTGAAATCTTGGGACCTGTGTAGTCACACCGTACAGAAGTGGAGGTGTTTAGGGATGGATGGACGAATAGATGGCAGAGATGCACCATGGAGATGGGACTTTAGGAGTATGCAGACATCAGATTGACTATGTTTGAATACACACTGAGTGCCTGGCATTGGCCCGGATGCTCAAGGGGGTACTGAGGAATGGATTACCTCATTTCCTATGGAGCTGCTTAGCATCTGATCGAGGAGATACCACATAAACGTGTGGATAGTTCATAATAGATGGGCTTCCAAGGCCACACAGATTGTCGAGTGGTAGATTTGCCTTGAAAGAAGTGTTCTGCGTGCCTGGTATGGGGAGGTTCTTGTGAAACTGCAACGCCTTTCTTCCCTTTCTTTTTTATACTTCAGAATAGCTGCTATTTCCATGGCCTCCAAAATAACAGACATGCAGCTTGGAGATTCAGTGGAAATCAGCAAGTTAATTACTAAGAAGGAAATTCACCAAGCCAGGTAATTTTTTAAATGTGTAGCTGTGTCTTCTTTCTCCCATTAGACTTAATTTCCAAAGGGCAGGAACCATTCATTTGTGTCAGTCTGCAACAGGAAAGCCTTGCACACACAGTAGATGTTCAACAGACATCTGATATTAAGAGACCACACCCACTCCAATGCAGTGAGTCCTGCTCGGGATACAGCTAAGACCAGAGGAGGCTTTTCTGGGCCTCACTGCAGACAGTAGCCAGAGGAAGCAGAGAGCTTGACGTGTCCATTCCAACCCACAGGAGAACAGAGAACAGAGTAGTTTGCTGTGTCGAGAGAAGGAGGTGGGGCTGTCGCGGGGGCGCCGGGAACATTTTGGGGGCTGAGCAGCCAGGGGACACTCTGAAGCCCTTCTGAGAACTCCTAGTCTCCCGTAACTCAGAGGCCTGCACACTTGTCCTTGAGAAGGACCTCATCCAGCCATTGTTTTGGCCAGTCTGTTCTGTCTCCAGGTTGACCATCTAAGAACTTATTGCTGAGTAGGAGCTGTGAAACTTGTACCCTGACTTAATTTTTTTTTCATTTGCTTCTCAAGGCTGGAGTGTGATGAGGAGTGTTCAGCCTTGGAAAGGAGAAAGTAAGTAGTTTCAACTGCTGTTGATCTAATTGTCCTTGAGCTCTGTGAAATTAGTGGGAGGGAGCAACCCTTCAAGCATTCATTCAGCACCTGCTCTGAGTCTTTTGCTGCTGTTGGGGAGCAGGAGAAATTCAATCATCAAGAATCGAAGTGTCTGAGGATAAACCAGTTAGGTGATTTCAGCATATTTCTGAAACATGAGCTTGTGTGGTTTCAGGCAAGTATAAACATCACATGCTCCAAAGCATACTAATTCAGAGACTGGCAGACTTCCTGATTCCAATGGAGACAAGAGGCTTAAAATTCTTTTAATGAACTTTTATGTTGAAGTATAATATACTTCATATAGATCAGAACTATACTGATGAGTGAGTCATCACAAAGGGAATACAGTGGTGTAATCAGCACCAAGGTCAAGAGACAGAAAACTACCAGAACCTACTCTTACACTCCACCGAGATATAGCCTCTATCCTGACTTCTAACAGTTCAGATTATTTTTGTCTGCTTTTGGACTTTATGTAAATGATGAAATCATATTGTTTGTATTATTTTTGTCTGGTTTCTTTCATTACATTTGTGATGTTCATTCCTGTTGTTACATGTAGCAGCATTTTGTTAATTTTCATTTCTGCGTGATATTTTATTGTATTAATTTATCATCATTTATCTGTTCTGTAGTTTATAGATATATGTGCTGTTATCAGTGTTGGGCTATTACAAATAATGATCTTTTAAGAATATCCGTATACTTGCCTTGCTATATGTATGTACTCATCTCTGTTGGATATAAACTCAGGAGTAGAATTGCTGATTAATAGGGTATGCATATTTTCAGCTTTAATTGATTCTGCCGAACAGTGTCCAAAATGTTTGTACCAGTTACACGCCCACGAGCAGGGTCATATTTTCCATTGCTCTCTGTTTGTGTCAGCCCTTGGAATTGTCAGTCTTTTTCATTTTAATCCATTTTTGTAGATGTATAACTAGGTATCATTGAGCTTCTAATTTATATTTGTCTGATGACTGGTGAGTTTGAGCACCTTTTCATATGTTTGTTGGCCATTTGGATATCCTCTTTTGTGAAATACCTATTCAGGTCTTTGCTTATTTTTTTAATTGTATCATCTGTCTTTTTCATATTGATTACTAGGAATTCTGTATATATTTTGGATATGTGTCCTTTGTTTTATATATTGTTTTCCTCACACTCCGTGCCTTCACTTTTCACTAACTGGTGTCTTGATAAACGGAAGTTTCTAATTTTAATGTAGTCCAGTTTATCAGTCTTTTCCTTAGTGAATAGTACTTTATATGTCTTGTTTAAGAAATATTTGCCTATCCTGAGGTTGTGATGATATTCTGTGTTATTATCTAGGAGCCTTATTTTACCTTGCACATTTAGATCTACAGTTGACTTGGACCAATTTTTTTTTTTCTAAGCACGGTATAAGGAGGGTTTATGATTCCATTTTTTTCCATACAAATATTCATTTGACCAACATCATTTATCAAGAAATCGTTTACCCAGTGCTCTGCAGGGCCACCTTTGTCTTAAATCAAGTATTCATATTGTGTATGGGTTATTTCTGAGCTCATTCTATTCCATTGTGCTTGTATCACATTATCTTAATTACTGTACCTTTATAACTGGTAGCATGTCTCTTCAAACATGGTCTTTCTCCAAGATTGTCTTGGCTGTTCTTGGCCATTTGCATGTCCATTTAAATTTTAGAAATAGCTTATCAGTATGTGCATTAAAAAAAAACTACTGGGATTTTGATTGAGCTGGTATTTAATTTATAGATCAGTTTGGAGAGATTTGACATCTTTATAATATTGAGGCCTCTAATCCATGAACAAAGTATATCCTTCTATTTAGTCATGTTTTCTCTCAATGATATTTTATAGTTTTCTTCATATAGATTTTGTACATCTTTCAATAGATTTTGTTCCTTGCTATTTGATGTATTTTGATGCTATTATAACTGGCATTTTTTCTTGTATCACTTTTAAAATTTAATTCTCTAATTGCTTGTTGCTGGCATATAGGAATACAGTTGATATTTGTTGACCTGTATTCACAACTTTGCTAAATTACTTACTTCTAATAGTTTAGCTTCTTTTAGATTTTGCATGTACACAATCATGTCCTCTTCTAATTTCTTTCTAATTCTTAACTTTTATCTTTTTCTTGCCTTATTGCACTGGCTAGGCCTCCAGTACAATGTTTTTTTGTTTGTTTGTTTGTTAATTAATTAATTTTATTTATTTATTTTTTGGCCGCATTGGGTCTTCATTGCTGTGCGCAGGCTTCCTCTAGTTGCGGTGAGCGGGGGTTACTCTTCATTGTGGTGCGCGGGCTTCTCATTGTGGTGGCTTCTCTTGTGGAGCACGGTCTCTAGGCGTGTGGGCTTCAGTACTTGTCGCACGCGGGCTCAGTACTTGTGGCTCAGGGGCTCCAGAGCGCAGGCTCAGTAGTTGCGGCGCACGGGCTTAGTTGCTCCGTGACATGTGGGATCTTCCCCAGGGCTCGAACCCACGTTCCCTGCATTGGCAGGCGGATTCTTAACCACTGTGCCACCAGGGCAGTCCTCCAGTACAGTGTTGAATGAAGGGTGGTGATAATAGGTATTTCTAACTTATCTCCAGTCTCATAGGGAAAGTTTTAAGTATTTCACCACTATGTATGATGTTTGCTGTAAGTTATTTGAGTATACTCCTTATCAGATTAAGGGGCATTTATTCAATGACTGGCAAACTTTCTGGTTCCAACAAAGATGAAAGGTATAGCTCTGTGAAAATATTAACATTTGGAGAATTTAGCTGAAGAATATGTAGGAGTTCATTGTATTATTCTTGTAACTTACCTTTCTTTGAAAATTTTTCAAGATAAAAAGTTAAGCAGAAACAAACAAATGCAGACAAAGTGCAGTCTTGTTTTACCTAGAAGTTTGACCTTCAACAGTTGTTAACAATACCTCTTTAGGTGGCTAAATGTATAGAAGGTAGTATGATGATTAATAGCACTGCCCAAATTTCCCTTGGTTTGACCCTTATGGTAACTTTGTAATAACTGCTATTCAAAACTCTTGTCCCTTAAGGACTGTAACATTGTTCTCCACTCCAAAATGTGAACTAAGAGTCCTGAATATTCCGAAATGCTGTGGTAAATACACAGAAGGTCTCAAAAACATGGAAATGCACCTTTGTGTAGTTGAGACAGTATTGGATGGTAGTTAGAGCCAGCCAGAGCTCTAGCTTAGATTGCCCAGATTTGAATCCTAGCTTCACAAATCGATTAGCAAAGTGACCATGGGCAAATCACATTATCTCTCCAAGCCTTAATTTTCTTAAATATTTGGGGAAATGGTGACAGTAGTACCTACCTCCCTGAGTTATTATGAGGATTATACATTAAAATTAAGGAAGATATACATAAAACTCTTGGCACAAGCCTAAACCATAGTAGATGCTCGGCAAATGTCAGTTATTGATTAGAACTAGCTGTTTCTGAAAGCCTTTTGATTTTCTCCTCGATCTTTGAATGATGACATAATGACCCTTTATGTAAGGATTCTTTCTTAAATACTCACAGACCTAAGAAAAAAAAATGTGAGTTGAAAAGGAAAATGCCATCTAAACCTGCAAATAGGGACCTCCCTGGTAGTCCTGTGGTTAAGAACCCACCTTCCAATCCAGGGAACATGGGTTCAATCCCTGGTCGGGGAACTAAGATTCGCACACGCTGTGGGGCAACTAAACCCGCATGCCGCAGCTAGAGAGAAGCCCGCGCACTGCAACTACTGAGCCTGTGTGCTTTGGAGCCCACGCACCACAGCTACTGAGCCTGCATGCTCTAGAGCCTGTGCGCTGCAACTAGAGAGAAGCCAGCAACGAAGACCCAGCACAGCCAAAATAAAAAATAGATAGATAAGTAAAAAATAAAGTTGCAAATATATGCTCCATTGCAAAAATGAAAAACTGGCTGGCCATATTCATCCCACAGACATGTTTTATTGGTGTTTGTGTTTGAATTAGTGGCCAACTAATCAAAACATCGAAATATCTCCCCCTTAGGAATTCTTAAAAATTTGAAAATTAAACCTCTTAAAAAATTAGAAAATCTAGCAAGAGTAAACCACATTCTTATGGGTATGAAGCATGTAAGAGACCCCTATCTCTGTGTAAAAGAAAATTGTACTAAGTGCTAAGCTCAATTTTATCTATCTTTAAAAACAAACAAACAGGGGCTTCCCTGGTGGCGCCGTGGTTGAGAGTCCGCCTGCCGATGCAGGGGACACAGGTTCGTGCCCCGGTCCGGGAAGATCCCACATGCCACGGAGCGGCTGGGCCCGTGAGCCATGGCCGCTGAGCCTGCGCATCCGGAGCCTGTGCTCCGCAACGGGAGAGGCCGCGACAGTGAGAGGCCCACGCACCGCGATGAAGAGTGACCCCAGCTTGCCACAGCTGGAAAAAGCCCTCGCACAGAAACGAAGATCCAACACAGCCATAAATAGATTAAATAAATAAAATTTAAAATATATTAAAAAAACAAACAAACACCGACATACATACCTGGATGTTGGTGAGGTGCCACGAAACTCACATACTGCTGGTCAAAACAGAAGCAGCACTGTGGAGCCCTTAGACCACAATGATCAAGGGTCTGATGTCCATACCATTTAACCCAGTTATCCCACACCTTGGAAACATTTTCCAGAAAAATAATCTCAAAAGCTTTTTGTTCAGAGATATTGTGTTACTTATAATATTGAGAAACTGGAGAACTGTTGAAGAAACCTAAATGGGATATAAAAAAATTTTTTAAATAAATTTGAAAAAAAGAAAAAGAACAAAACAAGAAAAAACAAATAAAAGAAACCTAAATGGGGACTGTTTAAGTAAATTGTGGTATATATATAATTAGAAGATTATGCAGCTATTAAAACAAGGAGTGTGAAAGTCAAGTAGTAATATGAGAAATGCTAATCACATAATAATAAGGTGAAAAAAGATTCAAAGTTTTATATATACTGATTGCAACTACTTAAAATTACAGAGGAAAAATCTGAAAGGAAATACATTAAAAATAATGCAGAGCTTATGTTGTAAATGCAATTCTTTATTTTCTAAAGTGATATTAATTTTAATATTATCTGTCTATGTATCTGATGTTTAGGTGAAACCTCAGAGGAAGGCATCCCCCATTGACCATCCCCAGTGCTTTCCCTCCCTCAGCCTTCTCTTCACCTAACAATCTTAAGTCCCCAGTATCAGCCTACAGCTTGCTCAGAACTATCTAGATCTTTTTTTTTTGTTCTTTGAAGACAGTTCAATATCTTGTCCCAAGTTGTTCTTACTCTCCTTAATAATTAGGTTTATTGAAATGAGATCATTAACGTATAAAGAATTTAGGACCTGGGGGGCAAGGGCACTCTGTTACTGTGAGATAGTTTTCCTCCCCTCCTATCCTTTCATTTACTTACTTCTCTCTCACTTTCAGGCGGTTAGCAGAGGCATTTCATATCAGTGATGATTCTGATCCTTTCAACGTACGTTCTTCAGGGTCAAAATTCAGTGACAGTTTGAAAGAAGATGCTAGGTATGTAAGTTGTTACCTACTTTCTTAATTGTGGCTTACCAGAGTGATCTTTTAAGATATAGTAACTAATATGCAGTCCTCTGTGATTGAGCCAGTTTATATATCTATAAGGGATTATATGATGTTTCATAAAAATCCTTCTCTTGGTCTCTTAAAACTGTCCCATTGAAGAATTGAACTTGGGGAGAAAGATTGTATGTGTGTGTGTGTGTGTGTGTGTGTGTGTGTGCGCGCGTGCCCTGTGGTAGGAGTCAGGACCCCCCAGGGGCTGGACGAGCCTGAATTGAAGGATTTCTGTCTGCATTCCACGTCTCTCTGCCCAGGTCTTAATCACATGGGTGGTCCTCACTTGGGTGGTAAAAAGTCTTATTTTCCTCCAGTCTCCTGGCCCTCTGGTGGCTAGTTCTCCTTCCATCTTCCCTTTTCTCATATTTGTTTTCTTACTTTCTCTTCCTTTGTTCCATCACATTCAACCTTCTGTTATCTGATAGTTCCTGACCTCTGCAGGTTTTCTGCCCACATTGTCCACTGCCTGCACTTTACAGGCAGAGGGTGGGTAGAAGGGATTCTCAGAAGATCAGAAACAAATGAAATTAACTGGTTATTTCTCATTTCAGGAAGGACCTAAAGTTTGTCAGCGACATTGAAAAGGAAATGGAAGCCCTTGTGGAGGCCGTGAATAAGGTTGAAGTTCAAAACATCCAGCTGTACATGTCTCTAAGGCCAGCTTGATAAAAAAAAGTCAAGTCCCAGAAACACTGTCGGTATAAAGTAGTTATAGGAAAAAGTCACAGCTGCCTTGAGGATCCTTATCTTTCCCAAAAGCCCATCCATGGTGACATCCATGGAAACCCTGTCCTGGTTCAGAAAAGATACCTGCAATAATATTAAATGTAAATAAAAATCCTAGCTCCGTGCCTAAGAATGGGTGAAGAAACTCCGGATGAAGGGGATTCAGTAGGGATACTTAGGAAGACATGCTCGGTCCTCAGATCTCTGAAGGGCTGTTGTATAATGGGACACACTGGTTCTTAGTACCCCCAAAGGCAGGAGAGAAACCATTGGGCAAGGATGAAAAGTTGAATGGGTAGTGGCACAGACTCCTTCAAGAGAGGGAAGCTGTCCTGGAGGCAGCCAGCCCTTCAGTGGCTCCCTCTTCATTCAGGGGCCTGTGGGTGAGGGCAAGGTGGCTACTTTAGCTCCACATCTAGTGAAGATAGGATTCCTTCCCACCATCCCCTCATCCCCTTCCCTTCTGTTCCCACTTCCCAGCAGGATACTAACACAGAGGAGAAAATGGAACCATTGTTCCCCTCCTAATTAGGAAGCCTGAGCAAATGTATTTCTGTGCTAGCGTGTCTGTATCTGTACACTCATGATTTTTAGCGTAGAATGTACTTTTTATAGGAAGTGAGATTTTCTTGTTTTAAGTCTTCAATTTATTTAGTCATTTCTTGAGAACATCACTCACTCCCCAGTTACGGGCCCCACAGGAGGAACCATTGCACTGTCCGTGTAAGTCTCAGTTTACTTGCCCTTTGTTCCTCTAACCCCGGCCAACTGCTACCATGTGGCTCACAGAGGAGATGAAGGAAGTGCATCAGCCCTCATCCTCCCACACCCTCGGCTTGCTTAGCAGTCAGTGAAATGCTGTGTGCTGTGGGCCTCCAAAACTCAGCTGTCTCTTTATTGACCCAGGCTGTTCTGGGATGGTGGGAAGGACCTCTGTGGACATATCCTGTTTTCAAGATGATTTTTATCAATCAGTCATCTTTTCCCTCAATACAGGGAAAGCATAGTAAGAAGAGCCACTGCTTCCCTCCCATGAACAGAGACCACCGCCGGATCATCCACGACCTGGCCCAAGTGTACGGCCTGGAGAGCGTGAGCTATGACAGTGAACCGAAGCGCAACGTCGTGGTCACTGCGGTCAGGTGGGTGAATCTTGCCATTACAGAAGGAACTGCTCGGTGGAGCAAGCTGGACCTGGGAAACAGGGCTGGTCAATATTTGCTTTCCTTCCTTCCTTCCTTGGAAGATGAGGTGGAAAGTCTGCCTCTGGGCCAGCCATTCTGACTGATCTAAAGGTCCAAACCAGAAAGTAAAGCCCATGCCTCAGTCCTCAGGCCAGACACACCTAAAGGATACAATCCACGTCAGACCCTGAGGGCCTGGAGTGGGTACCTGCCCATCACATCTGTCCCTTTTTCCCTTGTGTCCTCCTGGCATGATGGAAACAGAGTGCTGACCTGTGACTCAAGGCATCCTCTGAAAACAGTGTTTGCCATTAGAGGAAACCAAGGCAGTAGTGTGGGCCAGGAGGGGACAGTAGGACCTAAGATCACTGTCAGAACCAGGGGGAGTCGGAAGAACCTCCCAACAAAGAAAACTCAAGTGTGAGATGAGAGGAAGCAGGTAGCAGGCCCAGCAGAGGTGGATGAAAGGGACAAGGGTTAAACAAAGTTGACCATGCCTGAGAGGAGACGGGTCATATCAGAGAGTGCTCCGCAGCGTCACAGTGAAAGTCTCGGACTGGATTTCCAGCTGTCTGCCTCTCTCCACAGACAGTTCTAACTTTTCAATATTTTGTGTTCTTACTTTTATCAGAGGGAAATCTATTTGTCCTCCTACCACGCTGACAGGTGTACTTGAAAAGGAGATACAGTCACGGCCTCCACCACCGATTCCTCATCACAGACATCAGACAGACAAGTAAGGATTCTTCAGCTGCTTTCCAAAGAGCCCTGTCTGTTCAGAGAAGCCAGCAGGGCCTGAATGCCCTGGGCTGCACCAGCCATTGGCGGCCTCCTTGGGCCTGGCTTTGGGGTGCTGTGTTCAGATATATAAGGTTTGACTGAGATGTCGGACACATATGTTCATTCCAGAGGGGTCCCAAGTTTGATGTTTGTAATGCCCACTTCCCCTCCAGGGAGCACAGTCACTGGCCATAATTTCCACAGTGTAGGTGGTGACACTGGGAAATGGATTCAGTCTGTCACACCAGATGATTTAGGGACATCATGTGGTCCACAACAGTTACTCTGGAGATGGAAATGGGATTCTAGGCGGGAGTTGACAGTGAAGGGGGGAACTTTCATGTTTTGCTCTGTCTGCTTATATATGGTTTGAAGCATTTTTACAACAAAAACATATGTTCGTGATTTAAGGAGAAAAGAAAACCACATTGGCAAGCAGCAAATCTGGCAGGTGTTTTCTCAGGAGCAGAGAGGGGTCTTCATCCCTCCTTCCTTTCCTCTCCCTTCCCAGGAGGGGGCCAGCTGCCCTGCTGTGACAAGGCCACACTGCTGGAAGTTGCTGGGAAACACAGTGGGGTCCCTCCTCCTGTTCTGGCCTTCCACACAGAAGTCTAGCAGTACCTCCTACACAGAACCTCTGGGTAGGGAAGTTTGCAAGGTCACCATGAGCGTCCTAGCCATCTGTGTTCCCCTGGAACTGGACGGGACAACTAGGTGTTGCCCATTGGGCACAGCCTCAGCCAGGAGCACCTGGGGCCGTGTAGCTCCCCAGCACCAGCCCTGCTCTAGCCCTGGAAGCAGGCGGCCTGGACTCCCAGCAGCACAAGCTGCGTTTCCTCATGTTACTCCACAGCTGTGTCCAGTACCACCTGGGGGATGTAAAGTTACTGGCCTGTTTATGACATGCTATCTTTTTTTTTCCTTTGCTTGCTGTATTTTTTTTTTGTAAGACTTAATTGTGGAAAATTTTTAGAGTAGAGAGAATGTTATTAATATAATATATTAATATAAACCCCTGTGTGCCCATCACCAAATTTCAACAGTTACCAGCTCATGTGGACCCCACTGTCTTATCAAAGCTTCACATATGGTAAATCAGCTGATCCTGAACTTTCCAAGACCTGAATCTGTTTCCCCCAAGCAAGAAAAGATTGATCATTCTGTGTTTGCTTTTCAGGAATCCTGGGAGCAGTAATTTACAGAAAATAGCCAAGGAGCCAGTAATTGACTACTTTGATGTCCAGGACTGAGGTGATCAAGATGCACTTAGAAAAAAGAATGATTAGGTGGGGTGGAGACAAGTTTGCCAGCAGATAAATCATGCTTGTTCTCAACTGCTTGGTGGACTCAGAGCTCACATACTGTCTTGAACTGATACATCCAAAGCATGAGTGTGTCAGAAATCCCCTTGTCCTCTATTCTGTCTGTATAAAGTGTTTAGTTTGTCTCTGACTGGACGGTCATTAGTGATTCAGTCGTATTTGCAGAGGCTCCTCACACCACCACTGTGATCGCTCTGATGGTTGGGGGAACATGGGGCTTGATTTAGTCAAACCAGAATTTTAGCCTGAAAATGTCACTTAGTCATGGTCTCAGTTGTCCCAGTTATCCATCCTCCTCCTGAAAATGCCTGCAGCATCAAGTGCACCTCGTTTTTTTAATCCAAAGTGATCACTGTCTTTGGAAAGACATAGGCTAACTTCTCAATCCAAAATACCAAACATTGAATTGGTACACCACAGCTGGAATCACACATGTGGTTAAACCCAGCTGTCTTAGCTGAGTCTTTTGTCAAAAATTCTCGTAGGTCTACCTAGCTGAACTTACTTTAGTGGTCCTCAGTACCATCAGTTCCAGACCTAGGAGAGGGGTCAGGTGACTTTACAGAATTCCATCTTCTGGAGTCCGGGGGAGGGCCTCTCATAGCACATCGCTGAGCCTGTGTGGTGACAGACGGGTTAGCCTATCCATTGTGGTGGTGGAGGACATAGAGCGAGCTCCTCCTTCTACCAGGTTCACACTGCAGCTTCTGTGTACTGACCAGTGCAGCCCTAACTCCTCCTCTCTAGTTGAGAGAGTCTCTGGGACACTTACCTTTCCTCTGTTGCTTTCTCCCAGGCCTGCAGCAGCCATATTGGCTTTTCCTGTCTCTGAGCTCTGGACCTCTGTTTGAATATTCAAAAAACCATGTGGACAGTCCAGGGCTTATGCCAGCAGCCCACTGGAGGCATTCTTCAGGCTCCTTTTAAGGCAGGTACATCAGTAGTTACATTAGTTTGGCTCTTTGCGTTGGCACCTCTCCAGTATGGAGGCCAGACTTCCAACAGCTTCCTTCTCCAGAACAAGCCACAAGCCCCAGAGCAACAGAAGGAGAATTGAGAAGTGACATCACAAACCTGGCACTTAATTTTACTAGGAAGAGCAGGGCTGCCCTTTGGTCCTGACCCAGATGATCTGCCTTGAAGGACATGATGTACAGCAATGGGAACAGGTGACTGGAGGGAAGAGACGGAGAGCTACAAAACCACCTCTATCTGAGCCCATTTAGCAGAGGGTCAGTGGCACCACACCCAACAGGAAGCTCATGAGCATCTGTTACTTCTTTCAAGCAGTGAGTTCAGTGGGTGAACTGTACATTGAGAGCATCTCAAAATCAGCAGGAAGCAGGAGACCTGATCTCAGATTCCAGCTCTGCCATGTAACAGCTTGCTGCTGTTTGGTGGAGTGGAGATATCACCTAACTCACCAGGGTTGGGAGGATTAAATGAGATGATGTACATGGAGGTGCCTGGTCTGTTATAGGTGCTGAAATTTGTAGTAGCTGGAAAATATATAGGCATCTTTTTTCTCCATAATACCAGCCAAGTGAAAAATTAGAATGCTAAGCAGCCCACTTCTGCTGAATGCTTGCGTCCCTACCCATGCCAGCATGTGCTAGGGCTGTGGGAAACAGACATGGCCTGTTCTTTTACAGTTAGTAATCCAGTGGGGGACACATACCTGAACAAATAAAATGAAATTGTTTGGGCTGGCACAAATAGGTCATTAGTCTGTTTATTAAAAGCTGAAGGGCTGTACCAGGAGTTTTTTGTGGCATGCTAGGAACGGATTAGTCCTCATGCTTAGGGGAAGGACCCCTGGATGGGGAACAAAAACAGAAGGAAGCATTTGAGCTGAGTCTTGAGATGGTAGACTGCCATTTGTAGGAGAGAGGCATGTTGAGTAAAGGTAAAAG
The DNA here is from genome assembly GCF_002837175.3 of Physeter macrocephalus. Lineage (NCBI taxonomy): Eukaryota > Metazoa > Chordata > Mammalia > Artiodactyla > Physeteridae > Physeter > Physeter macrocephalus. The sequence continues at coordinate 73,917,901 of NC_041222.1, forward strand.
GCATGAGACAAGCCCAGGGCTGTGGTTTGTGGGAGGTTTGAGGAAGGATTAGTTGTCCAGAGTGGGCAGACAACTGGAGAGACAGTTGTTAAGCTGGAGAGGTAGACAGGGGTCAGTTTGTAGAGAGCCACAGGGAGCCACTGAAGGATCCTAAGCAGAGAGCAGCATGGCTGGATTGATGACCTGGGACAGGAGTTGGCAAAGGTTTTCTGTAAAGGGCCAGATACTTTAGACTTTCTGTTGTGGCTACCCAACTCTGCCACCGTCGTGTGAACACAGCCCCAGACAGTACATGAGGGGATATGAGTATGACTCTGTTGTAATAACACTTTATAGACACCAAATCAGAATTTCATAGAAATCTAAGACCCGGCGCAGCCAAAATCAATCAGTCAATCAATCTAAAAAACCACAAAGCCATAATTATGTAAGATTTCATGCCATGGGAAAATGTTTACAATATACTTGAATTTAAAAAAGCATATTACTAAATGACATGTATACTGATTCCATTTATAAAAGTGTTATACAAATACTTTTTTTTTTTTTTTTGCGGTACGCGGGCCTCTCACTGTTGTGGCCTCTCCCGTTGCGGAGCACAGGCCACGGACGCGCAGGCCCAGCGGCCATGGCTCACGGGCCCAGCCGCTCCGCGGCACGTGGGACCCTCCCGGAACGGGGCATGAACCCACATCCCCCGCATCGGCAGGCGGACTCCCAATCACTGCGCCACCAGGGAAGCCCTTCATAGAATTTTTACATGTCCCAAAATAATTTTATTTTTTTCCAACCTTTTAGAAATTAAAAAAAAAAAACACAACATTCTTAGCTTTTGGGTTGTTCAAAAACAGGCTAGATTTGGCCATGACCTTAGTTTGCCCACGCTGTTCCTAGAGCTGTTACTCAGGCAGAGTGAGTAAAAGGGATTAGAGGGCTAACTTGGAGGCAAGAGACCCAGCCAAGAGCTGCCAGAGTGATCCAAGTGAGAGGAAGAGGGTGGTGGGAGTTGGTGCTGCAAAGAGGGAAGAGGTTCAGGAGGTCCAGGAGGTAGGATAGGCTGCCAGGGTTCAGCAGGGAGCTAGCCTCCCTTGGATCACCAAAGGGACCTCAGACCGCTCAGCAAAGGGAAGCTGTTTCTCATGTGTTTGGTGGATTCTTCAGTAAGCAGTGGCCTTAGACAAAATTTTACCCGTCAAAGTAAATTACATTTAGTGTGGGCTAAAGGGAAAGACACCTCCACCCCTTACATGGAGGGAGCCAGTGGGCATCAGGACCCTACTTTTGCTCCCTAAGAATCTGGTAGTATCTTCCTACCCCTCCAGCCCCACAGTCTTCTCCAACAGGAGTTTCTTCATGGGGCCAGAGCTTTCCAGAGGCCAAGTTCTTAACTCTGGAATTCCCTCTGGCTTGTCTAACAGGGCTGGCTCCTCAGCAGTGGTACAGTCTGGCGTGTGGTGGGAGGTTGTGTGCAGGAAGGAGATGAAAGCAGCCCTCCTAATTGCAGGCTCTTTGTGAAGCCACTGTGGATTCTGTCCTGGACAGGGCCTGTCCAGGCTGGGGAAGAGGCCAGGGGAGGGGAAGAAGGAATGTCAGTCTTGTGGGGGAGGTGCAGAGTCTCAAACAGTGGCTCCTGAAGTTGAGGTCTGGGGGAGTCCTTCCCATGTGGTGCCGGCCTTCCTTCATGCCTGAGAGCCTGGAGATCTTGTTCTCTAAGGAAAACCTGCCAGTGTGCCTCCTCTTCCAGAACTGGAGAGGGTTGGCCAGGCCAGGCCAGAGCTTCTTCCCCTTCACAGACCTGCCTTCTTCATCAGTCCCCTCACTCACACACCTGCCACAGCCATCGGGAAAGTTCTACCTCCCAAACTCACCACGTGGCCTCAGCACAGGTGTCCCATACCGTCTCCCGTGGCCTTTGAGAGCTCACAGATCCCCAGGGCATTCTCTAAGCCAAACCAACCTCAGTCTAGAAAGGCCTAGCCAGAAGGGACAGGGCTCTAAGGGCTGTGTGTCAGGCCGGAACTGGAATCCAGGCCTTGGGTTTCCCAATCTAGGCCAGGAGGGGCTGCATCCTCAGGAAAGGGGGAGCTGTCTTCCCCACACAGTTCCCTTGGAGTCCTTCCCAGTGGCTTAGGCTGCCCTCAGCCCCAGGTTTCATGCACACAGCCTCTTGGGAGACCCTGCTGCAGAGAACCCGGCTGAACTGCCGGGACCCTTGATTGGCTGCCTCAACTTGCTCTGTGCCTGAGCAGTTTGCTTCCAGTGTCCAGGCATTGATTTTCCCACCCGTCAGCTGGGTGATAGTTCCTGCCTTCTGCCCCGAGCCTTTGGGAGGGTAGTGGGTAGGGAGGCTCTCCCAGTGTCATGTGGCATCTCAGCATGGTCAAGCCTCTGGAGCCTGTCCCAGGACTGTCTCTCAGGGCATAGGGAGGGAAGGAACAGAGCAGTCGTGAAGCTGCTCTGGCAAGGGCTGGGGCGTTCAGTCACCTCCCCCCTTACCCCCCGCCCGCCCACCACAAGCCTACCACATGGGTGAGGGAGTCAGGGGTCTTCACCTACCCACACTTTCCCAAGAATTTCTAATAGAAGAATAGTTTATAATAGCTTTTGAGCACTTTGGATACCCCAAGCACTGTGCTCATCTCTTTTACTCCTCAAAGCCCCATAAAGTATGTATCCTTATTTTCCCGATGAGGAAACAAGGTTGGAGAAGTTAGATCACTTGCCCAAGACCACTCAGTGAATTGGGGATCTGAAATTCCTACCAGGTCTGACCCCAAAACCTGTGTCCTCCCCACTCCACGGGCACATGGCAGCTCACACAGCTCATCCTGGAGTCCCTAAGACTGCGTGGCCCAGCAGGTCAGGACAAGTGGGAGGGAAGCCTATACCATGTCCCAATGTAGAGAATACCCCCAGAAGATGAGACCTTTTCCTACGGTGGCCACGAGGGGGCAGTGTGTATCCCCAAACCAGGAGCCTGGGCATGGGGCGAGGGAAGTACTTAACACTTTGCCTCAGGAAAACACTCTTTAAAACTTTTTAGATGAGTTTATAACCAATATCTTTTATTACCTTTTCATCTCTTTTTTTCATACTGTTTTTTTCTCTGGTTATTGACAGACACAGTATAGGCACAGGAGGAAAAACATCCCAGGCAGAGGGAGCAGCCATGGCGAAAGGCTCAGTGGTAGAAACATGCCATATGCACCTTCAAGGGACAGCAGAGCCACCAGGCCAAAAGGGGGTGAATAGAGGAGAGAGTAGCAGGGGCCTTGAGGTCACTGCTTCGGGCAGAGGAGTGAACGCTGAGATCTGGCTCATTTTTGGAAAGGATCATCCCAGCTGCTGTATTGAGACTAGACTGTAGGGCTGAGTCAGAGCAAGCAGAGAGGCTGGGAGAGCAGTCAGAAGACCACTGGTGTAATGCTGAGGTGGTTGGATTCTAGATACAATTTGCAGATAACACCTATAGGATTTGCTGACAGCTGGCATGTGGAGTGTGAGAGGAGCAGAAATGACTTCAAAGTTTGGGGCCTGAGCAATGGGAAGATTGAATTTGCCATTTACTGGGATAGGAAAGAGTGTGGGAGGAGCAGGCTTGCAGGATGAGAATCTGTCCAGTAGGTGGTTGTCTGTGGGAGTCTGAAGCCTGGAGACAGGATTGAGCTTGAGATCTCATTTGGGGAGCTGTTGGCATATAATGGTATTTAAAGGCTGGTGAAATCATTTTGGGAGGGAGGGTGAAAGAGAAGAGGTCCAAGGATTTTGCCCTGGGCACTCTGTCATCCAGAGGGCAGCGAGCTGAGGACAGGGCAGGAATCAGAAATTGCCAGAGCCAGAGCTGGGGCCTGAAGCTGCAGAACTCAGTGATACAGGGAAGTGCTGTGGAGTGAGGGTCTCTAGGGCTTTTTTCCACGTTGCCCAGGAGGGCATGAGCTTCCCTCACTTGCCCTGACCGTCTGAACCACCTGAAGGAAGGAACCGGCCCCAAGGCACAGGTCAGTTAAGACCCCGGAGTGTTCGGGCTCCCGGGGCCCCAGGAGATCATGGGCCTTGGCTGCTTCCTCCTCTTTAGCCATCTCTAAAACATGGGCGCTCCCCAGGGCTCCATCGTTTCTCCCTGGGCACCTCATCCAACTGCAAGCCTTCAGCTACCACCCTGGGCTTCAAAGCTCTTTCTCTGGCCCAGGCCTGTGCCTTTCCCACAATGTCCCACAAGTCCCTCTAATTCAGCACATCCAACCTCTAGACTGTCTCCTGTGTCTCCAACCAGTCTCCGCCATCCAGTCTCCCCTGCCTTGGCACTGGGCCTCTGTTAGGAATTTATCTTCGGTCTAATGTCCCCTGACCTGGGGCCAGAGGCCAGGACACAGGTGGAGGATTATGGCGGGGCAGTGAGGGCAGGAACACATTCTTGCTGGCCCTGGCAGGGCTGTTCCAGGGGCCTGTTGGAACCCTGATCTGAGGAATCCTTTTTATCAGCCAACAAGGGTTTTGTTGGATCCTTGGAGGACTCAAAGGCTCAGCCCTAGATTTATGACCTCATCTGTGTGCCTGGGCGTACCTGGCTCTGAACCGTGTGTCTCATCTCTCAGCCTCTGAGCTCCATCACTCACCCAGGCCCCCAGCTGAGCCCAGAGTGTCCCCTGCACACACCCTCCAGCACCTCCCCCCACCACCTTGGCTCCTGAACACAGACCCAAGGGGAGACCGTGAACTCTGGTAAACTTGTTCCATCATAGTGGAATGCTGATGGCATAACTGAAACCTGAAGCACCTCATTCCTCTGGGCCACATGACCCCCATTTGGCAGATGAGGAAACTGAGGCCCAGAGAGGTTCAATAACCTGCCAGAACTCGGTAGGGGGCACTTGAGTGTTTGGGCTTTTTTGTTTCTTTAGAGATTTTGTTTTTGTTTTTTAATGTTTTACTGTTATTTTAACTGTAACTGTATGTTTCATACATATGTTTACAGAATATATTTCACAATTTAAAGACCAAACAAAACCCGGCAGAGATCATATCAACAAAGGACTGGAATCCTGAAGGTCTGTTGTCGGGGGACACAGAGACAGGGGTGAGGGAAGAGGTCACGGGTGGGTGAGACATGGTCTTGGGCAAAACAGGTGTTCTGCGGTCTTCACACGTCGAGGGAGTCTCCAGATGATGGCACTATGTACCCCTTACTGAGCCAGCCTCCCCAGCTCCCAGATTCCTTGGGTGTCAGGTGGGCGTGGTGACATGAGGACCACGAGACGGTGTAGAGTGATAACAACACACACCCTCCCCATGTGCCAGGCAAACTCATGTCATCATCCCAGCAGCCGTGAGGGGTGGGAGCTATTATTCTCCTGTCCTGCCTAAGGTCATACAGCTAGTGAGTGGCAGAGCGGTATTTGGATCTGGGCCGGCTGGCCTCATTGTCTGTGCTCTTAGGTGCCACAGTTATGAGCCCTGCAGCACATGGGGGTGGGGGGCACACCTATTCCCACTGTGGGTTAAGCACAGGGGTGGGTGCAGAGCCAAGCTCAGGCTGCATGGCTCTAAGTGGCCACAGCCTTCTCCCTCTGAGGGCGCCAACACCAAGGTCCAGCCCGAGATGGCTTCTCCCACCTCTTCCGGGGCTGCAAGACCTCATCTGAGGGAGGGACAATGAGACCAGCCAGACTGAGGTGCTGCCTGTGTGTGTCTGTCCCTCGGAGGCCCTGAGTGGGAGAGCAGCAGGCTGGACAGGGAGTTAGGGGCTCTTCCCAAGTCCGGGACCACCAAGCTGAGGACCCAGCCTTCATCGGCAAAGCCCTGGAGAGGCTTGGCCTGGGCCTGGGGGGGTCATTCTTGTCCCATCCCTGTCCCCATCTCAAACACAGCCTCAGCTGGCATAGGGGCAGGGGACAGTAATGGGGTCATGACATGAGGCTTCGAAGTGCTGGAAGAAGTCAGAGCTGGGAGGCTCCCCAGACACCAACAGATCCAAGCCTCATTGTACAGTCAGGGAAGCTGAGGCCCAGAGAAGGGAAGGGTCCTGTCTGGGTCACACAGCCAGTCCTTGCTGGTCTGGGACTAGGAGAGTGGGAGAGGAGCCAGAGCTCCTCTAGCTCACATCTCATTCTGGCCCCCTGAGCTGCACAAATGTCCCTCCTGAGTCCAGCCAGGGAGTGGTTACAGGAGGGACTGTGTGTGTGAGCAGAACTCAGATCAGGGACCCGTAAGGCGCCACGACACCCGCCCCACCTCCTCCCTCCCTCCCTCCCCTCCTCCCCTCCTCCCCTCCTTCCCTCCTTCCCTCCTTCCCTCCCTCCCTCCCTCCCTCCCTTTCCCTCTTCCTTCCTTCCCTCCCTCCCTCCCTCTCTCCCTTCTTTCTTGCCTTTCTTTCTAAATACATGGGCATATAAACTCTTGTTAGAATAGCACATAGAGGGAAAAAGCTCTCATAAATGGAAAACCAAAATAATTGACTTACGTAACCCATTCATTTTAGTGGCACCTCCCTCTCTCCTCCAGAGATCTCCCTCACCTCTACCCCAAGCCTTGGCCTCACCTCTCCACAGGCTTGGGCTGGGTTCACCCTACCCACCCCCCCACTTCTCTGACCTTGTCTTCTTCCACTCCCCCACTTTCCATTCCAGCAATGGTCCTTCCATGCTCGAACCTCAGGTTCCTTGCACTGGCTATTCCCTCAGCCTGGCATGCTCTTCCCCCACATGTCCACATGGCTCACTGCCTCACCCCCTTCAGTTCTTTACTCATTTACCTCCTCAGCCCTCCAGTCTTCACTCCCACACACAATTCCTATCCTCCTTTCCCGCTTTTCCTGCTTAATGTGTATCACAAACACACCACATGTTTTGCACAGAATGTCAGCTCCATGAGAACAAAGACATTTTCCATCTTAATTGTGCCTACGTCCTCGGCTCTGGAACGGTGTCTGGCACGTTTGTAGGCTGTCAACCAAAGTCTGCCAAGAGAACAAAAGGGGTGTGTGCCCTGTGCACAGAAATGCTCTGTGACCAGGGTCAGGGTTCATCAGAGCCTGACACTGAGATCAGCGTCTGCAGGAGGTTATGGGCAATGGGCCTAGTATAGATCTGTAGCAGAGCAGTGGACAGTAGGAGGGGTTCTGGACAGACCCCCCTGGCTGGCCTGCCTCCAAAGCCACCTCCCGGAACATGAGGATGCCAGAAGGCTGAAATGGTCAGTGGGGCAGAGGAGGGTAGGAACCAGAACCCTGGGGCCTGTATATGCCCCTCCCATCTGTGACTGAGGCCTTAGGGTCACACTGCTCTGGAACACCAAGAATGAGAGTGGCCACCCACCGTGTGTTCACAGGGTCACTGAGGCTGAGAGGGGAAGAGACCCGTCCAAGGTCACAGAGGAGGTGATAGCTGGCATTTCCAGCTGTGGGCCCCTCTCTAGCCACTCCCAGCCCTGGTTCCCTGGTGCAGCTCCTCCCACCGCGGGATGTCAGACACACTCAAGTCTCTCCTTCCTCCCTGCACCCCCAGCCCCCTAATCTCAGTGGGTCCCATACCTGTCACTCTTCCTACCACCTGTTCTCATGCTATTGCTATTTCTTCTTCATCTTATAGAATACATGATACCTACAAATGAATGTATATCACAGTTGTATGTTATAAGCACAATCACATAATAAACCCAAAAATTTACCCCAACTCCAGAACTAGAAAATTATTAATAGCTTGCCCCCCATGCTCCTCCCCATCTTATCACCCATCTCTATCTCCATGGAGGAAGCATCCCTTCTTTTTTTTTTAAGTAGTTTTATCACATATGTACACCCAAAGAATATATTCCTTTTTACTTGTTTTTTAATGGTATAAGGTGTCATACTCCCTTGCTCTTTATGCCTCCAAACTTTCCCCATGTTGTTGTAGGTAGCTGTTGTTCCTTAGTTTTCACTGATGTATTGTATTCCACTATATGTGACTAGATTGCAATGTATCTGTTCCTCTGTTGATGGACATCTGGGATGTTTCCACTGTCCCCTGACCACCCAGCTTGTGCCCCTCGTCAACCAAACCTCTTGAGAGGCCCACTCCACCTCACAGCTGCCTCTTGACTGTGCTCCCAGGACCCTGCTCACTGACCCTTCTTTCATCCTTCCTCGGCCCCAGCTATATCCACACAACCACAGTTTCCCCAATCTCTGCTTCAACTCTTCTGAGCTCCAGACCACACAAAAGGCATAATGGTTTATTGAGCACTTACTCTGTGCCAAGCACTATCCTCAGCCTTGTACATATTTTATTTCATTGAATATTCACATCAACACAAATGGCAGGTAATATTATTAGACCCATTTTACAAATGAGAAAACCGAGGCCCACAGAGGCTGAGTAACTTGCCCAAGACTACACATCTCTTTCCCAAGTCCCAAAGGCACCTCAAAGTCAATGTGTGCACGATATAACTTATCATCTTCCTCTTCAAACCAGTTCCTCTCCCACGCCCCACGCTCAGTGGGGACATCTCCAACACCCTGGGCCCAAGCCAGAAACTGGAAGTGAGCGCTGGCCCCCGCCTCTTCCTCACCCACTCCTTCCTCCAGTCCAAGCCCAGGTTCTGCAGGTTTTACCTCCTTGGTATTAGGCGAATCCCTTCTCTCCTCTCCGCCCACCAGCGCTGACCTGTTAGCTGCCCTGCCACTCCTCTGGAGCAGCCTCACACCACACTCCCTTGCAGGCCCCAGTCTCCCTGTTTTCCAGCATCCTGCACACTGCAGCTCAGGTGGGCTTTCTAAACCTCATCTCGCCATGCCCGCACTTCCAGAAGAAAGCCCAGCCTCCTCTGCCAGCTGTCTCCTCCTACCTTAAAGTGTGGCAACCAGCCCCAGGAAGGACACCCCCCAGCCCCCATTCTGCTCTGTCTCCTCCTGAGGCTGGGCTACGAGCCCCCTCTTCACCACTTAGCTCCTTCCTTGTGACTGCCTGTCCCCAGTAGGGGCTGCCCCCATCGAAGGCAGAGACCCAGCCTCATCCCCAGGGCCTGCACCCAGGAGGAGCTCCATGATTGTTGGGAGGCTAAATGCACGAGCAGTGACAGGAGCCATGGGTGATGCTGCCTTCTGAGTCCCAGAATGCAGATGATTCCACCGGGCCCCGGGGTCAGTGGACTCTGGCTGCCCCACCGCCACCCAACCTCTGCACCTGGCCCCCTGCACCCCACGAGACCATTTCCTGTGACCTTTGGAAGGATTTTCCTCTCTGCATCTTCCTTTCCAACTCGAGCTCCTTACTGTGGGAGAGCTCTGGCCTCAGGAAGAAGGAAGAGGAGCCCAGTCTCTTACCTCCTATCAGTCTTCATCAGGCATTTTCAAGGGTGGGGGAGATTTTGCTCCCATGGGAGAAAAAATGGATCCTTGGAAGGGAGAGATTTTTAAAAATCTTATTTTTGTTTGTATAAAGCAAAGATATATGTACAGTACATAAACAGTTATACAGTATATCTGTGGTATTAAAATACTGTGTGATTAAGGAAAAAATGTCTAAAAGGCTCCTGAGGGGGCGATAATCAAAACAAGATTGAGAAACTCTGACCTACACACTTGGGACTTGCCTTGCCTGGTCCAAGGACTGGCCAGAACTGAGGGAGAGTGTAGAGTCCTATCCCAGGGCACTCAAGGTATATCCAGAACTGACCCCCAGCTGCTAGCTGGTGTCCCTTCCCCCAAGCTATCCCCTCCTACCCTGTGCCTGAAAGTCCACTGTTCTGTGTCCTGTGTCCTGTGATCTGATGCTGTTCTTACTGAGGCCACAGGTTGGCCCTTCCACTTTCTTCCCCAGGGGCGACCCAGCTCCCAGGGCCGGAAGGAGTCGGAGGCCTCTCAGCTCTATGCTCAGCCTTGGGCTACGGCATAACCCTGGGGCTCCTGGAAGAATCCAGGAGGGAAGGCCAACCACAGGAGGCACCCAGGAACCAGGGTTGCCACTGTGGGACAAGGCTTTCTTTATTGGGATGGGGATGGGGTCACAAATAGTCTTACTTAGAGGTGCTCTAGGCAGATGCAGTCACTTAAGGTTGGGACAGGACTGAAGGTCTGTTGTCGGGGGACACAGAGACGGGGGTGAGGGAAGAGGTCACGGGTGGGTGAGACGTGGTCTTGGGCAACACAGGTGTTCTGCGGTCTTCACATGTCGAGGGAGTCTCCAGTATCTGGGGCTCCCGTTGGATGCTGGAGCCAATGAAGATCAAGTAGATGATGGCACCTAAGTAGGCACCCAGGGTTGGAGCCACCACTGGCACCCACCACCAGTCCTTGGTGCTGCAGGCGAGAGGCAGAGGCCTGCTTAGGGGGCCGATGCCCAGCATGGCACCTGCATCTACCTCAGGCAGAGACAGAGAGTAGGGCCTGAGAGTAGAGGAGAAACCCCACCCTAGCCCGGGAGTTGCCCCTGAGCCTGGGGCACCGATCAGCTTCAGCCTGATTCGGGGACAGAGGCGGGTCTGGGGCAGGGTTGACATTCAGTCCAGGAGCAGGGTCTGGAGGAAAGTCAGGACCCACTCTTGCCTCCCCAGGCCACTGGGAGCTCTGCAGGATGCTCCCAGGCTACTCCACCCCTCCACATGTAGGGAACCCACAGAAAACTCACAGGAATGGGCTGGGCAAGGCAGTACCTGAAGACCTGTGTGCCCCAGCCAGCAATGAAGGTGAAGAAGCGTGGAGGCAGGTCCCGGGAGGGGTTGATGGCATATCCTGAGTTCATGCCCATGGACACTCCAATGATGACAACAAGGATGCCGATCACCAAGGCTTGTGTCCCTTGCAGTGCTGGGTTGTTCCCCTTGTCCGTGATGGCTAAGAGACACAGCTGAAGCATCCCTGTCACTAACACCTGGGGAGCAGACACCGTGGCAGCCACCTGGGACCCCCTAGCCAAGCATAGGGCCTCAGCAGTGCCCCCAGCCCAAACCCGCCGGCAGAGACATGTCCTGGTACAGTCCCCATCCAGGGTTCTTGTGCTCTTCACCATGAGGGGCTGCCTGCTGGCCCCCTCCTGAGTCGGGGAGGGCTTGAGGAGGGGCACCCAACCCTGGACCACTGACCTCATCCAGGAAGCCCCTCCACAAGGTCATGTGGTCAGGAAGGTAGGTGGCAAAAATGTTAGCAGTGGCTGTGGGACCAGTCACTGTCAGCCTTCCCCCTGAGTAGTCGATGATGGCGGCTGTGGAAACACAGATTGAGTATAAGCCTGCCCCCAGCCAAACCCCACTGCAGTCTCAGAGATGAGGTTGTAGGATGGAGGGCAGGGAGCAGCTCCAAGACTTTTTTCTCCCAGACATTTTCACAGGCTAGGACACTCGGTTGGATCAGCCCATATTTCAGGGGAGGAGGCTGAGGACAACCCAGGGCGGGACACTCACTGTAGAAGAGGCAGTAGATGGTGGCAGCAGCCAGGAAGGAACCCAGGAACTGACCCAGAACATACACGGGAAACTTCTTCCAGGACATGCGGCCTAGTGCACAGTTGGTGAAGGTCAAGGCCGCGTTCATATGGGCCCCTGTAGGGAGGGTCAAGTGTGTCGGTGTAGAGACAAACAACAATAATCAGTAATACTGAGAGCAACGATAATAACGGCTAGCGATCGTGGAGCGTACTCACTCAGTCCTCACAAGGACCCGGCGAGGCAGGCACCACCATCTCCATTTAGCCATTACAGAAAGTGAGGGATGGAGAGGTTCAATCGCTTGCCTAAGTGGACCCAGCTAGTAAAAACAAGGGGTCAAGGGGGCTCTTGAAGCCTCTGGGCAGAGGAAAAGGGCTCAGGGTGTTCTCCCTCCAAGCGGCCCGTGAGGGCAAGGCGCTGGCTGGCTTGGAGAAGGAGACGGCCGGAAGGGGGCAGGAGGAGCCCGCAGGGGGCACCTGGCCATGCCTGTCAGGCGGGGCCCAGCCCACTCACCGGAGATGTTCCCTGCCACGTGCACTCCCATGGTGACTCCGAAGCCAAAGCCCAAGTTGACACCGAGGTAGCTCCCCATCTTGTCTCCTAGAACCATGTGGGCCACGGAGCCGAGACCAAACACCTGGGGGAGAGGGCCTCTGAGGGAGCTGCCCACCCAGAAACCCCAACCTCAGAGCGGCGCTCCGCCCATCCCGCGCTAGGCCTCCCCGGCAGTGCTCTTGGGGACCCTCTGCCTGCCCCCCTCCTCCAGAGACTTCCCTCCTCGTGACCTCTCCCCCTTGCCCCTGCCAAGGCCTCTCAGACATGACCAGTGAGAGCTGGGTGAGGGCTGTGCGAGGAGCCGGGGTGAGGCAGAGGAGTGAGGGGCTCTCACGGGCATGTCCAGGTCCCTAGACTCCAGGCACACCTGAAGGGCCTGGAGGAGGCAGGGCTGCCTGGAGAAGGCAGGGCTTCCGGGAGGGCAGGGCTGGTGTGGATTCGACCCCTCAGAGTTTCTCACACTTCAGCCTAGCCTGAAGGGAGTTTCTTCAAGGAATCTCCAAGCCTCACATCTGGACTCTGCCAGGAACCTCCAACCATCAGGAGCCCCACACACTCAGACCCGGAGCCAGTCTCGTTCCCATTGCCCTGGGGCGTCGCTCCTGAACTTCTTGCCCATCCCCAGATCTCAGCAGGTGACACGGCCCAGTGACCCCCTTCACAGGGGGCTTAGAGACCGGAAAGGAGGCCCTCACTCAACAACACCCACCTGCCCCTATATCCACCCTCCCTTCAGCTCTGGCCCCTGCTCCCACCTCTCTCTCCTTCTGCAGAGACCTTCCCCTGGCCTGTATCTTCCACACTCCCCTTGACCGTCCGCCACACGCTCGCTCGGGTCTCTTTCTTCCTGAAAGTGAAGCTTCCCGCCTCAGCCCAGCCTCCCTGTCCACCGGTGGACTCCTGGACGCCCCCTCCCATGTCAGTCAGGCTCCAGGAAGGACCCGCTGGCTGGCTGCTTTATCCCTTCCCTTGCCCTCCCTCCTCAGCCCGGCTTCTGCTTCCAACCGTCACGGACACCGGACACCAGCGCTCTGTCCCAGGGCTCCAACCTCCAGATTGCCCAGAGGTCCCTTCAGGCATCATCTCACTTGACTGTGCTGACTTTCACCCCCTTAACCACACTGTGCTTCTGGCAAGTACCTCCTCTTTGGCTTCCATGACATCTCCGTCTCCTGGTTTTCCTTTTCCCTCTGTAGCCTCCCCCGGTCCACAGTTCCTTCCCACATTCTTCTTCCTTCATCTGCCTCATAAAATACAGATGATCCCAGGGTTCTATCCCGGGCCTTTTTCATATCTCACCCCAGTCACTCCTGCATTTTCTTACCAGGGCTAGAGCTTCAGATATGCCTGATGCACTAATTCCCAAAACCTCCACCTGGGAGCCAGATCCCTATTTCCAGATACCCACTGGAAGTCTCCGGGGTGCTTCACAAGCGTCTCCAGCTCTATGTTGAAAGCTCACCATCTCTCAGAAAATGTGATCTTCATCCCATGTTCCCCCATCCCAGTTGGCCAAGCCAGAAAGTGAAGCTTCTTCACTTTCTTTCACTCCTCCTCCTCCCCCACACACAATCAGCTCAGCTTACATTCTCCCAGATCTTACTCAGTCTCCTCCTTGCAGCCAGTGACCTAACACAAAAATCTGACCATGTCTGCCTTTTGTTCAAACGTTCGCTGGTTCCCTTCCATTTCTAGGATGAAGTCCAAAGTCAGTAAGCCACCATTTAAGACCCTTGATTTCATGCCTTCTGCCTCTCAGTTTCTTACCTGCTCCAGTGTTCTCTATGTTGAGCACTAGCATTACTAATAATAGCATTACTACTATTATTAAGAAAAATAACCATTTATTGAACACTTACTATATGACAGCAAGTTCTGTCACCTCCTTTAACCCTTAAACCAACTTATGCATTAGGTACTATTATTCTCCCCATTTGACAGATGGGCAACCAGAGGCTAAGAGATGTTGAGTGGCTTGTCCGAAGTACACATCTCACACATGGTAAGCCAGTTTTTGAATTTAAGCAGTCACCTGTACCAGTCTCAGAGCAAGCAAGCACACTGCTCCCTGCATGCCTTACTTTCTCATGCCTCTGTGTTTTTGCATACGCCACTCCCTCCCTCTGGAATACCTGATCCTAGATCCTGAAAAATTGATACTCTAAAACCATGTTCAGAGACGTCCCTGGTGGTCCAGTGGTTAAGAATTCACCTTCCAATGCAGGGGACACGGGTTCAATCCCTGGTCGGGGGACTAAGATCCCACATGCTGCGGGGCAACTCAGCCCGCGTGCCCCACAACCACTGAGCCCACGTGCCTCAACTAGAGAGCCTGCACACCAGAAACTACAGAGCCCACAGGCTCTGGAGCCCGTGCTCCACAACTAGAGAGAAGCCCGTGCACCGCAACTAAGACCCGATGCAGCCCCCAAAATTAATTAATTATTTTTAAAAAATGACCACATTCAGACGGCACCTCCTCTGAAAAGTCTATGTGTTTTGGATATGTTGTCTTTGAGGAACCTCTAGATGTCCAAACTGCTGGAAGTCAGAGTCTAGACCCATGTCATCCAATATGATGGCCATGAACCACATGTGGCTATTATGTACTTGAAATGTGGCTAGTCCAAATTGAGATCTACTGTATGTGTAAGGCACACACCAGATTTCAAAGGCTTAGTAGGAAAAGGAAAATGTAGAAGATCTTATTCATAATTGTACACTGATTACATGTTGAACTGGTAACATTCTGGGTATATAGGTTAAATACAATAACTATTAAAATTAATTTCACCTGTCACTTTTTACCTTTTTAATGTGGCTACTAGAAAATTTTAGATTACATATGTAGCTCATATTGTATTTCCTTTGAACAGTTCTAGAGTTTTTGAAAAAAGAAAACCTGAAGAATTGTGGACACAAGGGCTGCAGTTGAAGCCGTCGGGCAGGATGAAGACCCCCTGGGAGAGGGCGCAGGGTGAGTGGGCAGCTGAGGGCTGAACCTAGGGCCAAACATCAGCCCTCAGGGGTGGGCGTTAGAAACCCCAGCTGGAGCAGCTGTTGAAATGGAAGAACAAAGAGAATGTGCCCTGGACCCCAGGGAGAAGCAGAGTTTCCCAAGAAGGGTGTGGCCCACACGGTCATGTGCAGACTCTGGGTCAAGCACAGGAAGGCCTGGAAAGCATCCCTTTGGGTGTGACCATCAGTGGTCATGAGTAGCATGGTGAGCACTGTATCATCAGACCATGGGGTCTGATGAAGCCAGGTCCCAGAAAGCGTGAGGGGGGTAGGTGGTGAACAGTTGAAAGGACCAGGGTAGACATGCCTTTGAGAACCTACCTGAGGAGGGAGGGAGAGTGAGTGTGATAAATGAAGGGGGTCACGGGGTGAAAGGAGGGATGTTCTGTGTTCTGCTGTTTTAGGTCGAGAGACCTGAGTGTGTTAAGGTTGAGAGAGGGAGGGGCTGAAGGCAAAGGAGAGAGGAAAGGACGAGCAAAGTGTCTGAGTAGCGCTGGGGGTGGGGAGCAAGGCCAGGCCAGGCTGGCAGGCTTGGGGGGTCAGGAGGTGCAGGGGCTGGAGCAGGCATGGAGGGTCTGAAGACCAAGGGTCCCCATTTCCAAGTAGGAGCTCAAAACCATTTACTAAAAATAATGAATGAGTGAATAAACCCCACGTGATCTCCTGTGTCAAGGTTGCCAACTGGCAGCCCCTGGACCTAAGCCATCCAGCACACGTTTTATTTGGATAAACTGGTTTTGACACACGCACAGAAGTTTCAGCTTCTCTTGCAAAATCAGAAGCTCTGCAACAGTGACCTGCATTCTACGTGGCATGGCAACGGTCGGCTGGAGTGGTGGCAGCCATGTCTTCGCATAGGTCAGCACTCTGCCGTTAGCTACCATCCCCACCAGCCTCAGGTGACTCTCTCTGGCCCCCCACAGCACGAGTTTGCAACCCCTGCCCTACTACTCACAACTACAGCTGGTTTGCCAGGACCCTGATAGCCCAGCGCCCACCCTCTCTGGTCAGTGAACGTGGCCCAGCCTGTCCAGGTCCCTCCAATAGCCACGGGCCCAGCCCGGAGGACAACAGCCCTGGAGGTTACAGAGTGGAACCGAGTGGAACAGTCTGCTTCCCTCATCTTGTCAGCAGTAAATGGGGCCCAAGGTCACTCTAGCTTTTCTGGGGAAACCTTTGCGCTGATGACTCACTGAGCTTCCTATCAACTGAAAAAGCCACCACTTCTTGGCACACAGGCCCGACACCTAAAAATAACAACAACACGATGTCCTCTGTGAGCATGAACCTCCCAAAGTTCTTTTACAAGGGTAACTTCCCTTCGATCCTCACAGCAGCTGAATGGCAAATGTTTCTGCTCCCAAGGGAAACCGAGGCCTGGAGAGTCGTCTTGAACTACCCAAAATGAGGGCCTTACCTCAGCTGGGGGACAGTCAGAAATCCACAGCTAAGCTAAGGGACAGAGCAGAGCGATGAAGGGTCAAGACGGGGATATTAGACTGGACTGGATTTCATCTCAACTTAAAATGTGACCTTGGGCAAGTGACTTTGTCTCACGGAGCCTCAGTCTCCCCACCTGTGAAATGGGGATAATAATAGTACCTCCCTTACAGGGCTGTTGTGAGGATTTGGGAAGATGCTGCACATAAGGGCTTAGCATTATAGTGCCTGGTATGCAGTAGGTGCTCAATAATAATCTCAATAAAAAGAAAGCAAAACGCAAACGTGGGCAGTGGGCAGGCATGAATGCATGTGGTCAGTGCTTGCTTTCCCTAAGAGCTCTCTTTGGAGGCACCCTCCCGCCTCCACAGTTCCAAGGTTTAACAGCCCTCACGGGGCTGGAATGTCTTGTCATAAATGAATTACCTTGCCCTGGATTAAGGCAAGAGCGGATCCAGATGCTGTTATCACAGCTCAGGAGGGCAGGTAATGGAGGAGGGGGAGACAGTGAGAGGCAGGGAGGGGAGAGCAGCTGAGAGCGCTTGTCAGTTTGACAATCAACCAACACATATGTCCTATGTGTGCGCTGGGCGTCGGGCTCTTGACCTTCTTCACACAAGTTGGCCAGCTCGATATTAGTAAAGTTCTGAACAGTTAAGATGCTTATGTAAGATCACAGAGCTAGAAGATAGCTGAGCCGGAATTCAAACCCAGCTCCAAAGCCCATGGAGGCCCGATTCAACACACTTAATAATGTCTGAGAAGACAGGCTCTGAGCCACAGAGAGACCTGCCCAAGGCCAGCTGGTGACTCAGTAGCAGGATAATCAGGATAAGAACCTAGGTGTCCAGAGTCTCCTGGGCTCTGTGGATCGCACTGTCTCCTACACCGTGAGTCAACGCACAGACACTCACACACGCACACACAACCACACTCATCCTCTCCCCCCGACTCCCAGCCCCCTGCTGCCTCTGGCGTGCTCCTGACGCTTTTGCTTCCCTTCCCAGAGGCTAGCCCTTCTTTTCATGGACCTGGGCCTTCGTAAGGTGCAAACAAGCATGGCCACAGCTTAAGGGCAGAGGCTGGATGGGATAAGTGGCAGGGCCGACGCAGGTGGAGGGACAGGGAGTTTCCAAGAAAACCCACATCCCACTCGCATATGGTTTCTGTCCCATCATCCACTAAAAGAGCCCTCACCAAGGTGCCCCGGGACCTCCAGGTTGCCATACTCTACAAGAAGGTGTCAGCGCTCACTTCTCTGGCCTGTCTGCAGCCTCCCACACTGCTGACCACTCCCTCCTTGTGGACCCCACCGCTTTTGTAACCTGGTCCCCCCCACCTCTCCTCTCACTCCTCCGGTCACTCCTTCTCAGGCCCCTTTGTGTGCTCCTCTTCATTCTTCAGGCTCTGTCCTCAACTCAGTTTTTTTCTCTTTCTGTACATTCTCACTGGACAATTTTTATAACCACAATTCATATTCTGATGTAGTCTAACTCTTTACTTCCAGCCCAAGCCACTCTCTAGAGTTCCAGACCTCTATATCCAACCACCCCCGAGATTTCCCCCCAGCACCTCACCTGGTCACATTAAAACTGACCTCACGCCTCGCCCTGCGCTGGGCCGCAGACTCCGCGGAACGGCCCCCTAAGCACTTACCCCACATCTGTTCCTCACAGGTTCCATCTTCCATAACTCTCTCATATGTGTGCTTTCTTCTCCATCCCTGGACCAGTCACACCCTCTCTATCCTAGGTCATTGCCACAGCCTCTTCGGTTCCCCTCCCTCCAGCTTTGCCCAGTCGGCTTAGGCTCCACACTGCGCCTGGAATTTCCTTCTAAGATCCAAATCTGGCCATATCATTCCCCTGCTTGAGAACCTTCGATGTCTCCCCACTGCCCTCAGGATTAATTCTCAAAGCCTCAATGTCCTCTCCAATCTCTTTGCTCTTCGTTCCCCTTCTCCTCACTTCCAGGCATGCCCCCGACCCACCCATCCCCAAGCAGCCCAGGATTTCATTCTGCTCCCACGTACCATGAGCCATTTCTCTCCCAAAAAGACTTGGTGAGAAAGACAGAGCTCTCTCCTTATTTTCCTATGCCTCTCCCTCAGGCTCCTAGCTCAGAGGCCGGGGAATGGACAGTGTGACTCAGGGCCCAGCGGTGGGGAGGGGGTCATGGATTGCCCTTACTGAGCCCTACCTTCCTGAGGCCCCTTCCTCAGAGCCTGCTCACCCTGTGCCACCCACCCACTCACCATCATGACAAATGTGCTCAGGAACTCGGCCAGGAACTCGCGCACCATCTCCTTCTGCAGTACTTTTTGCATCCTTGTTACTGCAGGCGGTGTGACCATCTTGGACATGCAGGTGGACCTGAAGCAGCAGCCGGAGCCCATGGGCAGAAATGAGATCAGGCGCACTTACAGTCCATCGGGTTTTCAACTCATGGCTGAGTTAATGGGTAACCCAGTGGCCACTCCACACACCTCCTCTTGCCCAGGGCAGCTGGTACTGCTGGGGTCAGAGGCATGTGAGAGTCCCAGGGATGTGGAGAGGGACTGAGGGTATCCAGATCATGCCCCTTATTCCTCTTGATGGGGACTGGACCATTGGGAAGGGCACACTAATGAGGCCAGCTTGCAGAGGGGGCAGCTGGGAAGCCAGTAAGTGCCATCTGTGCTGCCAAAGAGCCTCAGGGGAGAAGCAGGTGGGAGACAGCAGGCAGGAGAGTGGAGCTCAGTTGTCTGTCTGTCTGCCTGTCTGCTGGTGCCAGAGCTCTGTGGACACAGGTAAGGCATCAGGCAGGATCTGGCAGCAGTGAGGCTCTGCAAACAGCACAGGTTGTGGCAAAGTCTGCTCCCGGGCTCTAGAAACAGCACCGAGGCCTGAAGCATGCCCCAGGTTCTGCCAGAGATGACGGGGACAGCAGAATATACCAGGCTCTGAAGCAAGGTCAACACAAATAAATGCTTGTGAGTGAGTGAATGAATGAACGAATGAATGGGAGGGACAGAGGAAAGGAGGGACTGTGTCTTACTCCCTGCTGTATCCTCATTGTCTAGCACAGTGCCGGGCACATAGTAGGTGTGCAATATACACTGTCGAATGAACGAAAACTGAGAGTTCATCTGTTACTCTCCACTAGATCCCCAGAACTTCCCACAGTGCCTGACCCATGGTAGAGGCTTGATAAACGTTTGTTTAGTAAGTGCATGATTGGATGGATAGAGAGATGAAAAAATGAGTTAGAGGCTCTATCTTCTGTTGATGGTGGGGGAATAGGACTTGAGTGTGAGGAAGGAGACGGTGTCCGGAGGCTAAGGAGGAGGAGGAGGGGTGCAGATGCCTCTAAGTGCAGCCTTAGTGCTTCTTCAGACTGGTGACCCTCCCCCGCCTCCCACGCTAAGTGACCCTCACCTTCCTCACGCTGCTGGGGTCAGCAACATCACCCACACCCCGCTGCAGCTTGCTGACTTTCCCCAGCCTCACACCAGCAAAGAGTAAGGGCAGGGAGTGAGAAATGTAAACCAGGCATGGATAGAACACCTTCCACTTTTCTGGCTGAGACCCCATGTTCATTTCTCACCCACCCTAGTCCTTGCTCTCTCCTTACTTCAGGGAAACAAACCCAGGACTGAGCATATGGAGGGGGATGTAGAGTTGCCTGGATGGTCGGTCCACTGGCTCCCATCCAACTGCAGCTCCCATGCAGCATCATATAAGGGTGGCCTTGCCCCTATGCCCCCTCAGCCCTGAAGAAGAGCCTGAGACAGCAGGAATTCAAGAACAGTCCTGGGAAGGTACCACAGAGGCAGAGGAGCGGTAGACAAAGCAGGAAATCACAGACACCAAGAGAGCTCTGGAACCCTGGCCCCTTCCTCCTCACCACAAAGCAGGCAGGATGCAGTAAGTGACAACCACCAAGGAGCCAATGAACCAAAGATTTATTGAATGCCTAGCATGCCTACTATGTTCAGTGACTGCAGTAAAGAACATTGGCATGATCCCTGCTCTTAGGAAGACGAACAGTTAACTAAGCAGTTACTTAAAAGTGTAAAGAGTGTTGCCGCAAGTGAAGAGTGGACACTATGGGATTGCAGGGAGGAAGCAGATGACCCAGAGGAGGGAGTAGGAGGCTCTCCCAGAGGAAGGGAAATATAGGTCGAGAATACAAGACCGACCAGATGAAGGAGCATCAAAGAAGGCTGGGGAAGGTTCTGGGCTAATGCTTGGACAAAGGCTTGCAGCTACGACAGTGTGTGATGTATAGAGGAATTCTATAAGGATGGGCTGCAGAGAGAGAAGGGAGAGTGGCACGAGATGGGCAGAGAGGGGCAGATGGCCTCATGGCCCACGTTAGGGAGTCTGACCTCACCCCAGAGGGCCGTGGGGTGGAGGATCTAAGCGGAAGCACTGTCTCCTCTTTGGAGGCAGGAATAAGGGAGCAGGAGTAGAGGCGTGGTGAGCAATCAGACAGGCTGAGAGGCGACGGCAGCCTGAGCCAAGAAGGTGCAGTGGCGGTGGTGAGAGGAAGACAGTCAAACTGACAGACTCGGTGTCTTATTAGAGAGGAGAATGGAGAAGGAAGAGTCAGGGGTGACCCCAGGCTCTGGCTAGAGCAGCACGGTGGCCTGCGTGAGGCACATGAGAGAAGCTGCAGGCTTAGGCTGGAGAATGAGGGGTCCCCTTCTGGGTGTGGTGAGTTTGAGGAGCTCACTAGACAGCTAAGTGGAGGTGACCAGGAGGCTGCTGGTCCTGTGGTCTTGTTTAGAGATACCCATTTGGAGGTCACCGTGTCATAGATGGTCATCTGACCCATGGGCATAGATGAGAGAGCTCAGGGAAGGGTATAGAATGATAAAGCGCATCTAAGAAAACTAGCCTACAAATCAAGAAACTAACAGCCAATGAGGTAATTACCTAAGTAATATGTGCTAACCAAGAAACTAAATATCTAACAACCCACCAACCAACCCTTCAACTCATCAACCTAGCAACTTAACCAACTAACTGATTCTCCTATTGACCAGCTCCTTTAATTATCTAATCAACCAACCAGCTGCAAACTATCCAACTAACCTCAAGCCAACCATTTAACCGGCTAACCAATATTTATCCATTTAACAAATGTTTGTTGAGCAGCTCCTTATAAGTCAGGCACAAGGGGTAAAAGTAAAAATCCAGTCTCTGCCCTTGGATGGCTTCATCCAGTGGAGGCGGTGGATAACACCGTCAGAGCAAGAAGCCCCCGGGTGGGAGGCAAGCCCTGAAGAGACTTGAAGAATGGGCAGGTGGTGGCCTAAAGTGGCTGTGAGGGAGTAGGGATGTGGGAGTGAGGATATCTTACATATTTTAGCAGATTGGTAGTTAGATGTGAGGCGTGGGGGACAGAATATCAAGGACAAGGCCTTGACTTCTGGCTTGAGCATCGGAGGAGAAGGGGATCCTTGACTGAGCTGAGACCACAGGAATGGCGGGAGAGGAGTGGAGAAGGCTGTTTTCAGCTGGGACTGAGCTGCCTGCAGGACCAGTGGGTCTTTGGAAAAAGGATCTAAAGCCCTATGAGAGTCCTGGGCGAGACAGCGATGTCATCGGCACAGAGGGGACCCATTCATTCTCTCTATCCAAGAGCACACAAGCAGACCAACATCCACGCTCATGTGGAGCTGACAGGCAGAGATGAAATGTCCTAAGTAGGTCATCTGTGTGGTAGAAGGTAGTACATCGTACGGGAAAAGGTAGAGCAAGGAAAAGGGGGTGGGCAGTGACTGAGCAGGGCAGTCAGGGTGAGCTTCACTGAGAAGGTGGCATTTGAGCAAAGACAGGGAGGAGGGGACTTCCCTGGTGGCCCAGTGGTTAAGAATCCGCCTGCCAATGCAGGGGACACGGGTTTGAGCCCTGGTCTGGGAAGATCCCACATGCCACGGAGCAACTAAGCCCGTGAGCCACAACTACTGAGCCTGTGCTCTAGAGCCCACGAGCCGCAACTACTGAGCCTGTGTGCCGCAACTACTCAAGCCGGTGCAACTAGAGCCTGTGCTCCGCAACAAGAGAAGCCACCGCAATGAGAGACCCGCGCACCGCAACACAGAGTAGCCCCCGCTCGCGGCAACTAGAGAAAAGCCCACGCACAGCAACGAAGACCCAGTGCAGCCAATAAATAAATAAATTTATTTATTTTAAAAACAAAAAAGACAGGGAGGAGGGGAGGGAGCAAACCCTGTGGGGAACTGCGGAAAGAACGTTTCAGGCAGGGGGGATGGTCACTGAAGGACTCTGAGCATGTTTGAAGGAAAGGAGGGGAGAGTGGGGTGGGGGAAGGTCAGAGAGGAAGCGGGGACTAGATAGGCAGGGCCTTGGCCATTGCAAGGACTTTGACTTTTATTTCACCCCAAAGAGACCTGAGCCTGAGCGGGTGAGAGGTGGTGAGTTCAGTTCAATCGAGCACAACCTACACAGGGGCAGCTGGAACCCACTGCCCAACCCCTTGACCCTCATCTGGGTCTTTCTCAGCGCCCCCTCAGCCCAGGGCCCAGCCCATGCTTGGCTATGGGCACAGGTGGGAGAGACCCTTCTTCTGGGCCCCATGGGCTGGCACGGGGTGGGAAGGAAGGAGTCTGGGGGGAATCAGCTACCATGAGGGAGAGGCTGAGAGAGGGGCAGGGAGGGCCCTGGGGGTGTGCTGGGTGCAGGACGGGAGGCCTGGGGTGGGGGGATGGGGGGGATGCTTACCGCTTCTTCCTGTCAGCCTGAGTCATATTCTGTCTTTGAGATTTTTAGATGCTGTGGAGCCAGAGAGAGGTCACTAGGGCTGGGGTGCTCAGAACTTCGCCCCTCATTCTCATCAGACCTCAGCTCCCCCAGGGGAGAAAGGCACAGGGACAGCTCCTGCCAGTGCCAACCCCTCAACCCAGCCGAGCTGGCAGGGAGGGAGAAGGAGGGGTCGGTGTCTTCAGCCAATGGGGAGTGGCACTGAAGCCCCACCCCCTCACCCCTGCTGGCCCCCGGACTCGTGGGCCCCCGGACCAGGCCCTGTGGAGGTCCTCCTGACCTTCCCAAGTCTGCAGCCCAGCTTTGGACAGTGGAGATGCCCACAGCCTCCCCCCAGCAGCTCCACCCCTCACATATGCGGGTATTATTGTCTTCAGTCTAACCTCAAGCTCTCTTGCTGCTGACTTAAACTGTGACTTTCCAGGGTCTTGTCTGCCTCCCCTTGAACACACACACTCACACACACACACACTCACACACACACACACACACACACACACACACACACACACAGGATGAGGTCCTGAAAGTTCATTTAGTCCTAACCCCCACCTCAGAACAAAATCTACCCTCTCACATTTCCTGAAAATTCCCCCCTTTTAATCCCCATTTTCCTCACAAATGACAGCACAAAGGTAACCCTGGAGTTTCCCCATCCTGCATGCTCCCTTGTTCTCTAGCCTGCTTCCCTCTAACTGCAGCCTAGGTTCACATCCCTAGCCCTGATGGCAGAAACCCTCTAGCCCCAGCCTCTCAGGAGGGGACTTCAGAGGGAGGAACCACTCCAGCAAAGCCAGAAATCCACCCATTACTCTGATCTGCATCCCTTCTGCTTTGGTCCTGTGTTGCCAGTCTCTACTCGCCCCCCCACTCCCACCCCCACAGGCTCTGCTGGCAGCCCAGCCCCACACATCCTCCCAGTCTCTGCTGCACCACTGGGCCTCCCAGCAGTCAATTTACAGGTAGGGAAACTGAAGCCCAGAGAGGAAGTGTGACGCGCCTATATGACGCAGCAACTCAGGACTAAACCAGAACGGATATCCAGGCCTTCAACTCCCAGCTGGGGTTCCTTCCCCGGACAGTCCCACGGTCACCTCCTCCCCATGTGGCCCCCAGGAGTGGCACTCCCAGGTCTGGGTCCCAGGGGAGGCCCCCTGTCCCAGCCCTGCCTGGAGCCCTACTCACTCTGCCAAAGTGCCTTATGCTTCCCAGTGTCTGCCTTGGAGGCCTCTCAGTCACAGCAGGTCTTGAACTTGTTCCTCCGCGACTGTCTCAGTCTCTGGCTGCAGCCCCTGCGAGGGCTCTGCCGTCCCTGTGTCCCCAAGCTAGAGCCCGCCTCTCGGCCCTCCTCGGGGTGGCCCGAGCACTGCTCTGTTCTGCTGCTCCAGGGAAGAGGTCAGTGGGGCAGGGGTTTGGGCCCTGTCACTTGAACCAAGTCTGGACGCACTGCCCAAAATAGCATCCCTTCTCCTGCCAGCAGCACCACGGAGACCAGGTTCTGAGGCAGCCTTTGTGAGGTCAGAGGTGGAGCTCGGGGTGGGTGCTCTGGGCCTCATGGTCCCACAGGAAGGGCCTGTGCTCCAAGCCAAGGGTCCAGCCAAGAGCCAAAGGAAGCCCTCCCAGGGCCCCAGACCTGGGGGAGGCTCCAGAGGCTCCTGAGTGCCCCCGCTGTGGGAAGAACTGCACAGAATGGGGATTGGAGGTGGAAAAGTCCGGAGATCAACAGCCAGGTGGAAGGGTTGGGGAGAAGACCCTGAGTCAGACCTAAGGAAGTGCCCGTCCCAAAGGAAGAAGGGGAGACTCACGCCCTGGACTCAGGGGCCTCCCAGTCTGAGGGGAAGGAAGAGACATAAGCCATATTTGCAAGAAAACCTCAGTCTAAGAGGGGAGGTAGAAAGCCAGGCCTGGTTCTCTGGAGGTTCTTATTCTGGTGGGGAGGAGAAAGAGCCTGGGCCTCGTCCTCTGGGAGCCCCTGTCTGAGTGGGGGAAGGGGAGCCCTAGGCCCCGCCCTCAGGAAGACACCTCCCTTGGGAACGGCAAGCAAGGCCTCTGGGAAGGAGCCAAGCTGGACCAGAATGTAAGGCTGCAGGTGGGGTGACCAAGGAGGGGTCAGGAGCAAACCAGGGCACCAGCTGCCATCTGAGAGGACTTCTGGAGCCAGGGAATGGCTGAGCCTCCAAAGATGGGCCAGTTTGGGATTTGAGCAGGTGACCCGGTGCTGAGAAACCAGGGAGGGGTTGCTGGTCTGCAGAATGTAAGGAGACCCACCAGCTGGAGTAGTGAATGGTGGGCAGTGGGTCAAGAAGCTTCTGAGGCCTGCAGCCCCTCATTGTGGAGAGGTGGTATAGGATCTAGTTGCAAAGCCAGCTCTGGTAATAGCACTGTCCTCTAGAGGGTGCCAACAGACCAGGTCAGGTCTGGAACTTGCATTGCCCAGGTTCCCACCCCTACTTACCCGGGTCCCCAAGCCTACTTACGAAGCAGGTCCCTCTGTAAGGAGAGACAGAGGTAGGCTGCCCAGTCAGAGACCATCCTGAAGGAACGAACTCTTCTGCTGCAGCGCCTTGGCTGAGGCTCTGCCCCTCACTCCCCTCTGCAGACTCGAAGAGGGCCCAGGACGCTGAGTCCTTCTTCAGGGAGGTCGAGATGTACCCCTGGTAGTGAGGGGCACCTGCCTTTATTCCTTTCCTTTGTGTGCTGTTGAGGCCAGGGCGAGGTAAGAGTCAAAAATGAAGCTGGGGTCTTGGATGAGGTCAGAACTTGAGCAGAGCTGGATCGGGCTGGGATCAGGCTGGTGAGGGAGGGAAATGGGGACCACGTTGGAGTCAGGGACCCAGCCCTGGGCTCATTTACTGGGCTGTACGCTGAGGACCCAGAGGTAGAGCAGACACCCTCCTGCCTGTGTCTTGGGACAGACAGATAAACGGCAGGTGGTTCCCGCAGAAAGGGGCAGGGGAAAAGGTGCGAAAGCGGCGTGGGAGTGCAGGTGATGTCCTAGCATTGCCCATTTTTAAGCAAGAAGAGTCACGTTTGCTTCCAGATAATGAGAATAAAACCCTCCCTTTTCAATACGTGCTTTGTGCTGCCACCTCTCCAGCAGTAAGACTCCATGATGAAACCCTGACATATCTCAATCAAGGCCAGTCTTATGAAATCCGAATGCTAGACAATAGGAAACCTGGAGAACTTCCAGAAATTAATGGCAGGCTGGTGAAGAGTATATTCCATGTCGTGTTCCATGACAGACGGCTACAATACACTGAACATCAGCAGCTGGAGGGCTGGAGGTGGAACCGACCTGGAGATAGAATTCTTGACGTAGATATCCCAATGTCTGTGGGTATAATCGATCCTAGGGCTAATCCAAAGCAACGAAATACAGTGGAGTTCCTGTGGGACCCTGCAAAGAGGACATCTGTGCTTATTCAGGTGCATTATATTAGCACAGAGTTCACTGTGGGGAAACATGGTGGAGCGAAGGGAGTGCCATTTAGAGTACAAATCGATACCTTCAAGGAGAACGAGAACGGAGCACTTACTGAGCACTTACGCTCAGCCAGCTGCCAGATCAAAGTCTTCAAGCCCAAAGGTGCAGACAGAAAACAAAAAATAGGGCTTCCCTGGTGGCGCAGTGGTTGAGAGTCCGCCTGCCGATGCAGAGGACACAGGTTCGTGCCCCGGTCCGGGAAGATCCCACATGCCGCGGAGCGGCTAGGCCCGTGAGCCATGGCCGCTGAGCCTGTGCGTCCGGAGCCTGTGCTCCGCAACGGGAGAGGCCACAACAGTGAGAGGCCCGCGTACCACAAAAAAAAATAAAAATAAAAATAAATAGGGAGAAAATGGAGAGACGAATGCCTCATGAGAAGCAGAAATATCAACCTTCCTATGAGACAACTATACTCACAAAGTGCTCTCCATGGCCCGAGATTATGTATGTCAGTCATTCCCCATCACCTGGCTTCAGCAGTTCCCATAGCAGTCTTTCTCTTGGGGAAGGAAATGGTTCACCAAGTCTCCAGCCAGAGCTGCCCCCTCCAGTCACAGATAACCTCTTGCCGACAACCACACCTCAGGAGGCTCAGCAGGGGTTGCATCAAAACCCTTTTTCCACATTCACGAGACTTTTTACAAACTTCACAGGGGCAGATTTATTGAAACTAACTAGAGATGATGTGATTCAAATCTGTGGCCCTGCAGATGGAATCAGACTTTTTATTTATTTATTTATTTTTGCGGTACGCGGGCCTCTCACTGCTGTGACCTCTCCCGTGGCGGAGCACAGGCTCCGGACGCGCAGGCTCAGCGGCCATGGCTCACGGGCCCAGCTGCTCCACAGCATGTGGGATCTTCCCGAACCGGGACATGAACCTGTGTCCCCTGCATCGGCAGGCGGATTCTCAACCACTGCGCCACCAGAGAAGCCTGGAATCAGACTTTTTAATGCATTAAAAGGCCAGATGGTGCATCCAAGGCTAACCATTTATGTTTGTCAGGAATCCTTGCAGCTGAGGGAGCAGCAGCAGTGGCAGAGGCATGAGGATGGAGGTACTGCAAAGGGTACTGTCTTCGCTGACCATGCCATCTACCTAGAAGAACTGACGGCTGTTGAACTGACAGAAAAAATTGCTCAGCTTTTCGGCATTTCCCCTTGCCAGGTGAGCCAGGTCCACAAGCAGGGGCCAGCAGGAATCCATGTGCTCTTTAGTGATGAGATGATACAGAACTTTCAGGAAGAAGCCTGTTTTATTCTGGACACAATGAAAGAAACCAATGATAGCTATCATATCATACTGAAGTAGGTGTGGGGCATTCCATCCTCAGTGGCTGCTGCTGCTTTCACCTATTGGGAACTCCCCTCTTGAAGGGGGACGCAAATGGAGCTTTGAAGGGCTGCAGGAACCTGACTCATCTGACTGTGTGTGGGCGGGTCCAGGCCTTGGAGGCAGAATCCCAGGCATCTGTGTTGGCCCAAGCTCTTAGGGCACCCACAGATTACTGCCCAACATGCATTTCTGCAACTATTTCTTATTTAAAATTTCTGGACCCTATTGTTGTTGAATATCAGTAGAAACTCCACATCACTTAGGGTGTGTGTAGGGCATAATGATGATGAGGATTGTGTGATGTTTAATGGAAAGATGTTAAATTTTGTGATATGGAGCCATGTAATTTTTTTTTCCAACATAAAAGCAAACATCGGGCTTCCCTGGTGGCGCAGGGGTTGAGAGTCCTCCTGCCAATGCAGGGCACACGGGTTCTTGCCCTGGTCCGGGAAGATCCCACATGCCGCGGAGCGGCTGGGCCCATGAGCCATGGCCACTGAGCCTGCGTGTCCGGAGCCTGTGCTCCGCAACGGGAGAGGCCACAACAGTGAGAGGCCCGCGTACTGCAAAAAAAAAAAAAAAAAAAAAAAAAAAGCAAACATCTATATTCATAAGACTAGATCCTCAATCTTTTTTGCCTCTGAAAACCTCATTAAAGAGAAATATGGGGAAAGAAGAAAATTCTTCTTTTGATTCCCCTGTAATTCTATGACTAATAGTAATTTTAGGTAACATTTATTGCACATTTAATTGTGTCAGGCAGTGTGATAAATTCTTTAAGTGGATTATCTTGTTTAACTCCTCTTAATAGCCCTATATGAAGTAGGTAATAATGATCCCTAATTGAAGATGAGGAAATGGAGACAGAGAGTGGCAGAGGAGCTTGCTGAGTAACAGGCAGCTAGCAGCTAGTGACACTGAAATGCAAACCCAGGCCGTCTGGCTCTTATTAACTGCCATCTGTGACTGCCACCCTTGCAGTCCTCTGTGCTTGCCATCGTTTCTTACTGTGGCTCTTCTGGTGAATTGGATGTAACACTGAGCGAGAACTGAGGAATTAACACCAAAAGGGACAAACCACACCTAAATAATGATGAGCAAATCAAGACCTACGAAAAAATGAAAACATAGACACTTTCAAAGCATCATCAGTTACCAGATTCACAGAATTTGAGGTGGTGAAAACTAGGGATTATCTGTAACTCCCCAAATTCACTGTTCTTGAATGACCTTCTCAAACTATTTATTAATGAGTTAGACTAACCTCTGCTTTCTCTTTCCCCTCTCTGCATCTTCTCTTGGTATAGAAAGTTCTTTTACTCATGCAGAGTTCTTTTATATAAGCTTTACAAGAAATTCATTCCCATCCTGTTTGCATTCTTACCATATACTTTAGTTCTTCCTGATTGTGACTGTGTGTGTGCATGTGTAAGACTATGGGTCTTTTTTCACATGTAAAGTTTTATTCAGAAATATCCCTCTACATGTTATGCTGAGGTGAAAAATGATAATGTTCAAAATATTCTGTATTGGATTTGGATCTGTGTGTGTGTGTA
The DNA here is from genome assembly GCF_002837175.3 of Physeter macrocephalus. Classification (NCBI taxonomy): domain Eukaryota; kingdom Metazoa; phylum Chordata; class Mammalia; order Artiodactyla; family Physeteridae; genus Physeter; species Physeter macrocephalus. Next base: position 73,947,466 of record NC_041222.1, read on the forward strand.
TTTTTAAACCATTTGATAAAGTTTAAATTTTTTTTTTTTTTTTTTTTGTGGTATGCGGGCCTCCCTCTGTTGTGGCCTCTCCCGTCGCGGAGCACAGGCCCCGGACACGCAGGCTCAGCGGCCATGGCTCACGGGCCCAGCCGCTCCGTGGCATGTGGGATCCTCCCAGACCGGGGCGCGAACCCGTGTCCCCTGCATCGGCAGGCGGACGCGCAACCACTGCGCCACCAGGGAAGCCCAGTTTAAATGTTTTTATACAGAGATTTTCATTCATTAAAATCAACCTTCAAAAAACAAAAAAAAGGGCAGGTGACTTAGGATACACTGTGTTAAGGTAGAGGGGATACAAGAACAGCTAAGCCAGGCTGGAGGTGGGCAAGAATCTTCCAGAAGAGATGACATGGGCACTGAGTCCTCTAAAATGAGAGAGGGAGGATGGGGTGGTAGTGGTCTTTCTGTTTTTTTTTTTATTTATTTTATTTTTGGCTGAGTTGGGTCTTCATTGCTGCACGCGGGCTTTTCTTTGGTTGCGGAGAGAGGGGACTACTCTGTTGCAGTGCGCTGGCTTCTCATTGTGGTGGGTTCTCTTGTTGCGGAGCAAGGGCTCTAGGCGAGTGGGCTTCAGTAGCTGAGGAGGGAGATAGAAACCCAGACACCAGGCTGCCAAGAGGACACTGGAAGCTCAGGGAGGCTGTGGCCCCAGAGGTGCATGCTGAGGAGAGGCCAGCCTTGGTGAACTGGCGGGATGGAGGGTGGTCACAGCGCTGAAGAAGTGGAGGCTGAGGCGGCAGAAAGCTCAACCGTGGAGAGAAGACAGGCAGCAAGAGGGTCTGCGAGGCTGGACACTAGGGTCAGAGATGGGTCTAGACAGAGCCTGGGGGGATCTCCAGGGCCAAGGGGGATGGTGCAGGCAGACAGGGAATACCCGGGGTCCCGTCTGCACAGGGTGGGCTCTGAGTAGGGCCGCCAAATAAAACGCAAAACGTTCAGTTTTGAATTTGAATTTCAGAGAAACAATATATGCAATATTTGGGACATACTTATGCTAAAAAATTACCCATAGTTTACAAACAAAAAAGGAAAAACAAACAAAAAATTACCCACAGTGTCTCTGAAATTCAAATTTAACCAAGTATCCTAGCTCTGGCTTCAGTGAAGACCCTGCCAGATGTCTTGCACATTTACCTGGGTTTGAGTCCCAGCTGGGCATCAGATTCACTGCCCAACCCTGGCTCAGTCCCTGCCCCTGAGCCTCTGTTTCCCTACCTGTGAAATGGGGTTGGAGGGTATGCAGTCCTCTCACCCCACTACTTTGGGCATCGAGAAAGGATCCAGGAAAAGGTTTACAAAGGCAGCAGCAGACCATTAACTCAAAAACTAATTTGGTTGAAATGATAAATCAGTTGAAATGAATTGGTAATATTAGTGAGCTACAGGGCAATTTTTGTAGACTCTGATGTATCTTTAGGCATTTGGTCCCTCTTTCAGAAGTCATTCAGTTTTCTTATTTTAATTTTGCCTGCAATACACTACTTTTGCTAGTAAATAGGTTGGAAGTAACCCAGTGCTCATCAACCTCCCCTTTCTTACTCACTACACTAAAAATCTTTTAATGTGATCTAGTGATTGGGGACATTAATGTTCAACCTAACTGAAAATTTAAATGTTTATGAACACATAGCCAAACAAGTCAAGCAGATATAATTGTCCATCATTGGAGTGGAAAGTTTTAAAAAATGGAAAAAATATCTCAGATTCTTTTCTTTTACTTCTTCTATTACCTAAAATAGAAATAAGCAAAAAGAGCATTTTCCCTCCATGACAACAACTACAAAAATTCTGGTAGGTTTCTTTCTAATCCTTTTTTTTTATGTATACATAAAAAATGTATTTTTTTAATGTATACACATACACACATTCTCCTCCCCCGCCCCGCACTTTGTCAACAATAAGTAGAATGAAACTTCTATAAAGTTTTGTAAAGTACTTTTTTCACTCAAACATTAAGATATCTTTTCCATGCCAGTAGGTCCACATCCATGTCATATATGTGGCTCTACAGCACAGAATTGTCTCCAATTTTAAATGTAGCCACCTCTTTTCTATCATGAATAGCATGGGGCAGACACAATTGGCTGAAACCCAGTTAGGAATAAAAATGAAATAGAAATAGAAAATTAAAAATTTAAAATAGAAATTTTAAAAAATCAGAATAAAGAAAAATGCCCAGATACACTAAAACTTCTCTGAATTTCCCTCAAATGCCCCCCAAAGTATCAATGTGTAAAAAATGAATCATTTCAACTATTTATTTCCACTAACATGCCATTTGATTAACTTATTTATCATGTAAACTAGCTTTCAATCAAATTGTTTTCCACTTGGGATTTTCCAGACTTTTCTTTTTTAAGAACTTTTTTTGGGGCCACGCAACATATGGGATCTTAGTTCCCCGACCAGGGATCGAACCCATGCCCCCTGCAGTGGAAGCATGGAGCCACAGAGTCCATATAACTCAGGCACTGTGGTATCAATCAGTAAGAAATGAGCAGCTCTGGTTGAAGGAGCAAGGAGCTGGGTGGGAGAGCAGTGCCTGTACCTTGACAAACCCTGGTCTCTCTGAAATCACCTGACACCTTGAAAATTCTCAGACTGCTCAAAAAAGAAAAGACCCTTAATCCTCACCCAGGTAAGTGTCCCCTTTCAAACTCAAGTAGGGAAACTGAGATTCAGAGCAAGATAGCAACTTACCCAAGATGACCCAGAACTAGAACATCCAGATCTGCCCAGGAGGTCAGGGACCCAAGCTAGGAGAACTGGGGGCTAGGTGGCTGGGCTGGCGAGGGCTGGGGGCACAGGCAGGACCCAGGATGGTCTTTAACCCTGACAGTCTCCAATGACCAGACCCTCCCCTGAGCCCAGGCTCTCATCCTTCCTTCTCAGAGTCATACCTGGGCTTCCAGGAAAGAGTGGACAGAGACTGAGGCAGACAGGGTCAGGAGGCACCACCACTTGCCCAAAGACAAACATCTTATAAGTCATGGAATCAGAATTCAAACCCCACCTCCTCCTCTCTAAAGTCCTCATCAGGCTACCTAATTTGGCATCAGAAACCAGGCATAGAGCTCAGGCCTGTCACTTTTTAGTATGAGCTGGAGCTATCAGGGAAGGCTTCCTAGAGGAGGGGGTCTCATTGACAGAAGAAGTTGGGAGACGACACTGAAGAAATTTGCATGTGTGAGAAGCATTTGTATCTTTGTATATATCTGTATGTGGACATACGTGTGAGTGAGTAGGTGTGTGTGTATATGTGCGTGTCTATGTCTGGTCTTGAATGTGAAAACCTCTCTGTGGACTCACTCTCTCTCTCATACACACACACAAACACACAGAGTCGTGCACACACGAGCATGCGCCCATTCCTCTGGGTTAATATTTTCCTGCCTGCGTCAGCACGGTGCCCGTCAGCGGGCAACTCACTGCAGAAACGTGCCCTATCTGATCTGGAACAGGGGGCTGAGTGTGGGCAGAGAGCCTATCTCAGCAACCCCAGGCAAGCTACTCTCTCTCCACTCTCCTGCTCAGCCTGAAAAAGGAGGCACGCCCAGGGGGCCTGGCTACCGGGGTGTGATGTGACTACGCCATCTCCCCAATCACACTGGCGGCTCCCCGAGTGGAGCCGTCTCCCTACCTCCTTCCAGGTGGGCAAGATCAGCTGCTCCCTGAGATACCTTCCCCGCCTGTCATCTCTGCCCAAATCTGGAGACCTCTCCACACATATATATGTTCCACTGAGGACAAAGAGGGAATAGAGACCCTGAGGAAACGCTCACAAGGTGCCCCCCTTCAGCAGGAAAGCAGCTCTGAAATGCCTGTGATAGCCTGCGGGAAGGTGGGATTTGATTTACAGCTTTCCAGGAACACAGTGATTGCCCAGGGGGCTGTCCGGAGGTCTGTGTGGGCAGGGACTTGGGCCCAGGCACCCACAGGCATTGAGCCCAGGAAGGCTTGATGGAACACAGGGGCCCAAGGCGAGGTGGGGCCTTCCCAGTTCCCAGGCCTCTCCCAGTATCAATGGAGGTTCCTCTCACGCCCAGGCTGGTCCCCTGCAGTACCAGCTGAGCCAGATTGGACTGAGCAGATAGACACAGTCTCTTCTGCTCTCGGCATAGCCGAAGGTCCAGCATGAGTCAAGCCCAGGTGTCCTGGCTCCTAGCCCGGCCTGAGGATGCCCTAATGCATCTCTGCATGGGAGAGACAAGGATGGAGCGTACAGGGAGGAGGACCACCCCAGCAGTGTTGTTCCCCACGGTGCAGAATTAGCAGCAGTGACTGCAGAAGGGGTGGTTGAATATGACGGTGGTTGACATTGTAATTGGATGGAATTGCAGGAAGGAAATGAGGACATGTTGCTGAGTGAATTCAGAAGAGTCAGCAGAGGTTGGGGGAGAGACCCTCCCAAGACAGACTACAACTTGTTCAGCTCTGGTGATGGTCTAGGTGCCTCCATTGCCCTGTCTCACACCAAGGAGGGTATCCAGAGAGCTGGTCTTGCCTTCTGGGCCCCTTCGCATCTCGTCTGGCTGGGGGCAGTAGCTCGGCCCTCATCTCCCCGCCTCCCACCTCCGTAACAGGGCCAGAGGCCTTCCTCTGCCTACAGGTCTGAGCTCTCCTCTTGATGTCCCTCAGCCCAAAGACTGGGCATCTTTGGTCAGGTTTCCATGGCAGGAGAGACAAGTATGGAGGGCAGGAAGGCTTGACTGATTACAGAGTGAGTGGAGTTGGAAGAAGGGCTGCCTATGTCTGCCTAGGCTGACCCAGAGGGCCTGCCCCGTCTTGGGGACAATGTGCTATGTTTCAGTTCCAAACAAGGATTCCCACCAGCTATGCAGATGTCAGAGGAGCTGAGATGGAGGTGGTGGACTGGACAGAGATGAGTTCCCAGCAGTCAGGTCAGCTCAGATGCCCAAGCCCAATGCCTGGAAGCAGGCTCCATACCCCTTTAAAACATTTTTAAATGAAAATTTCTAACATGCACCAAAGTAGTGTACGAACCTCCACATAACCTTCACCCAATAAAATCATCAACCTTTCGGCACTCTGGTGTCACAGATGTTTTTGGGTTTTTTTTTTATGAAGTATTTTAAAACAAATTCCAGCCATTATGGCATTTCACTCCTGCATTCTTCAGTATTCATCTCTCAAATCTATGAACATTTAATTACCTAATGACAATCCCATGCCTGACAAAATGAACAATTCCATGGAATTACCAAGTGCTCACATTGTTTCCAAATATCTTAATTTGTTGGTTTGTTCCAGTCAGGATCCAAACACATTGCACTGGGTTAAATGTTGTCTTAAATATGACCAGTTCCCCTTTCTGTTCAGTTCATTCTGTTCCTGTCACTGTCACTGTTGAGTAAATGTGGTTCCATAGGAAGTCACAGTTCTGGGTTTGTGTTTGCTTCCTTGTGGTGTCATCTAACTTTTCCTCCATCCCCTGTATTTCTTAGAATATATAGGAAGTTAGCTCTAATCGTGTAATTTTATTTAGGATCAATCTGGGGGGTAGGGAACCCTTTGTGGACAGTCCTGTGTGCTTCCTACTGTACTTCATCCAGAGACACATAATGTCTAGTTGCCCCAAGCTTAGTGATGCTGACCAGTCAGTGGGTTCAGAGGGTGGCAGCCTGATCCCACCACTGTCAGGTTCCCCATCAGCCATACACCTTCTGGTTTCATCCTTTGATTTCTGCCTAAATCAATATAAAAAATCCTTCTACAGTAAAACATTTTAAAGGAGAAGCTCTGAGCAGCAATTTCTTAACCCACAAGAAAACAAGAGTCAGGGCTTCCCTGGTGGCACAGTGGTTAAGAATCTGCCTGCCAATGCAGGGGACATGGGTTCGAGCCCTGGTCTGGGAAGATCCCACATGCCGCGGAGCAACTAAGCCTGTGTGCCACAACTACTGAGCCTGCGCTCTAGAGCGCGTGAGCCACAACTACTGAGCCCATGTGCCACAACTACTGAAGCCCGCACACCTAGAGCCTGTGCTCCACAACAAGAGAAGCCACTGCAATGAGAAGCCCGCGCACCACAACGAAGAGTAGCCCCCGCTTGCCACAACTATAGAAAGCCCACGTGCAGCAACAAAGACCCAACATAGCCTAAAAGAAATAAAATAAATAAATTAATTTTTTTAAAAATAGTCTAATAATGGTGGCATCTCAGGTACTGAGTTAATCAGAGCAAAGAGGGGAGTCCAGATCAGGGATGCTTCATGAGAAGACGAAAGAGTGAGGTGGTAGCAGAAAGGAGCAATGAAAACCCCAGGGACCTCCTGGCTGGGAGCCTAAGTGTGGGGCTGTTTTGGGGCTTGGCTGTTCAGGGATGGTTCCCCCCATCCAGGTAGTGAGCTGTGGTTCCTAACTCAGACTTTATAGCCAGCAGACCTGAGCTTGAATCCAGTTTGGCTTCTTAATTGGTGCTGGGTGCCTTTGAGCAAGATATTCAATTGGGTGTCTTCATCTGTATGATGGAAATACTAATCCTCACCTCACAGTGTTTTGGAAGAATGAGTTGGTGGTGAGTGCCTGGTGGGGAGTAAACACTCTGTGGTGGAGAGGATGCCTCTTTTTTTTATTATTATTAGTTATCCATTTTATACATATTAGTGTATATATGTCAATCCAATCTCCCAAGAGGATGCCTCTTTGAGGAAAGGAACCCAGCACCCCATCCCTTCTGCCCTGATTGACCCTTGCCTGACTCCAGGGCCAAAGCTAGAAGGGCTGCGGGGCCTGGGGATGGGGTAGGGAAGGATACCGTGCTCATTCCACAGGCAGACAGCAAAATCAAAGCCCATGGTCTTCCGCCCTGATCTCAAGACGCTCCAGCCAGCTGGGTGCATCTGGTCTCCAGTGCTTCCCATTACAGCTCGGCCGCTCAGCTCTTGGACTTGACTTACCGGTTGCCGCCCCACAACCCAGGGTCTGGGGGCGGGGCTTGCCCCAGGCACCTGGCAATCGCCAGTTCAGTCAACAGGCAGTCAGTTCCAGGGGTGACAGGGCCTTGAGGAGGCAGCCTCCTGGGGATGCCCTGGCCCACACAGGATGTGCAGAGCAGGTGCACAATAAATGTATGTTAAGAGAACTGAGCTCCGCCTGCCCCGAGTGGGAGAGAAATAGGCTGTCAGGGAGGGCAACTAGGCCTGTGGGTGGGGTGGGGTGAGGGGAAGTCTTGGGCATCCCCAGGAATTCATGGCTCCGAGACCCTGAGCCCTGGGGCGAACAGCCAGGCAGGGTGTACAGCCGGGAGATCCTCACTCCGGCTCTAGTTCCAGGCTGTTCCACTCTTGCTCCACCTGCAACCCTGGCTCCCAATTAGCCTCTCAACTGCTTTCCACAGCAGGTGAGGCAACCTAGCCTAGGCTTCAGGGGGGCGGTTGAGGGGGAGGGGATATTGAACCCTGTCCCCCTCCCAATCACATCCTTTTTGCAAGACTCATGAGACGGCACTAGCGACCCCTGCTGGCGGCCTAAGCTGACGCCTTTGGCCAGAGTCCACTGGAGGCACCCCCCAGGACCCCCCTCCACCCCCGCCCCACGAGGGACTGGCTGGGCCAGCCTTAGTCCCAGGGTTCTGCTCTTAGGAGGGACACACGGCTCCGTCCAGCTCAACCCACACACCTTCACTGTGGCCTCCAAGTTTTCTGTTCCACGTCACCTGTGCTGCTTCCTTTCTTGTTTTGTTGACATTTTTTTTTTTTTTTTTTTTTTTTTTTGCAGTACGCGGGCCACTCACTGTTGTGGTCTCTCCCGTTGCGGAGCACAGGCTCCGGACGCGCAGGCTCAGCGGCCATGGCTCACGGGCCCAGCCGCTCCGTGGCATATGTGATCTTCCCGGACCGGGGCACGAACCCGTGTCCCCTGCATCGGCAGGCGGACTCCCAACCACTGCGCCACCAGGGAAGCCCTTTTGTTGACTTTTTGCTGTCTGTTTGCTCTGGCTAAGCCTACAGCCCCAGGATAAGAAGTCTGAACTCGGGGCATTTGAGCCTGAAAGACAGCAAGCTGGGAGTGGGGTGGGGGGCGGTGGGGGGCGGGAATGAGAGAGGGAGAGCTGTGTGCTGGTTCCCAACCTCGGTCTGAGGGAATCTGCTGTTCACCCCACTACAGGCAAGCAGGGTTGGGAGGGGCAAGGATGGGTGGACAGACTTTCCCAGCCTCACTGCAGGCAGGTCTTGGCTTGTAACGTCAAGTTGTTTTGAAGTTCAGCCCCAGAACTCTAAACACCTCATTTCTCCAGGAGGTTTGAATACCCCTTGTAGGGAAGAGGGCAGGTTCTCTGAAAGTTGTTCCCTGCTTTCAACCCCTAGTCCTCCAACCAAACATTCCCCTTGTGAAGCCCCCAGAACCAAGCCTTCCTGACTTTTCAACACCTCCGTGAGACTCTGTTACCCAACAGCCTGTGAGGTGGCAGCACAGGGATTGCTGCCCCTCCACATTTTACAAAAGGGAAACTTGAGTCTCAGAGAGGGTAAAGGGACCTCTCCAAAGTCAGTAAGAGAGCCTGGGGTAGAACTCAGGCTTCCTGGCTCCTAGCCCAAGCTCTTTGCCCCACTTCAAGCATCTCTCAGATCATGGAGCACAACGGGAAGGCGGCACCAAGCCCCGGGTGCTGGGTCAGGGGCCAGCACACCCAGACGTGGCTACGCACGCACACTGCATGCCAGCACACATACCAGGGGCATGGGCAACCTGGGGCCGCCGTGCTCTCCCCATATCCCAGCAGACCAGACACCACTCGGACCCTTATGTCCTTCCCACCCACAGAGGGAGTGAGAGGAAGCTCTGGCTGGATGCCCACACTCGCTGCTCCTGGCCTGCCTGTGGTCTGTGGAGCGTGCCTGCCCTCTCAGGGTTAGGATGGGGGAGCCATCCTGGCCTGTAGCCGGGGGCTTAAGGGATAAGCTCAGGGAAGCCACTGCCATCAGCACGGGCTTAGAGTGCCTGGCATTGTCAGGTGGTCCAGCCAAGCCTTCCTTGGGGAGGATGACCATCATCAGGGAGATTCCTCACCTGCCTCCCACCCAGGCTTCCTTCTCTGCCGGCTCACCATGCTCCAAAGCCGCACCCCTCTTTCAGGGAGACACCTGAACCCGTGCACACGTGCCCTAGGAAGAGCTACGTGTTCGCCACCCCCCCAGTCTTCGTGGGACACCCTCCACACCTGTGGCCCGCATCTTTGGACGTCCCACATGGCCTGTAGGCACAGTCAGACATGAGCACACATCTCAGACTCAGGCATGTAACACAGCGTGTACCCCTGTATGGAAGAATACACAGTTCCATTCTACATACCCCCACTGCCCCTACCTGGACCACAGTCACGTGAAGGTGAGGGGTGAGTCACCTGCCAACCCATGGGACCTGCTGAGCCAGCAGGATGGGAAGCCCCAAGCTGACAGCTGTGGCCTTGAGGGACCAACACCCCATGTGGGGCCCGCCCTGCCACCAACCCACAGTACCCCCGTAACACTCCACTTCCACCCTTATTATCTCCTGCCCACACCCTCAGCCAGAACTCATGCCAGAAAGGCACCTCTAGACCTTTCAAATATATATATATATATATATATATATCTGCAGCTGAGCTAGCTGTCTGTCACTGTGCCTCAAGGGCTCCCATCAAACTTCTGCTGTTAAATACAGATGCCCACGGAGAAAAACCATGAATCCAGCAGGACCCATCCCTTTCCTCTCCCCATCCAAACCCAAGCCTCCTACCTATGCCTCCTCCATGGAAGTCCTTCCTATTGATGATAAATCACATCTCTTTCTCCTCTTAACTTGTGTACACTTGAGTCAAGAGCCCCACTCTGGGCCCAGACAGGCTCTGTCCCACCTGTATATGCCTGTTCAGGAGTCTGTCCCTGAGGCGGGGGGCTCGCTGAAGGCAGAGGGAGAACCAGGAGGCCAGAGTAGCCCAGGTGAGTGTACTGTCCACCAGATGAAGGAAGCTGGTAAAGCCCACCTACCCTGGCTCCTCACACACCATTATCAGCAAGTCAAGTCTTGCCGGGTCTGAAGAATGTCCTCAAGCTCCTATTATCTGCCAAGCGTATCTGTAAACATTGATCAACTTTGTACATGCATTAATATTAAGAAACATCACTCCAAGTCTCGTTATCTTTCACGTCTGAAAATATGTCGTGGTTAAGAGTGTTGCCTCTGAAGCCAGACCCCTGGGTTCAAATCCCAACTCTGCCGCTTACTAGTTATTTAATCTCTCTGGGCCTCAGTTTCCTCATCAGTAAAAGGGAGGCAATAACACACATGAAGTGCTTGGGAGAGGGCCTGGCCTAGGGTAAGTGCTGAGTTTGCTGTGACTGTTCTCCCTCCCTCCACTAATCCAGTGCCTTATAAGGTGTCCCTAACAATCCAGTCTTCGCACAACTTGCCAACATGATCTAAACACAGATCCAGTGGGATCTCTTCTGTACTCCTTTTGTGGCTTTTGTGGCTCCTCGTAGCCCTCAGGATGGTATCTGGCTTCTGAGCCCTCTGCTCACAAGGCCCTTCACACCTGTTCCGGTGCTCCAGCCTCACCATCTCCCCTCTCACTCTGCCCTGAATACCTGGACTCCCCTGGACCCTTTCTGCCTGAACCCTCTGTTCCACGGTGTGCTGGTAAATGCTTAACACCTGGCTTTCTAGAAATAATGTGTACTTCTATATATGTACACAAATTTATCATAAATTTTATTGGTACAAAGCTATAAAATAGCACACAATTTACAAATACTACTAAAATATACAATGTTCTTTATTGTAAATTCTACAGCATCAATTGCTCTATAGAATTCTCTCTTTGATTTTTGCCAACCCTTATATCTGTAGCCAATCTATGGTTGCAGTTTATCCAAGATCTGACAAAATCAGATCATGAACAAATGCTTGATTACTATTCAATTCTGCAAAAAGTCATTCACATCAGTGATTAACGAGCATAATTCTGACCTTAATGTTGGCTGATATTTTCATTTACGTTAAAGAATAAGACAAAAGTAAAAGAACAAAGACACGTATTTGAAACATCAGATATGTGATCTTTTTTGCTGAATTGGATGATGGTCTTCAAATGTTGGAAGAATGTTTCCTCAAGGTTTTGTGCTATTCACAATGTAATGGCCATAGACATGACAAACTTTTATGTTTCATGTGCGTTAATGTTTTCTCCATCGCTTTCTTAAGTCTAGACCAGGGGTCAATAAACATTTTTGTTAAGGGTCAAATGGTAAATATTTTAGGTTTTGTAGGGCATACAGTCCCTGTTCAACTACTCAGCTCTGCCATGGCTGCATGAAAGCAACCACAGACAGTACGTAAACAAAGGCACGAGACTGTGTTCCAATACAAGTTCATTTGCGATCGCTGAATTTTGAATTTCCTCGTGTCACAAAATATCTTAACTATTAAACAATATAAAAACCATTATTAGCTCACAGGCTGGATTTGACCTGCAAGCTGTAGTTTGTTAACCCCCGGTCCATGCGATCAACAAAACCATGAATTAAGCCCTGATCTGTAGCGTTAGTCCATTTCAATGATGCAGGGAATGCCCTGGCGGTCCAGTGGTTAGGACTCTGTACTCTCACTACCGAGGGCCCAGGTTCAGTTCCTGGTCGGGGAACTAAGATCCCACAAGCTGCGTGGTGCGGCCAGAAAAAAAAAATTTTTTTTTTTCAATGATGCAAATACTACCACCATGACTGATTATAAACTACCAACATAGAGATGAGCAGCACTGCACCATTAGGTAGTTCCTCCACCCAAAGATTCAGTAGATATACATAACTTCAAAAGCATAAAATGTAATAACAATTAGGAAGTAATAAGTGTCATTAATTATTACCTTTGTTTTAAAAATAATTTCTGTGATTATACATTTATACAATTTAATTTTTAATAATGGCTGTGTTTAACAAGCGGTTTGCCAAATTCCTGAAAACGTAACAATTGGTCCGTGTAAGCCTATTGGAGTGGCTTCAGAACCTCTGCCTCTGTCTCTGAACCAGGCTGTCCCCCATGGCCTCCCTGGCAAACTCCCACTGACCTTTCCAGGCTCAGGGTCTACGTTACCTTGGCCCTGACCTCCCCTGGGCTTCTCTGAGCTCCCACAGCCATGTGGCCTCTCTCACGTAGCCAGTGAAGGCAAAGCTACCTCACTTATTTTCCTGCCTGTTTTCCCCTGAGGGGGGACTGTGCACAAGGACGAGCAATCTTGTTCACCTCTGAATCCCTAGGGCTTAGAAAATACCTGGCAAATAACAGGTGCTGGACAAATATTTGTGGAATGAAGCAGGGAAGGGCCGAGGAGCCTTGAGGAAAGACCCTGCAGCAAAGAAACAGGATCAGGGAAGTGGGCTGATGAGAGGGGCTTAATCCAGGGGTTCAGAATGTCTGGGAAGGCAGGGTCAGAATGTTGCCTAGTTGCTGTGGGCACCTTTGGGTGGGGATATCTGGTCAGGCTACTTGTATCCTAAAGCACCACTCTGCCCCCAACAGGTACAGGCTCTCCACTCTCCACCTCACTCAGCCCAAATTTCAACGGAGTTTTCTCTTAGCTCCCCAACACTTCAGAAGGAATTTATAAGGGAGACTCCCTGGTCTTTGGTGACCAGATCAGGAAACACTTTGTCTTTGGTAGACGAGGACCAAGGAGATTCTCCCTATTTCACAGAGAAACAACCACGGTCCAGGGCTGGCAGGTGCCTGAACCAAGCCTTAGATATCCCAGGGCTTCCTCTTCAACTGTGAATCCCCTAAACACTGGCTCAGAGCTACAGGCTACTTTGTTCCCCGGGTCATCCTGTCTATCTCCCCTGCCTTCTAACAAGACAGCTCTCTCCCACTGGGGCTGGGTGGAATGATTTTCCCCACCCTCCTAGGAAGCAGTCCAAGAAGAGGCACCTCATCCTTCCTGATCCACCATCACCTGCCCCCCCTGCAGTCTCACCTAAATCCTTCCTGCTTTCATGACACCGCCTTTCCTTCCCAGAAAGGGACCTTGGCTCCCACCTTAGAAGTGACCTCACCAAGGGGTAGTTCTCCACCCCCAGCCCTTCCCCAACCCCACGAAAGAGCCAGGACCTAGCCCAACCCAGCTTGTATCTCTGCAGTTCCTGAGTGCTGTCACCAGGCCAGGTCAGCTGACCTGCTGGAGCCACCTCTCCCATCTTTGACCTTTGCCTGGGATCCACCCTCGCCTACCCGCTCTCCACGACACAAACACACACACCCCATCCTGGGGCCCAGGCTCCACTGTCCACCTGTCCAGACTCGCCTTCTGTCCTGCTGGCTGACACACCCAACTTAGCTAGTCCCCTGTGGTAGACTGTCTCACTCAGGTCAGTGAGAGGAGCAGGTGACCAAAAGCCCCAGTGTTACGAGTGGGCAAAATGAGGCCCCCAGAGGGCCTTGAGAGTGTGGACCCTGAGAGCCGGCCCAAGGCCTCAGGGTGGGTTAGCGGCAGGGACAAGACTAGATCCAGGGCTGGATCCTATGCATAGTCTCCCATCCCTGCACAGGATGGCCTCCTCGCAATGGACAGCCACAAGCCAGGAGACTCAGAGGGTTCCCCGGAGGAAGCTGGGGGTACCAGAGGAGTCAGAGGCCAGCGTCAATTCTAGCAGAGGACAACCTTGCCCTGCAGAATTTTGAGAAGTTGGATACCCTTGACATCACTCCCAGCTCAGTGTTGAGGGGAAGAAAACAGACCAGCTCACCCAGTAATCAGTGTTCCTTACCAGTGGCATACTACATGGGGGGGGGTGGGAGCAGTCCTCCTTGGGACAGGCAATAGGGGGTGCGTGACCTGCAGAGAACTAAAAACAACCGAACTGACTAAAAGTCAGTCTGCTTATTATCAGCATCAGCAGCAATTCTAAACAATGTCAATAATAAAATACTTCTTTCAGAAGGAGTAGATCACTCACGTTGCCCCTCACTTAGTACACCACTGTTCCTAACTACACATTCACTCCCAAATTCTTGCCTGTCAAATTCACATTATTTCTTAGATCATAAGACAATTTCATCCCCTTTGGAGAATTTATGGATCCTTCCAGGGCATCTTTTTTCTGAATGTCTACTTCTGAGCATCTTAAGAAGTATTAATCAGTTCCTACAGGGGTACTTGATTCATTAATTACTCATTCATTCATTCATTCATTCACTCATTCAACAGCGTTGGGAGACCTACCAAATGCTGGTTGCCGGATGTGCCATGAAGAACAAGTCATAGGCCCAGCACTGGAGAGCTTACAAGGCATGTAGGGAAGCTGGTGAGCAAATAAGAAGTCACAATGCAGAGATCAGAGATAATAAGCACAAGTGCCTGTAGGAATTGAGAGGAGGGGCACCTAAACAAGCTGGGCAGAGGGGGACACCAGGGAAGCTTTCCTGGAGGAAGGGACATTCACTTTAACAGCTGAGATGTGAGAAAGAGTTAGTTAGCCAGGCAAAGGAGTGTGGAGCAGAAAGGATTGTTTCTCCTGGAGAGGAAACAACTCATGCAAAGGCCCAGAGGGAGCCTGGGAAATGCCAAGAGCAAAATTCTGTGTGGCTGGAGTATGGTGGGAGTGTGGTGATGGTAGAGAGGTCAGCCTGAGCCAGATCATGGACTGTTTTCTCCTTGCTCTCGAGAGCGATGGGGAGCCACTGAAGGGCTATAAACAGGGGAGTGGCAGGGGTAAGTTAGTGTATCAGAAAGCTCAGCATGGCTGTAGCTCAGAAGGCATGAATTTGGGGTGGGAAGAGTAAGAGTAGAGCAGAGAAACTAGTTAGGAGGCAGCTGCAGTAGTGAAGTCAGGAGATGGTAGTGGTTGGAACAAAGCGGGGAAAAGGGGGTTGGGCTTGTGAATGACTGACTCTGGGGGTATAGGAGCCTGAAGTGTGGAATGACTTTCAGGTTTCTGGCTAGGGTGGTGCTCTTCTCTGAGATGGGTACAAAGGAGGAGGCACAGGCTTAGTGTATCATCAGGTTTTATTTTCATATTGCTTTTTTTTAAATGAAGTTTGCTTTTTTTATTAGCATCTTTATGATGTACTGATTTTATACATTTGTCGTGTTTCAACCTATTACACTCAGTATTCTTTTGGTGCTCAAATTTTCCCATCTGTGGCCACTGGAAGTGTCTTCAAGTTGGTTCCAGTGTCATTTTAACAAGACCTCAGTAATCTTTTTTTTAAATATTAATTTATTTATTTGTTTTTATTTTTGGCTGCGTTGGGTCTTTGTTGCTGGGTGCGGGCTTTCTCTAGTTGCGGTGAGCGGGGGCTACTCTTCGTTGCGGTGCGTGGGCTTCTCACTGCAGTGGCTTCTCTTGTTGCGGAGAACGGGCTCTGGGTGCGCGGGCTTCAGTCGTTGTGGCTCGCAGGCTCTAGAGAGCAGGCTCAGTAGTTGTGGCGCACGGGCTTAGTTGCTCCACAGCATGTGGGATCTTCCCGGACCAGGGCTCAAACCCATGTCCTCTGCATTGGCAGGCGGATTCTTAACCACTGTGCCACTAGGGAAGCCCCTATTTTCATATTTCTGATAAGATTTTCTCAAATTCCCTCATTTCGTAAACATACTATCAAGTGTGTGAGGGTTTTTTGGTTTTATAGATCAAGGCATCCCCCAAAATACTCTTTTTGTGTAAGGAGGTGTTACTCTGAAGAATTAAACTGAAAATCAGTGATGTAACACGGAACAACAAGTCTGAGTCCATATTGGATCTGTTTATTTTACTTTAACCTTTGTATTGTGTTGCTTTTGCTACAAGTTAATCACTAAAGGGATGTTGCCTATAGCTGAATGTATACATAATGGCCAGTCTCTGGGAATCCTGCCTTCCATTCCTGAGTTTAAGCTAAAAATACCTTTGTTTAGGGACTTCCCTAGCGGTCCAATGGTTAAGACTCCAGCTTCCACTGCAGGGGGTATGGGTTCGATCTCTGGTCAGAGAACTAAGATCCCACATGCCACACAGTTCAGCCAATAAATAAATAAAATTTAAACAAACAACAAAAAATAATCCTTTGTTTAGCTCACAGGAAACATCCTGACCAGGCCCACCTGTGAATGGCTGCAGGAAAGAAGAAATTAACACATCCCCTCCAGAGTCTCACTGGAACCAGGAAATATTTGCAACAACTTCTCCCCTTTCTTTACTTTACCTCCTCACCTTCTCCTCTTTGCTCTATAAAAGAAACTGGCATCCAAACCCAGGCAATATGGTTCTTTGGGACACTAGTCCACCACCTTCTCAGTTTGCGGACTTTCCAAATGGAGTCACTACTTGTCTCTCAATTGATTGGCCTGTCATGTGGTGAGCAGTACGACCTTGGACTTGGTAACAAATTTTGGAGAAGCCAGACAGGAGCCCTGCTGCTCTCGGCCAGCCAGCCCCAGTTGGGGAATTTTCAAGTAAGGCCCAAGCAGCTCCTGGGACCACTTGTCCTGAGGATCTTCCCTTCAAAATTCTCTGAAGGAGCTCTAGCTGTCCCAGCACTTGACAGGTGGAACAAGGAATCAACATCTGGAAGCTGATGGACTCCATACAGTAGGGTAAGTCACTCCACTGTGTACAGCCGGAAATTTTATTACTCTCTGTTTGGGGCTTTTTTCTCTGGAATAAGCCAAGCTATTTTGTAGTTGAGTGGGGTACCCTGTTGGAGAGAGGAAATAGTTGCTGGACTTTTACCCGATTTGTGAACTGGTTTGTTTGTTTCTTTAGAGGCTAGCATTTGTGTGTGCCATTTGAGTTTTGTTTGTCCTGTATTTCTGTCTTTAAAAGATGGGGAATGTTTCATTTATCCCTAAAGAAAGTCCTCTGAGGTGCATTTTGGATAAGTAGTCTGATTACAGCTATGAACCCATGACTAAGAGGAAGATGAACAATGTGTGACCATAGTACCTATAAGGATATTCACAAGGGATTTATGCAGGATTATCTTGGGACCCTGTGTACCATGTACTGTCATTCTTGCCACGTTAATTATGTTGTTTGCGGTCTCCTGTGTCATTGGTCTGGAACCAACAGCTCTCCAAGGAGTCACATGGCATGGGGTTTGATTTGATGGTCCTTGTGATAGGTGAAACCCCAAGACCAAACTTGAGGGTCTATTTAGGGTTTTTTCTTTGTCCTTTGGGTTTTTCATTTCATTTTGTTTTGGTACCATTTCTCCACTTATAGCCAAATCCTTTGTGATGTTTAAAACTTTTACTAATGTCAAATAGAGGAAAGGAACAGAACAAAAAAAAAAAACCCAAAACCTGTCTGTTCTTGTCTAAAAGAGGCACATTCCCATGGAGAAGAGAAAGGTTACACTTGGTTCCTAAAATCATCAATAAGCTCCAGCCCAGAATTCAGCCCGGTTGGTTGATGGCAAGGCAAAAAAAGGCATTCTTTTAATGGTTAGAGAAGATCAATTGCTTTACAATAAAACACTGAGGAATGGTGGATTTGAATGGCTCTATACAATCCTGCAATTAGAACTATTCTGTGATTAAAATTTAAAAAGGAAGGAGATGAGAGTGAGGATTTGTTGCTTTACTGGCTGAGATGGCTGTCCCAGGCACTCCAGCCGCTGTGCCAAGATATCCACTCCTTCCACAGCCTCCCATTCCTATACCCAATTCCTAACACTGGGGCTCAGGAAGTGGTCAGACTGACGCCCCATCCTTATAGGCATCAATTAGAAAATCCTACAGGGGGACTTTCTTGGTGACGCAGTGGTTAAGAATCCGCCTGCCAATGCAGGGGACATAGGTTCGAGCCCTGGTCCGGGAAGATCCCACATGCCGTGGAGCAACTAAGCCCTTGCGCCACAACTACTGATCCTGTGCTCTAGAGCCCGCGGGCCACAACTACTGAGCCCGTGCACCACAACTACTGAGGCCCGCGTGCCACAACTACTGAGGCCCATGTGCCTAGAGCCCATGATCCGCAATAAGAGAAGCCACCACAATGAGAAGCCCGTGCACCACAACAAAGAGTAACCCCTGCTCGCCACAACTAGAGAAAGTCCGTGGGCAGCAACGAAGACCCAACGCGGGCAAAAATAAATAAATTTAATTTAATTTAAAAAAAGAAAGAATATCCTGTGAGGACTTTCCTGGTGGTCCAGTGGTTAAGGCTCTGTGCTTCCAATGCAGGGGGCCTGGGTTTGATCTTTGGTTAGGGAACTAGATCCTGCATGCCACAACTAAAGATCTCGCGTGCCACAACTAAAACGTGACACAGCCAAATAAATAAATAATAAATAAATAAATATTTGAAAAAAAAAGAAAAAGAAAGAGAAAATCTTGTGTTTGTTCCTGAGGCATCTGGACCTGGTCTGGTATTGTCCATCTAAACCTGACAGGGGGGCTTCCCTGGTGGCGCAGTGGTTGCGCGTACGCCTGCCGATGCAGGGGAACCGAGTTCGTGCCCCGGTCTGGGAGGATCCCACATGCCGCGGAGCGGCTGGGCCCGTGAGCCGTGGCCGCTGGGCCTGCGCGTCCGGAGCCTGTGCTCCGCAACGGGAGAGGCCACAGCAGAGGGAGGCCCGCATACCACAAAAAAAAAAAAAAAAAAAAAAACCTGACAGGGCACCCAGTTAGGACCAGGAGCCACTCCCGGGGCAGGGCAATTTCCCTTACGCAGTTATCCTGTAGGAAGTCTAAATGCAAATGGCCAGCTGGCTGGATTTCTATGGATGCATGGTCCTTTCTCCACCTAAGACTTGTTTAATGAGAAAGATCACAACCTTCCTTATAGGGAGGATCCTCACTTCTATTTTTGCTACCTACCACCCTTCATGGGCAGACATGCACATTCTTCTCAATATAACGCTTACAGGAGATGAAAGGAGAATGGTCACTGATAAGGCCAGGGAAGAAGTGTACTAGCTCCACCTAACACACCCAAATGGTACACCTGAAGCACTTGACAGTACCCACAGCTGAAGCAGACTGGGACCCCACTGAGGGAGGAATGCCCTTATTAGAGCACTGCCATAAGTGCATCTTGGCAGAGCTTCCCTTCAAAAAGTAGTACCAAAGCGAAAGAATTTGAACAAAATTCAAGAAATTCAGCAAAAAACAAATGAAGATCCCTCTGAATTTTTGGAAAGGATTTATCAGGCCTACAGACATTATACAGGTGCAGACCCTGAGGCCCCTGAAAGTGCTAGAATGGTAAATATGACCTTCATTGGGCAAAGCACCCCAGATACCAGGAGAAAATTGCAAAAATTAGATGGCACATTAGGAATGAATCCTTCTCAGTTGGTAGACATTGCTTTTAAGGTATTCAACAGCAGAGAACAAAAACAGTAAAAAGGATTCATCCATCCATCTATCCATCCATTGACAGATGAATGGATAAAGAAGATGTGGTATGTATATACAATGGAATACTACTCAGCCATAAAAAAGAACAAAATAATGCCATTTGCAGCAACATGGATGCAGCTAGAGATTATCATACTAAATGAAGTAAGTCAGAAAGACAAATACCATATGATATCACTTATATGTGGAATCTAACATATGACACAAATGAACCTATATATGAAGCAGAAACAGAATCAGGTACATAGAAAATAGACTTGTGGTTGCCAAGGGGGAGGGAGCCCTGACATTAAAATATATTTTCTTGTACATTCCAGAATGCCCTATGCCCCTCCTGGACCGAGATCTCTTCTGTAAACTAGATACTCAAGTAACTTTTCACCAGGACAGCTAGATATCAGAGTCCCACCAGAAGATGCTTTAGGGACTTCCCTGGCAGTCCAGTGGTTAAGACTTCGCCTTCCAGTGCAGGGGTGTGAGTTCCATCCCTGCTTAGGGAGGTAAGATCCCACATGCCTCAGGGCCAAAAAAACAAAACATAAAACAGAAGCAGGGGCTTCCCTGGTGGCGCAGTGGTTAAGAATCCACCTGCCAATGCAGGGGACACGGGTTCAAGCCCTGGTCCGGGAAGATCCCACATGCTGCGGAGCAACTAAGGCTGTGTGTCACAACTACTAAGCCTGTGCTCTAGAGCCCACGAGCCACAACTACTGAAGCCAGCGTGCCTAGAGCCCATGCTCTGCAACAAGAGAAGCCACCACAATGAGAAGCCCGTGCACTGCAACAAAGAGTAGCCCCCGCTCACCGCAACTAGAGAAAGCCCGTGCACAGCAACGAAGACCCAACACAGCCAAAAATAAATAAACAAACAAATAAATAAATAAATAATTTTTAAAGAAGTAATCTAGGGGACTTTCCTGGTGGTCCAGTGGGTAAGACTCCGTGCTTCCAATGCAGGGGGCCTGGATTCAATCCCTGGTTGGGGAACTAGATCCTGCACGCAAACCGCAGCTAAGAGTCTGCATGCTGCAACTGAGAAGTCCACATGCCGCAACTAAGAAGCCCTCATGCTGCAATTAAGAGTCCATATGCCGCAACTAAAGAGCCCACATGCCACAGCGAAGATCCTGTGTGCCACAACTAAGATCCAGCATAGCCAAAATAAATAAATAAATATTTAAAAAAATAGTTCTAAAAGAAAAAGTAATCTAGGTTTATAAAATACTAACACTTTCACATAAAACATTATTTTTGCCTGTCTGTTGTTTTTTTCTTTACAAATGCAGAGCTTTTATTATAAAAATAATAATCCCCTTAATAAAAATAAATTCTCGCAATTCAGAAACAACAAAATGCCTATTAATCCTTTCACTTTTTTATCCTTTAATCTTTCTAAGTACAGTACTCTGTTGACATAATTGAAAATAATTCTGTATAAACTTATTTGTAAAATGCCCTTTTCACCTAATGCCATGATTATAGAATAATTATCAACTCTTCAGAACCATGATTTTAATAACAAAGAGGTAAACCATACTTTATTTAACCTATCCTCTATCATTGGGTATTCAGTTTGTTGCCAGCTTTTAAAATTTTCTATTTTATTTTTTTCATTGGTAAATATACATTTGTATTTCAATGTTTTAATGGCATAAATAACCTTGCAATGAAGATCTCTGGGCAAAGGCTTTGTCTACATCTCCAATTATTTTCCCAAGGATAAATTCCCAAAAATGAAATAATGGGGACAAATAATACCAAAAACTCCAGGTTTATTTTAACCCTTTATATATTATTTACCTCTCAAAACCACCAGTTTTATGGTGTGAGGAAAGGATCTAATTATTGCTTTCCAGAGATCAGAAGAAGTGCTCTTCCTGTGTTAGCCCCTCCCCCTTCCCATCAGCCCCTGGCTTCTTCCACCTCCCTTGCAGAGCGGAAAGATGAAATCAAGAGGTGACATTACAAGCCGCCATTTTCTTTGCCTTAATCACAGCAGTGCTTTTCCTTATTTTGTGAGTAACTGACTTTCTCTAAGTGTCCTCACCTTCTGATGAGTAACTGGAAATGTGCTTCTCTGCTTGAACTTTGTCAGAAGTGCTTGTGCCAAATCAGCTAAAAAGCCCTTGAGATGCTCAAAAGTAAATAAAATGAAAAGGGACACCAAAATACAACAGGGAATGAACAAGTTAATATGAGTATAGTACTTAGCACAGTGCCTGGCATTGTTAAGTGCTCAACAGACATTCACTGAGTCCCTACCAGAAGCCAGGCACTGTGCTAGGCTCTGGGGACCTGACAGTGACCAAGAGGAACACAGCTACCATCCTCCCAGAGTGTCCTATCTGGTGGGCAAGACGATCCTAAACACATGATTATATGAATAAGTAGCTGATCACAAGTGTTAGGTGTCTAGATACTGGGGGGCTATGAGAGTGTATCACAGGGGGTTAGGTAATAGTCTGAGGGAGGGAACATCAAGGAATTTTTAAAAGGGAACTAATAGTCTATTTATTTATTTATTGGCCATGCCATGGGGCTTGTGGGATCTTAGTTCCCAACCAGGGATTGAACCCGGGCCCACAGCAGTGAAAGCACAAAGTCCTGAACATTGGACTGCCAGGGAATTCCCAATAATCAATTTAATAACTGGAAATTTTAGGTCTCACCTGGATGGAAGGAACTGCCAGATGTCACAGGCATAGGCAGAGAAGATTCAGGGCTTCCTGGTAAGGCCTCTACCTAGTACTCTTTCAATACTCTGGGAATAAGTGCATGGCCCCAGGGTCCAGACAACATGGTGAAATGAAGCACCCCTGGCCAGAGCAGAGAGCAAAGGTAAAGAGCATGGCAATTCCACATACAGAAACCCAGAGGAGGCCAGAGGCTGGAAAGGCAGGAGCAAAGGCTCAGAGGTGGGCCCATGACCCAGGGTTGACATGAAATGTAGGAGGTGAAGATGTCTGTGCTGTAGAGACACCCACCCTGCTCCCTGGGCCTGTTTCAACATCAGAATTGTTTTCTAGGCTGCAGGTCCCATGACTCAGGACCATCCATCAGCTGCCCCCAGATAAGATAAGATCTCTGGGTGCAGCCACAGCCAGAGGGGCTGGCTGGGTGCCTTTCTTGGCTACGTCCAGGCCCATCAAGAAACCGTAGTGTTGCCTCTGCCTCCTCTGTCCTGGGCACACATCCACCCCAATCTGAGGTCCACCAAGAACCCCTAAACTCCCTCTCCTTGGAGAATACAGCTTCCACAGCTGTCCTAGCCGGGGATTTGTCTATTCTACCAGCTTCTTCCACAGCTGATTCTTCTAATGCTTTGTCATAACCATTCCCTGGAAGGAGAGAGAAAAAACGTGGGCTTCGAGGGGAGATCTGAATAATCCCATTCATTCATTCGGCAAATATTTACTGAGCCCCTTGCATCATATGAGGCGCTAGCTTTTACAATCAGACCTGTGTTTCCCTGTCTCCATGAAGCTCAGTCTCGGGGACAGACAGGTAAATGGCAGTCACCATGGGGAGAGAGTTCTATTCCCTTGTAATGGAGGAGGGCAGACTGCTTTCTAAAACCTGAGGAGAGTGGGTCCCATTAAAGGAAATCTCAGGACCTGTGTTAGTGACCCTTTTGCTCAGCTGAATACTTTACCAAAAAAGTTTAGAGTATAGTGAGCAATCCAGAGGGAAAAAGTGAGGAGGGAAAGTAAGAGGAGAAAAAAAACCTGTGATGTGGCCAGAGGCTAGGATGCTAAGTAGGATAAAGGGCCAGTGAGAAATCACCACCCACGTGATTTCCAAGAACAGGAGTGCCTGATACTCAACTTGAATGTGTTGGGTTTGTGCAAAGTAAACTCCCTCCATCTCCCCAAGCCTTCAGCAGTTTGTTACTAACCTAAGACCTGCTATAAAAAGGGAATTTCTTTCTTTCTTTTTCTTTCTCTCCTCCCTTCCCTCCTTCCTTCCTTCCTTCCTCCTTCCCTCCCTCCCTCCTCTCTCCCTCCCTCCTTTCCTTCTTTCCTTCCTTCCATCATCTGAATCTAAGACTGTTAGGAACCCCAGAAAAGAATCATAGAAATTCTGTGCTGGAACTTGCTTTGGGTCTCAGAGCAGCCTGGTGCTCTTGACACCCAGGCCTCTCATCATACTCCACTTAATTCCCTGATCTGTTCACTGTGCATCTGATCTCCTTCCAAGGCAGGGTCTGGCCCCCAGCTGGCTCCTCCCTGCCTGTTAGCTTGGTGATGGATGGGCTCACCGGGCCACTAAGCAGGAGACTTAGAAAGCTTCAGTTTCCCAGATACTCCATGACCGGTATCCTACCTGACATGGCCACACCCACTTTCCAGTCTCATCTAGTACTCTAAGCTCCAGCTGCAACTGAATTCCCTCCAGCTTTTCCAAGGAACCTGATCTCCTGCCACCAGGCTTTTGCACACTGTTACTGCTACCGGGAGTACCCCATCTGGCTGATTCCTTCTCCTTCTTCAGGTCTCAATAAAGAGGTACAGGGCTGGCTTTATGGACAGGTGACCTGGGCCTTAAAAGGGCCCTACACTTGATTTAATACTGTTGCTGTCTTGAAATTCTAAATAATTTTTGAATAAAGGGCCCTGAATTTTCATTTTACACTAAGCCCCACAAATTATGTATCCAGTCCTATAGAAATGTTTTGTTCTGGTAAAATGTCCCAATTCCCAATTTCACCTGTTTGATTGTATTTGTAGTCTCCTCCACTAATTCATCTTTAAGTTCCATGAAGACAGGAACTATTTGGTAGGCTCTGGTTTCCCTTTTCCTAACAGTCCTCATTTCCATTTGGTAATCCATTTTGTTCGGGTGCAGCTGACATCTCTCTTGGGGCCAGAGATGGAACATGTGACTTAAGCTAATCCAATTAGTTGGGCCATGCTTGTGACACAGGGCTTGGCATGAAACCAAGCTGGTCCAATCAGAGTGTGCCTCTGGGTATTTTCTGGAACTGTGGTGACAATGATGCTCCCTCTTCCCTGCTGGACATTAACAAGAAACATGTAGCCTGGAGCCAAGTATCTTGGAACCATAAGAGAATCCAGGTTTAGGATGAGGCTGATGCCTCATGGAAGGAGGAGAGGAAAAACAGAATGGAAATGAGTGCTGGATCAAGCCTCACCTGAAGTTTTCCTCTGATTTTTCAGTTTTCTGAGCCAATGAATTACCACTGCTGCTCAAATCAGATCGAGTCAGATTTCCTCTTTTGTGCACCCAGATGCATCCTATATGATCTTGTATATATCTTGCTCATTATAGTAATCCTGGTATCTACCACAACCTGGCATGAAAAAGATCCTCAATAAATATTTTTTTCATGTATATTTATTTATTTTTTTAACATCTTTATTGGAGTATAATTGCTTTACAATGGTGTGTTAGTTTCTGCTTTACAACAAAGTGAATCAGTTATACATATACATATGTTCCCATATCTCTTCCCTCTTGCGTCTCCCTCCCTCCCACCCTCCCTATCCCACCCCTCTAGGTGGTCACAAACCACCTAGCTGATCTCCCTGTGCCATGC
>NC_041222.1:73973074-73992168 GCF_002837175.3 Physeter macrocephalus
GCAATCCCACTACTGGGCATATACCCTGAGAAAACCATAATTCAAAAAGAGTCATGTACCAAAATGTTCATTGCAGCTCTGTTTACAATAGCCAGAACATGGAAGCAACCTAAGTGTCCATCAACAGATGAATGGGTAAAGAAGATGTGGCACATATATACAATGGAATATTACTCAGCCATAAAAAGAAATGAAACTGAGTTATGTGTAATGAGGTGGATGGACCTGGAGTCTGTCATACAGAATGAAGTAAGTCAGAAGGAGAAAAACAAATACCATATGCTAACACATATATATGGAACCTCAATAAATATTTGATGAAATAATAAGCAAACAAATGAATTAAACCCAAGCCCTCTGGCAGAAAGACCAGAGGTACTACTTTATACATGAGACCTTTCCAGGAGCTTTTCTGCAGAGTTTCTGCTGGTCTTCTTGATCCTGTATACCTTAAGGGACCCCAACAGGTCCCCATCTTTCCTGGCTAGGGCCCAAATCCCTGGAACAGGCCAGAGCTTAGTCACTTTCTGTTCATTCCCAAGCAGCTAGGCCTGCTGTGGCTTCTGTCTTCATTCAAGTGTCACTGGGCTTAGAAGCTTCCCCTGAGACTGGGACCTAGGTCTGGTCTGGCACTGCCTGACCTAGTAGCTTCATGTAAGTCAACTGTATTTATTTATTTATTTATTTATTTATTTATTTATTTATTGGCTTAAACAATAAACATTTATGTCTCACAGTTCTGAAGGCTGGGGGGAATACAAGATTTTTTAAAAATTCTTTTCCATTATAGGATACTGAATATGGTTCCCTGTGCTATACAGTAGGATCTTGTTGTTTATCCATCCTATATAGAATAGTTTGCATCTGTTAATCCCAAACTCCCACTCCATCCCTTCCCCACCTCCCTCCCCCCTTGGAAACCAGAAGTCTGTTCTCTATGTCTGAAGTCACCTGCATCTGAGACTCAGCCTCCTGCTCTGGGGGATGGCAGTGAGGATGTAGAGCCGTTGACTTCAGAGGGTGAGATGGCCCTGACTCTTTGGTTGCCTAGGATTCTAAACTTCTGTGACACAGACAGGCAGCTCTACCAACTGGAAATGGGGAGTTTTAGTCAATCCTGCTGTTCTCTTATTCAGCAAGTATTTGTCCACAGTTACCATGTGCCCTGCCCAGGCACTGGGACTCTCATTCACATTCTCGAAACCTCCTGCTTCCTGACCCCTTGCCCTGAAAATCTGGGCTGTGACCTCAACACCTAAAGGCTTCCCAAGCCCACGTCCTGACCCCTGTGATGCCCACCTCTTTACCTCCTGTCTCTGCACTCACCCACACACACACACATCAGACTCATTGCACAGATGCGTGGCTGCTGGCGACTTGCAAGGAGGAGAGCCTTCGAGCTGGGTAAGTGTGTATTCAGCTGTGAGTGAGTGTGTTGACGTGTACTTAAGCGTGCATGGCTGTAAGAGTATGTGTGTGTGAGGCCATGGAGTGGAGGTGCGCGTCAGAGTTTGATTGTGGAAGCATTGGGTGTACAGGAATGTATCTAAGTGTGTTTGAGCGCCAGCGTGTGGGGGAGTGTGAGTCGCTGTCAGAGTATGAGTGGGCATGTATGAATATAGGTGGGTTGAATGGGAAGTGAGTGTGCCTGGGTGTGTTGGTGAGTGAGTGAGTGAGCGTGTAAATGCACTTGTGTGAATAGGCACACACGCCCCCAGCCCCCAGAATTCCTGGCGGTCCAGTGGTTAGGACTCCGAGCTTTCACTGCTGAAGGCACCGGTTCAATCCTTGGTTGGGGAACTAAGAAAAAGTGCACAACCCCTCCAGTCCTTCACCAGTTACAGCAGACACACCCTCACATGTATGTGGGCATACCCGTACCTCTTATGGCCAAAGGTGGCTCAAGCTATAAACTTTTAGTCCAATAAAGGGGAGACTTTGTCCACAGGCCGGGGTCAGTTTCCCTTCTCCACCCCTGACTTGGAACTGGGGAGCTGACTTCCCTGGGTAGCTAAAGGCTACCTCTCCTAGGAAGGAGCTCCCTCAGACCAGAGCCTGCAGCCTGCCTCCCCACATAAGCCAGTCCCCTCCCTACTCCTGCCATCTCATCTGTTTCCGGCCAGGCCCTGGCAGTGACCCTGAGCAGAGAGGCAAAGGATGAGGGTGGGAGGCAGGACATTCCAGGTACTTCCTTGGCTATGGGGTGGGGGTGGGGTGTCTCCATGGAGATGAGCGGTGGACCATGTCCAGATGGTTATCAGGACTTCCAGAGTCCTCCCTTCCCTCACCCAGTCAGGCCTCCTTGGCTCTGAGCACAGTGAGGAAGCTGGCAAAAGTCCATCACTTCTCAAAGGGGTTTCCAGAGATGAGACAGGGGCTAGAGGTTCCTGGGAGTGGGCCAAGACGACTTCCCAGAGCAAGGATCAGAGAAGCTGGTTGAGATGACTGCCTCTGGTGTAAGCCTTTATCCCCAGAGAGCTCTGGAGACAGAGGAGAGTAACACCCACCCCTTCTCCACACCACGTCACATCTGACCTGAAGGTATGACCAAGGCAGTCCAGGGAGGTGTCAGGTTATTAGTCAGTTTTCAGCCTCTTCATAACCTCACCCCACTGGCAACCTCAGCTGTCCATAAGACCCCCCATTAGTGACCCCCAGACCTCCTGTCCTTCGGTCATATGCAGGATTGGGTAGGGGCACACAGACCCTCTTTCTCCTCCCAAAGCTATTGGAACTCCCGGTGCATTTGTGAGAGCTGGAAAAGACCCCCGCTGTCATGGTCATTGTCCTGGGAGCTGAAGCGGGATGGCAGTGAGCGCTGAGGAAGGATTTCTTGAGTAGCAAAGAAACAAGGTTTGGAAACACAGATTGGGATTTTTGCTTCTGTCTTCAGCCACCCTGGGATCAACTCTCTCCCTCTAAACCCCTAAATGCATCACCGCAACCATTCTCAACCTCTACCAGATCCCCAGAGCCCCACAAAATGGTGGGGTGCCTACCTCTCCGTTTCTCAGGAACCTGAGTTTTCTGGAGAAGAGCCAGGATGGGAAAGGGGCTCTGGTTTTATCTCCCCTGACTCCAGTCTTCCTAGGGAAAGTTGTTTCCACTTGAGTCAGAGGGACTGAGGCTAAACAACCAGGCTGACAAAGGTCCCATGGAAGCGCCAAGCAGCCTGAAGCTGGAGGAGATGGCCTTGGACAGTCAGGTATCTCTCTCCAAGCCTGGCTTCACACTTTCTCTCCTCACCGTACACTGGGAGCTCACAAGGAAGGAAGCATGACAGTAATAGTATTATTATTATTCTATATTCTACAGCACTTACTGCTACATCTGGCGTTGTTCCATACATGTGTTAACTCATTCAGTCCTCACCTTGTGCAACTTAATGAGGTAAGCAGAACTATCTATTATCCCCATTTTACAGATGAAGAAACTAAAGAGTAGAGAGGTGGAACCTGTCAGGAATCCAGCAGGAATAGTATATTGTCAGAGTGCTTCACTGAAGAGAGTTTAAGAAGGGACTATTTACAGAGGTGGGGCAGGGTCAAGGGATGGCCCAAGCACTAACAGTGGGCAGCCATTCCCCTCCTCAGCAAGAGGAGGCGAGAGGAGAGGGCAGTGTTACTGGATGCAGTGAAAGTCCTGGAAAAGGCGTGAATACCCAGACTTTCTTCCCGACCTCCTCACACCCGCCCTGGCTTCTGATTTCCTAGCTGTGCCTCGCACTTACCAAACCCACCTGGAAGCCAGAGGGGAAGAGGGCCCAGGTGACGCAGCCCACAAGTGTCAACCTCCCTGGGCACAGAGTAGGCGGAGATTGGATCTGGAGGAAATGAGACCACATGCCCAAGGGCCCATGTCTGGGAAGGGCTTGTTTGGAACACAGGTGATCTGGCCCGGGAGCCCTGCTGCCTGAGATGTTGCAGAGTGCTGCCTGGGAAAGGGGTTCAGGGCAACCAGGTTGCGGACAGTAAGCTGAGTTCTAGTCCAGGCTTTGCTGCACTGCTCTGTGACCCTGAGTGAGACTCTGGGCCTCAGTTTCCCCTTTATGCAGGGTGGGTGCCTCTCTGGGACAGCCACAGTGCCCAGACCAGGCAGAGTCTCTGTTCCCACTGCCAAACTCCTTCTTACCGCAAATAAGCCTGGCACCAAAGGCCAAGGCCCCAGGTGTGGAGAGGCTGAGTGCCTGAGGGGGCCACCCCCAGCTGCTGGGCGGACACACCCACTCCTCTGCCTGCTTAGGACTCAGACGTTCTACTCAGCGTTCCAAGGTGAGCCCCTTGAGGGCCCAAGTGCCCCCTTCTGATTTAAAAAAATTTTAAATAGTTTAGTTTAGTTTTTATTTTATTTTTTTAATTGAAGTATAGTTGATGTACATTATATAAGTTACAGGTATACAGTATAGTAATTCACAATTTTTAAAGGTTATACTCCATTTATAGTTACTATAAGATATTGGCTATATTCCCTGTGCTTTTTTTGTGTGGCTTTTTTTTTTTTTTTTTTTTTTTTTGGCCACACCGTGCAGCAGGTGGGATCTTAGTTCCCCGACCAGGGATCAAACCCGTGCCCCCTGCATTGGGAGCATGAAGTCTTAACTACTGGACCACCAGGGAAGTCCCTCCCTGGTTTGTACGGTACATCCTTGTAGCTTATTTTATATATAGTAGTTTGTACCTCTTAATCCCCTACCCCTATATTACCACTCCCCCACCTTCCATCTCCCATCTGGTAACCACCAGTTTGTTCTCTGTATCTGTGAGTCTGTTTCTTTTTTGTTATATTCACTAGTTTGTTATATTTTTTAGATTCCACATATAAATGATATCATACAGGCTTCTGCCATCTTTCCAGCCCTTAGTCAGACAGGCGTGGAGACACTTCTAGAAGTAACATCACGATGGCTGCCCAAGGAGAACCCCAAGTTCAGTTCAAACTTGTATTGGTTGGTGATGGTGGTACTGGCAAAACTACATTTGTGAAACGTCATCTGGTGAATTTGAGAAGTATGTAGCTTCCTTGGGTGTTGAGGTCCATCGCCTTGTGTTCCATACCAACAGAGGACCTATTAAGTTCAAAGTATGGGATACAGCTGGTCAGGAGAAATTTGGTGGACTGAGAGATGGCTATTATATCCAAGCTCAGTGTACCATTACAATGTTTGATGTAACATCGAGAGTTACTTACAAGAACGTGCTTAACTGGCACAGAGTTCTGGTACAAGTGTGTGAGAACATCCCCATCGTGTTGTGTGACAACAAAGTGGGTATTAAGGACAGAAAGGTTAAGGCACAGTCAATTGTCTTCCACCGAAAGAAGAATCTTCAGTACTATGACATTTCTGCCAAAAGTAACTACAACTTTGAAAAGCCCTTCCTCTGGCTTCCTAGAAAACTGATGGGAGACCCTAACTTGGTTCATCGCCATGCCTGCTCTCGCCCCGCCAGAGGTGGTCATGGACTCAGCGTTGGCAGCGCAGTACGAGCAGGATCTAGAGGTTGCTCAGACAACTGCCCTCCCAGATGAAGAGAAAGTGAAGCTGGACCCCAGCGTCAGAAGTCTAGTTTTATAGGCAACTGTCCTGTGATGTCAGTGGTGCAGCGTGTTTGCCACTTTACTATATAGCTAAGCAGAACATGTGCTTAATCTTTGGGATGATGAAGGAGATGAATGGGCTTCGGAGTGAATGTGGCAGTTAAAAAAAAATGCCTTCATTTTTTGGACCTACTTATTTAGGTGTTTTGGAACACAGTTGTTTCCTCCTTGAGTTTCAAACATAAGACTGCTCCAGTCACATCACACACACACACACAAAAAGTGATATCATACAGTATTTTTCTCTGTCTGACTTATTTCACTTAGCATAATACCCTCCAAGTCTATCCATTTTGCTGCAAAGGACAAATTTTCGTTCTTTTTTATGGCTGAATAGTATTCCATTGTATATATATTTATATATATATATATGTAGTATACATATAGTATAAGTGGTATTCCATTATATGTATATAATGGAATATTATTCAGCAGATGAATGAATTAAGGTTAACAGATGAATGGATAATATATATACCACATCTTAATCCATTCATCTGTTAATGGACATTTAGGTTGTTTCCATATCTTTTCCCATATCAATTGTAAACAATGCTACTATGAACATTGGAGTGCATGTATCTTTTAGAATTAGTGTTTTTGGTTTTTTTCAGATATATATCCAGGAGTGGTATTTCTGGGTCATATAATAGTTCTATCTTTAGTTTTTTGAGAAACCTCCATACTGTTTCCACAGTGGCTGCACCAATTTATATTCCTACCAACAGTGTATGAGGGTTCCCTTTCTTTTTGGAAAAAACATATTTATTTATTTATTTATTTATTTATTTATTTATTTAGGCTGCGCTGGGTCTCAGTTGCAGCATGCAGGATATTTAGTTGCAGCGTGCGATATTCCTACCAACAGTGTATGAGGGTTCCCTTTCTTTTTGGAAAAAACATATTTATTTATTTATTTATTTATTTAGGCTGCGCTGGGTCTCAGTTGCAGCATGCGGGATATTTAGTTGCAGCGTGCAAACTCTTAGTTGCGGCATGCACGTGGGAGCTAGTTCCCTGACCAGGGATTGAACCCGGCCTGCCCCCTGCATTGGGAGCTCGGAGTCTTAGCCACTGGACCACCAGTCCCAAGGGTTCCCTTTTCTCCACATCCTCACCAATGTTTGTTACTTGTGTTATTTTTGATGATAGCCATTCTGACAGGTATGAGGTGATAGCTCATTGTGGTTTTGATTTGCATTTCCCTGATGATTAGTGATGTTGAGCATCTTTTCACGTGCTGCTTGGCCATCTGCATGTTCTCTTTGGAGAAATGTCTATCCAAGTCTTCTGCCCATTTTTTAATCAGGTTGTTTATTTTTTTGATGTTGAGTTTTATGAGCTGTTTATATATATTGGGTATTAACTCCTTATCAGTCATATCATTTGCAAATATTTTCTCCCATTCAGTAGGTGTCTTTTCGTTTTGTCAGTGGTTTCCTTTGCTGTGCAAAAGCTTTTAAGTTTAATTAGGTCCCATTTGCTTATTTTTGTTTTATTTCCTTTGCTTTAGGAGACTGATCCAAAAAAAAATATTGCTACTATTTATGTCAAACAGTGTTCTGCCTGTTTTCCTCTAGGAGTTTTACAGTCTCTGGACTTTTTTTTTTTTTTTTTTTTTTTGGCTGTGTTGGGTCTTTGTTGCTTTATTGCTTCGTTGCTGGGCTTTCTCTAGTTGCGGCGAGCGGGGGCTACTCTTCATTGCGGTGGCTTCCCTTATTGCAGAGCATGGGCTCTAGGTGCATGGGCTTCAGTAGTTGTGGCATGTGGGCTCAGTAGTTGTGGCTCGTTGCAGAGCAGAGGCTCCGGACGCACAGGCTCAGCGGCCATGGCTCACGGGCCCAGCCACTCCATGGCATGTGGGATCTTCCCGGACCAGGGCACGAACCCGTGTCCCCTGCATTGGCAGGCGGACTCTCAACCACTGCACCACCAGGGAAGCCCCCAGCAGGCGGATTCTTAACCACTGCGCCACCAAGGAAGCCCGTGGTCTCTGGTCTTACATTTAGGTCTTTAATCCATTTTTAGTTTATTTTTGTATATAGTGTTAGAGAATGTTCTAATTTCATTAGTTTACATGTAGTTGTCCAGTTTTCCCAGCACCACTTATTGAAGAGACTCTCTTTTCTCCATTGTATATTCGTGCCTCCTTTGTCATAGATTGACAAAAAGTGCATGAGTTTATTTCTGGGCTCTCTATTCTGTTCCATTGATCTATGTGTCTGTTTTTGTGCCAGTACCATAGTGTTTTGATTACTGTAGCTTTGTAGAATAGTCTGAAAGTCAGGTAGGACGTGATTCCTCTAGCTCTGTTCTTCTTTCTCAAGATTGTTTTGGCTACTCAGGGTCCGTACAAATTTTAAGATTATTTGTTCTAGTTCTGTGAAAAATATCCTTGGTATTTTGATAGGGATTGCATTGAATCTGTAGATGGCCTCAGGCAGTATAGCCATTTTAACAATATTAATTCTTCCAGTCCAAGAACATGGTATATCTTTCTATCTGTTTGTGCTGTCTCCAATTTCTTTCATCAGTGTCTTATAGTTTTCCAAGTACAGGTCTTTTCCCTCCTTAGGTATGCTTTTTCCTAGGTATCTTATTCTTTTTGATGCGATGGTAAATAGGATTGTTCCCTTAGTTTCTCTTTCTGTTAGTTCATGGTTAGTCTATAGAAATGCAACAGATTTCTGTATATTAATCTTGTATCCTGCAACTTTACCAAATTCATTGATGAATGAATTGATGAATTCAGTAAAGTTGCAGGTGAAGGAGGCTCCCCACATGACTTTCTCCTTCCTTTGCACTGCCAGCATTCCCAGGTGCACAACTCAGTGTCCCCACCTCAGGACAGGCTCCTTCCTCCCAATGAGGAGGCCAGTACCTTCACAGACCCTCCTGCCGGGGACCAAGGGTGTCTCTGGCCTCTGGGGTCTCTGTTCAGGGTGGAGCAGTCCCTCCTCTCCCTTCCTACCCCACCCAATTCTACCCCACCCCAAGCCTGGGGGGCCACACCCAGGCTTTTAGACAAACAAAATCAAGGGGAGAGAACTAGCAAGAAGGAGGGAGCTCATTACTAGGAATTAAGGAGGAGGTATGCCCTGGGGTAAGATGAGCGGGACTGGTCACTCAGACTCTCTTAGGTACTTAGGTACATGACATGTTCACTTAGAAGTACACATAGAAAGACCCAGACACAAAGAGTCAGGCAGGGACAGAGGCACAGAAAGAGACAGAGACATGGTCAGCCAGGGGCACAGACCCAGAGCCACACCAGACAGACTGAGAGAAAGATAGGTATACCCAGCAGTACTGAGAGGTGCACAGCTGCGTGTGCACACACACAAGCAGGCACACAAGGAAACGGAAACCAAGCTCAGGTTTCAGGGAGGTGGATTTCAATGCAAGCAAGTCAGAGCTTTACGGAACCATGAGCTCCTCCAAAGCTGGCTGTGGAGAGGACTAGCTCAGCAAGAAGGGACAGAGATGAGACGTGGAATCTTGATTCTCTCTCAAGACCACCCTGGCAAACGGATTAAGCTACTTTCCTGAAGGAGATGAAGAGGTTTCTCTCTAGAACTTGCTATCAGACAGAACTGCTGGTAGGAGGCATATCTTAGAAGGGAGTAGGGGAGGTGGGAAGCTTCGCTCCTGCCCCCAGGGGTCATGCTGCTCCTTGGCTTCTGTCACTGGGCGGCCAGGCCTTCCTCTTTCTTGGCCAGGCCTTTCTCTTCCTCACTCGGTCTGGCCTTCCATCCAGCGTGTTCCCTAGGCTACATGCTCCTCTGCCCTCCACACCCGTGGTGGCCCCCTCTTGTGTCTCCCTTCTATTCCTCCCCAAAGCCTCCTCAATTTAGGGCACGGCAAGCCATCACCCCGTTCTTCCTCCCCCCTCTCAGGAACTTCAGATTTGTGGAAGGAATCTGAGGCGGAAGAGGATATTAAATTCAATGACCTTTAAAAAACAGCCTTCAGATCTCTCCACCACCACCATCCCCCCTCCCCTGTTCTGCAGAAAAAAATCATTTTTTTGACATTTATTGACTATTATCTTCCATTACCTCCTCCTCTCAATGTCTCCCAATTCACAGATGAGGAAACTGAGGTTCAGAGAAAGAAAATGACCACCCCAGTATCACACAGCTAGAGAGAGGCCAAGCTGGGCTTGGAATCCAGGTCTGACTACTTGTTCACCACTGGGCCAGAAGCCCTCCCACCACCCCCTGGGCTGACTGGTCAGCCAGGATTTGAGAGTAAGAGAAGACAAAGGGCATGGGGCATGCTGGGGAGGATAGCAGAGTGAGGGTACCCAAAGCGGGACAGGTGTGGCTGCAGTGAAACTCTGAAGCACACATTCTCCTCCCATGGTTTGCCATTTCTCCCCCCAGGGCCTGAGAAGGGGACACTCCCTCTGGCTCAGGTCCCTTCAACATTCCAGACACGCCTCTTGGGAGTTGGGGACGAGTGGGTGGAGACCTGAGATGGAACTCCCTTCCCCCAGCCCCACCTGCACAGAGTCCAGGCTGTGCGACCCACCCCCTCTGGGCCATTGTCTACTCATCTGTGAAGTGGCTGGGGAGCAAGAGTTGGCTTATCCTCTAAAAACCACAGTTCTCCTCCAGACCCAGGCATCCCAACGTGGTTAACTCTGCAGGAGAGCTTGGGTTGGGGCCGCCTTCCCTTTTTATTCCCAGTGAAATTTGAGGAGGATTCAGTAAGGAAGGAGGAGGAGGTGGGAAGGGGCACGTGATCTCCCAACAGAGCTTCCCAGGCTTCAGTCAGGGCACCAGAGTCAGTCCAATCCCAGATCCCAGCCTTACAGGACACAGGGGTGCCTTAGACTGAAGAAAGGGATGACTTCCTGGAGGAGGTGTTGGAGCAGATCAGGAGGATTTTAGTGAGTGGACAGTGAGGTAGGAAGGCACAGGAGCACACAAAGTAGTCTGGGGTGGATGGAGCATTGTGAGGGGAGGTGTAGAGACCAGGGCCAGGTCCTGGAGGGCCTGACTGCAGGATGGAGGGATTTGAATTGTCTCTGGGTAGCGGCGAGAGCCGTAGAAAGAGGCCCACTTTCAGCAGGGGTTTTCAGAAAGATCCCTCTGGTTGCTGTGTGGACTGACTGGGGCAAACTGGAGTCAGAGAGGCTGCTCAGGGGGCTGTGGCCAAGGTCTAGTTGAAGGTGATAGAGCCCAAACAGCTGCGAGGTGTAGAAGGCAATAACAGGCTCCCGGTCTGATTGGTCTCTTCCAGCAACAGGGAGCTCACTATTTCTTGGGTAGCAGTCCTCTCCTTTGGGCAGCTCTGCCTGGGAGAAAGTTCTTCCCTAGGCCAGGCTTCAGCCTGCCTTCCTGGGGTAGTAGGTGGGTGCAGGGGTTGAGAAGGTGTGATTCATTGTACTGGGGGGGTCCCAGGAAGATGGAAACTTGGGGGAGAGTGTGGGATGCCGAGTTCAAGCTGAGCTGAAGGAGCTCTCTGACCTGTGTGACTGACCCCTGCCCCTAGGGCAGGTTTGAGTACTACCCTCAGGGTGCCCTGGCTATCTGTGGCCAAACTCACCGAAGCTCTTTAGCTGGTGCCACAAAAAACAGCAGAGCAAGCAGAGAGATATTTACACAATTGGCATATATTTTATTATTTTTTTTTATAAAAGGCAAAAGAGTACATGAGTTGAGGATTAAAGGAGTGAAAAAAAAAAAAAAGGAATGAAGAGCCTATTTAGAGTCTCCCAACCTGCATCCCTAAAACTATAACATCTTTTATATATATATGTGTATATATATACACACACACACACACACACACACACATATATATACACTTTTTTAATTTTTTTTTTATAGAGCAAACGTGAAACTTATGACCTGGACTTCACCCCACCCCCCTCATGCCTCCATTGTGACAGAAACACATCACTCTGCTCCTCCTTATGTATGAATAGCCAGAGCTCTTCATCTGGGCTGTGGTCCCCTCCTCCTAGCCCTACTCATATTCCCACCCTACCTCCCCCAAAGCCTATAGAAGCCTCCTATGTAGAAAAAAACAGCAGACACACACATACTAAGAAACACATGTACCTGGACCCTCCTCCACACGGAGCCCCTGAAACATGCAGACCCCTGGTGCTTTCCTCACTCATAGATAGACACAACACCCTCCCTCCCTCCGGGCCTCCCCCGCACACCCACAGATAGAATCCCTTCCACTTGGTCCTTTGCCCTGATTATCTGGAGAACCACACACACGCACGTGCACACATCTGCTGCCCATTCTCTCTCTTTGGGAGACAAAGGACTAGATTGGCCCTACTCCCTGTGCCACCAGCTTACAGGCAGAGGCCAGCGGTCCTATTGGGTCCTATTTCCTTCGGGATGGAAAATCCTGAAGGGGGCTGTCTAGAGGGGCGGTGGTAGACAAGGAGCTTCTTAGCCTGGGAGGGGGGTCATGAAGAGGGCTTCTAGGAAGCAGCCCCTGCACAGTCAAAGGATGTTCATGAGAGGGGGTCGGGGGGAGGCCCCCTGCCCATTCACATCTGCCCCTTGTGCTTCACTTGGGACAGCTTCACATTCTCCTCATCGGTGGAGGGTGGAGGTGCTTCCAGGTGGCAGCCGATCATGAGCTGATACACGAGGACACCCGCAATGGAACCCAGGAGTGGGGAGATGATGGGCACCCACCACCAGTGGCGGCCGGTCCTGGGGGCAGACAGATGTGGTTAGGGACGCGTGGGGCAGGGCAGAGGGGAGACGGGCTGGCGCGCGCTGGCGGGGACTGCACTCACGTGAAGACTTCCGAGCCCCAGCCGGCAATGGCTGTGAAAAGGCGAGGGCCGAAGTCCCGGGCGGGGTTGACGGCGTAGCCAGAGTTGAAGCCCATGGAGGTGCCGATGACCAGGACCACCAGGCCCACAGTGAAGGCCTCCAGGCCACGCGGGACAGGGTTATTGTAGGGGTCCACAATGGCCAGCACACACACGATGAGGGAGGCTGTGCCAATGAACTGGGGAGTGGGGAGAACAGGGTGAGAAGAGCCCCCATCCACCTTCCGGCCCCTCCTTCCACCGTCCAGCTTCCCTCCACTCTCAGAGTTTTGGCATCTCCCGTGCTCTGCTCTCCAGAGCAGTGGTGCTAAGACTTTTGCTGGTTAAATTTGCAGATTCCTAGGAATCTGCTCTAGACGAGGAGTCCTGTCCCCCAGCCAGCCCATGAGCAACCCAAGGCAGCCTGGTCCTCCTCCCTGAGTTTGCCTCACTCATCCCCAGCCCATACCTGGTCGAAGAAGCCATTGACCATGTCCAAATGTCCAGAGGGGTAGGTGGCAAAGATGCCGGCTGTGCCATTGGGACCCGAAACTATAAGCTGGTTGTTGGCGAAGGCCCAGATTGCATCTGGTCACAGATTAGATACCAAGTGGGTGAGGGCAGAGGCCTGAGCCCCATCTCCCCTCTCAGGCTGGGCCCACCCTCCCAGGGGTCACAGGTGAGTGTAATCGCTGCTTTATTACCCTGGAGTCGGGGGTGGGAAGGTGGAGGGGTGGAGGGCCTGACTCCATTGTTGCCCAACTCATTTCTTTCCCCTCATGACCCCCACCTGGGGCCTGTGCGTGAATGAGTCATAAGCCCGGGGCCTGGGCAGGCCCAGCCATCTGTTATCGAAAGGCCTGGTACCAGCAGGTCCCAAGAAGGGGGAGGGGGTAGTGGAGGAAGGCAGGGTGGGAAGGCTCACCATAATACAGCCCAAAAACGATCCCGGCACCCAGGAAGGCTCCCAGAGTCTGAGCCATGGTGTAGACGGGCAGCTTGATCCAGGGCTCACGCGCCAGGAAGCACATAGCAAAGGTCACGGCAGGGTTCAGGTGGGCCCCTGGGCAGAGGGGAGATGGAACCTATTAGCCCCCACCTGCCACAGTGGGGAGGCCAGGATTCCCCCGCCCCATACTCCCCCTCTCTGGCCCTGGTGAGCAGGGATGCAGAGAAGGGTTTCTTGTACAGAATGGTGTGTTGGACTATGTAACAGACCAACTCGACTAATCTCTGATTCCAAGGTGAGAGTCGAAATGTCCAAGTATCAAGTTCCTTCACCACTCTTCTCTTCCAAGGACCCAAAGCTATGCCCTGTTCTGAGACGACCTCCACTCCCACCCTATTCTCCAGCGGGACACCTTGTGGGAATGCTGTGGAGGGGTGATGGCTGAGGGTGGGGTAAGGCCTTACCGGAGACCTGGCCAGCGATAAGGATGCCTAGGGTGACGGCGAAGCCAAAGGCCAGGTTGATGGTGAGGAAACCACCGTGGGTGCCCCGGCTGAGCACGACCTGGGCCACAGAGCCACAGCCAAACAGCTGTGTCAGGAAACAGAACAAAGCAGGGAGGGTGAGGACCAGTGAGTCTCACTGCAGAGGGCAGGGATGAAGCCAACAACCTCCCCCTGCCTTCACGGGGAGGACGAGAGGGCGAGAAGCCCTTTCCTGGAATCGAGCCCCTCCTCCTCCTGCTGCAATTATACCCCGCAGAAGAAGCAGACATGCCCTCTTAGCCCCAATGTCCCAACTCTACTAATAACAGGGTCCTATGGAAGGGACTGGGAGCAACGTTTGCAACTTCGAGCCCAGAAGATGGCTGAACCATCTCCACTGATTTTTCTTGACTCTCGGTAGGAGTGGGTGGAAGGGGACACTCTCACCTGAGCAGTTCCTCCCCCAGCCCTTCAGGCCTGGCCCATAGGGGTGGGAAGGCTCTCTCTCATCCCCCACCTGCAATTGCCTCCCTCTCTGCCCCAAAGAAGAGCTGAGGGGGAGAGGGCACAAAGAAAGGGAGGAAGCCAGAAGTTGGTTTGAGTCCCCTTCTCCTGAATCTGGGGTGTCAGAGCTCCTGCCTCTCTCTGTTCTCCCTCTCAGGATCTTCAGCCTTCTTGACCTGTTCCTGACCCAGAGCCTCCTCTCTCCACTCACCCTGACCTCCCTGCCCTCAGAGGTCCAGGTTCCCCACTCAGATTTGGAGGTCCTAAAGACAGCAATCTGCCTAGTCTCACTAGCCATAGTCCAGGACCTCCAGAGCAGTGGAAGTGGGGAGATTGGTTCTAAGCTTTCTGCTGGAAATTGGGGGGGTGGGGGCAGTACTAAACTCCCTGATGTCCTGCAAGTACAGAATGTGCTATTTATCGGTTCCCCTTGTTCAAATGTAAAAATGTTTCTGTACTAGCTCCTCTGTAAAGAGCCATTGCCCTGAGCCCCCAAAGTGTCCCCCGAAGCTGCTCCAGCGCTGCCCCAGCTCTCCTCTCCCACCTCTCCATAACTAAAGTTTTTTTTTTTTTTTTTTTGGCTGCGTTGGGTCTCCGTTGCTGTGCACGGGCTTTCTCTAGTTGTGGTGAGCGGGGGCTACTCTTGCTGCAGTGCGTGGGCTTCTCATTGCGGTGGCTTCTTTTTGTTGCAGAGCATGGGCTGTAAGCATGTGGGCTCAGTAGTTGTGGCTCTTGGGCTCTAGAGCACAGGCTCAGTAGTTGTGGTGCGCGGGCTTAGTTGCTCCGCGGCATGTGGGATCTTCCCGGACCAGGGCTCGAACCCTGCATTGGCAGGCAGATTCTTAACCACTGTGCCACCAGGGAAGCCCCATAACTAAAGTTTTTATGCCTATCCAGCAGAAATTTTCCAAAACCTGTGCTAAAGGCCCTTGTCCCTTCTAAAGGGTCAGTGTCCTGCTGTACTGGGTGGGTAAGCATTTTGATTATCATCCTTCACGAGGACCAAGAGATAGTGGGGAAGCCAGCAGCAGTGATGCAGAGCAAAGGTGTGCAGGCAGGTGAGAGCAAAGGTCAGAGAGTGTAAGTATGTATGTGTGTTGGAACAGGCACGTGAGGGTCTGGGGCACCCTGCCCGGCTTGGCCAGCCCTGGCCTCAGCTCCTTGCCTGCCTGAGGCCCAGACCTGGCTCCATCCCAGGAGGCCTTGGAGGGAGAAGCTGTCAGAGCCAGTTCCACCACCTTGAGACTAATCTTCCTCTTCCTCCCGGCTCCTTCTCCCTCTCCTCACCTTACTAGGTGCCTCAGAGAAAGGGGCTTCCCTCGCCTGAAAGCCAGCCTTGATTCTGCCTTTGCAGGCTCTCGGTCCCCAACCCACAGAGGTGTGCAGGTAAGCCCTCACCGACCACTTGGGCGTCTCCCGGGCCTGGCCTCTCCTCTGCGGGCACTGACACAAAATGCCTCTCAGCCACCTGAGCCTGAAAGCCTTCACAGACATAACACCCTCCTTCTGGGAGGGAGGAGAGAAGCCAAATGATCCTGGGGCTCAGCGGGAGGCCCGACTGCTCCTTTGAGGGAAGGCAAACTGAGACTAAGGAGGAGATAGGGAGGCCCTTCTGTGAAGGGAAGACAACTTGCTCTGTCCTGACTGCTCTCAAACAGGGGGCTGGACTAAAAATTAGACAGGGATGGGGGGACACAAGGCGCGGGGGCAGGAGGACAACAAGCACCTGCCCTATTCCCTTCTTGGCACTTGGCACTGGGAGAGAAGAGAGGCAGATGACTGGGAGGCCTACTAGTCTGGGGAGGGGGTATGGATAAAGTGCCCCACCTGGCTTCCCCCCTTCCTGTGCCTGGAAGCCAGAGGTGAGTCCAGCTTTCCTCTCCCTATAGCATCTGCTCCACCACCACCACCCATTTGGGGTGGACCATCCAGCCCTACCTGCCCCTAGTTAATCTTGCTAGTCACAGGGGGCCGGCTGGTCTATGTTACCTAGGGTTGGAACTGGGACACGGAGTACCCCATCCCCCACAACGGAGCAAATGAACCCAGACGCAACCCAGAGGGAAACAGGTGTAACCACAAGAGTGGCCGAAAATCTGAGAGTAACTGGGACAGGAAATGGAGCCCATAACTGGTGTGTCTGTCAGACCCAAGAAGTGCAGAGTCACCCAGGAACAACCCAGACCCAAACTGGCATAACCAGAGAATAACTGGGACTGGGGAGTAACCCAGGCAGGGAAGCGTCCCCCTCAGAGAATCTGTACAGTAACTCAGGCCCCCGGGGAGTAACTCAGAGTGCTTCTGCATGGAAGCTGACAGCATCTGTCTGGGAGTTGCTCAGCACTAGGGGAGGAACTTTAGGGACACCACGTCCTTTGTGCCTGGGGCACAGCTGCCTTCCACAGCCTCCTATCTTCAGGATCCTCCCTCCTTCCCGCTTGCTGTTAGCTGTGTAGCCTCCGCCCTCTGCCCCCACCTGTGGCAAACTGTCCTTATGGCAGGGCAAATTTTGGACTTTCTGAGGCTTAATTATTCATTAGGGGCCAGGCATCCAAGACGCAAACAACCCAAGAGGGGCCCATTTGCTCCTGCCTCCACTGTCTCCCAGGGCTGGGACTCTAGGAACCTGGGGAGCTGTGGAAGCCAGAAAGGGCTGGAGGTCCCAGACTGCAGAGGTGACTGCTGTCCCCAGCCTGTGGGCTGGGTCACTGGTGAGAGGGTAAAGGATCAGAGCTGTCACTGGGGCATAACAGCTGTCATTCTGGCAAGAGTCGGAACCGTCAGTCACTGAGGGGGTTAGCGCTATGGGCGGAGAGTGCTCCGGAAGGGGTCAAGTTGGGGGCGAGGGATCAGAGCTGGGAGAGGGGTCAAGGCTGTCTTCAAAAACACAGACCCTCCGGTGAACAGAGAGACTGGGGAGTGTGGGGCTGGAGAGAGGCTTCTCCCTCCACTCACCACGAGGATGAGGGTCCCCAGGCACTCAGCCAGCGCCTGGCGAAGCAGCCGGTAGCGGATGTGGAGCATCTCCCCGCAGCGGGACACCAGTTCCTTCTGTCGACCCATGGCTGGGGCAGGCGGCGGTGCAGTCGGGCGGCGGACACAGCAGCAGTGGCCGTCAGCTCCGAGCGGCGCCCTTTATAGGAGCCGGAGGCACGCGCCCCGCCCGCCGGCAACGCCGCCCGCCGAGCCGGGTGCCGGCCTCAGGAGAGGGCGGCCACCCGGCACCGCTCGCCTAGGGAGGCTGGAGGGGACGCTGGGTTGGGGGGGACGCTGATAAGGAAGGTAGGGGTGTGTGGTGTGAGGAGCCTTTAGGGCTGGTGTTGGCCCGGGGAGGAGGTGTCTGGGGGCTGAGACCAGACTGCGGGATTGTGGAGTCTGAGAGCCGATGGTGGGGTGTAGACACGTGCAGGACGGGGGCTCAGGGGGGAGAAGGAGCCGCCAAAGAGACCTCCTTGGGCCACTCGCAGTGAGCCTCGCTGCCATCCTCACCACGGTGGAGGGGAGAGGAGACATGTCAGAAAGGAAAGGAACTCTGCTTAATGCACTGTGGTGTCCTAAGTGGGAGGGAAACCCAAAAGTGAGGGGATATATGTATGGGTATGGCTGATTCATTTTGCTGTGCAGTAGAAGCTAATACAGCATTGTAAAGCAACTATACTCCAGTAAAAATCAGCTAATAAAAAAAAATATTTTTTTTTTAAAGAGAGAAAGGAAAGGAACTAGCCCCAGCTCTGCACGATGGCTGGACCTGGCATGTCCTCAGTCAGGGGCCTGGAGGGAGGAGGCTGTGCGCCCCAAGGGAGAAGAGACCCTCTCAGAGTCCAGACCCAGGTGGACTCAGGAACACAGGTGCTGAGTTCCAGCCAGAGTACACCGGCCCTTGCTTCTTGCACAGTTAGTACATGTCACATGTTACATGTCTTGACCCACTCCGTTGTCAGCTGTGTCCACACATGACATCTGTCCTATGTGCCTGATCACACTTTCTGGGCATTTTTCATGGCTTTGCTCATGCCTGTTGAACATGGCTGGGTTAACAGAGCTGTCACAAGTGTACCTGCGTGCATCTTGCACATGGCTCCAGAGGCTGAGCTGCAGTTGTCCTGACATGCCACAGGCCACATGCTTGCCAGCAAGGTGAGTTCCAGCTGGTTTGTTTTTTGGTTTTTAATATTTATTTATTTATTTATTTGGCTGCACACTCGGGATCTAGTTCCCTGACCAGGGATCAAACCCCGGGCCCCCTGCATTGGGAGGGTGGAGTCTTAACCCCTGGACCACCAGGGAAGTCCCGAGTTTCAGCTGCTTTTAACCCTCTTCTCTCTCACTCTGGCTGATCCCTGGCCAGGGGCAAGTCTGTCCCTTTAAGAG
This sequence comes from Physeter macrocephalus, assembly GCF_002837175.3. Taxonomy (NCBI): domain Eukaryota; kingdom Metazoa; phylum Chordata; class Mammalia; order Artiodactyla; family Physeteridae; genus Physeter; species Physeter macrocephalus. Next base: position 73,991,772 of record NC_041222.1, read on the forward strand.
ATTAAGCTGGCTGAACTGTGGGTGTGTCAGTCCCATGTGAGGGGAGGCATGGGGCACCCCTGTTCCCTATGCTGCATCTGATAATTGGGAAACTGAGGTCTGGTAGCCTGGGCCTTACTCCCACAGGACTGGGAGCAAATATGCCCTCACCCCAGTCTCTAAAGGCAGCTTTGCCAGGGAAGAGCACATTTTCCAAAGGGACTTAATCCAGGTGGGCTAAGGGCCCAGGGGACTTGTCCCTTGAGGAATGGCTGTCAGAAATGAGGGCTCCGGGGCTTCCCTGGTGGCGCAGTGGTTGAGAGTCCGCCGGCCGATGCAGGGGACGCGGGTTCGTGCCCCGGTCCGGGAAGATCCCACATTGCCGCGGAGCGGCTGGGCCCGTGAGCCATGGCCGCTG
>NC_041222.1:73992271-74018407 GCF_002837175.3 Physeter macrocephalus
CCATGGCCGCTGAGCCTGCGCGTCCGGAGCCTGTGCTCCGTGACGGGGGAGGCCACAACAGTGAGAGGCCCGCGTACCACAGGAAAAAAAAAAAAAAAGAAATGAGGGTTCCAGAGGCAACTCATGCTCAAAGAGATAGGGTTTGGCAACACACATAGGGAGATTCACAGGTGCACATGCAGGTGTGCACGCACACACACTACCCCCCGAGGCTGGCAGCCATACTTGCCTATAGACCCCGAGCTTTGTTCACGTGCTCCTGGGATCCCATTGCCTGTGAGAGCCTAGCCATAGGCGCACATATATATGTAATCCCCCCACAAGAGGTCCCCCTTGACCCTTGGCCCAGGAAGAAGCACCGTACCCCCTGAACCCCACGGGCTGGGAGGGCCCAGGGTGAATCAGGGAGCCATCGCGGAGTGCCTGCTGGAGGCCGCACGGCCCATCTGTGACGCAGGACAAAACCCTAGACTCCTGGTGCCGGAGCCCAGACCGTGGGAAGGGGGGAAAGCCCCCCACAAGGCTTCACTCTCTTCTCCCCACTCCCTGGTATGCTTCTCAGCCCCTCACTGCCCCAGGTGGGGATGCACAGGGCAGGAAGTGGCTAAGTGGTTCCTCAGCACTGAAAGAAAGTAGGGGACCCCAGCCCACAGAACCCCATCCTCACTCCTGCCGGTCCTGGGCCTGCCAGCAGCCGAGCCTGGCCTGGAAACCGGAGAAAAACAGGGGCAGCTCTGCCATCAGCAGGCAGAGCACACACCTCCCCCTCCCCAGCCCCATATACACACGTGTTTGCACTCAGTTCACATAGGTGTTCACACGGGCTGCACCCTGAGGGAGCAGGTCACACACATAACTGTGGATCTGTGTATCTTGCAAGTAGCATCTATTTACACATGTGCACTTACATGTACTCACACATGTGCACATGTGTGTACGTGCTCACCTATAATCCTGGGGCTACAGCTCACCATAGAGCATCTTTGCGACCTCCCACCTCCCCAGTGGATGCAGCGCCATGCTGAGGCACATGGCTTGGCAAGTGGAACGAGAGCCAGTTCCCAATGCCCCCTCACCCCAAATCAAGGTCCAACCTTCAAGACCATGACCCCATATACTCCCACCAAACTGGTTCTTATCTGTAACTAGTGTATACACACATGTTCATACATGTACACACCATGCATATTGGGATGGGTTAGGGTTGGAGCTGAGGAGGTATGGGTAGGGCTTCATGCTTCTAAGTGGGCCTGAGGGGACCCTGCCTGGAGGAGGGGGAAGGATGCAATGCTTTCCAAGGGTCCCTTATTCCTGTCAGCCCTCCTCGGGTCATCTGGGAATAAGAGGGGTCAGGGCCTGAGGACGCTTGTCCAGAGGCACTGGGCTGGCCGGCCTGAGTCTGGGGGGCTGAATCAGGACCTCATTGCACAACTGGATGCAGGTGTTGGGGTGAGGGGTCTCATTCTCATTGTAGTCAGTGTGAATGGCACTCCCTGGAACAAAAGATAGAAGGAAGCTCGGCTTCAGAGGAAGAGCCTGAGCTTGGTGAGGCAGGCCCTGACCCTGAGTCACGCGGCTTACCCAGAGCCATCTGGGCTCCCTCCTGTGCTTTGGGAAGGAAAGCCTGAGTACGGGCTGGAAGCCAGCCTGCCTGCCTGGGAGCTCCAGGACGAGGCACATGTGGAGGCCCTACTTCCTCCCAATGCATCTTGAGCAAGGTCTGTGTCTCACCTGTGCAGGAGGGCTGAGGGCAGGAGGGCTGAGCCCGGGAAGGGGACTGACAGCCAATCCACCCCGTGGGAGGCCGTGACTCCTTGAGGTCAGAAGCTGGGGGAGTGGGTTCCCAGGCAAGGGAAGGGCTGCAGATGCCAAGTGCCAGCCTGTTGGACCAGAGGGACTGGCTGGGGCCCTGTAAGGGGTAGGGGTGGCACGCCCTTCATTTCCTGTCCCCCAAACTCTTTTTGCCTGTATGAGAGCAGCTTGAACCAGCAGAGGAGGAGACATGGGCCTTGCTGTCAGCAAGTGGAGTGGAGAAGAGTTGTAGACATAGAAAACAAGTCATACTACAGTCCCCCTGGCCTCCCTGAACCCCTAACCTCTTCCCGAGCATTGGAGTGGGATGGGGGAGGGGCTGACCAAAACAGACATACATACATTTTTCAAGTTTAGAAAGTACTTCCTGGGGCTTCCCTGGTGGCACAGTGGTTAAGAATCCACCTGCCAATGCAGGGGACACGGGTTCGAGCCCTGGTCCAGGAAGATCCCACATGCCGCGGAGCGGCTGGGCCCGTGAGCCATGGCCACTGAGCCTGCACTCTAGAGCCTGCGAGCCACAACTACTGAGCCTGTGCGCCACAACTACTGAAGCCTGAGTGCCTAGAGCCTGTGCTCCGTAGCAAGAGAAGCCACCGCAATGAGAAGGAGACTGCGCACCACAACAAAGAGTAGCCCCCGCTCGCCGCAACTGGAGAAAGCCCACACACAGCAACAAAGACCCAAGGCAGCCAAAAATAAATAAATAAATTTATATTAAAAAATAAGTAAATAAAATAAAAATAAATAAATTTGTTTTTTAAAAAAAGGACTTCCTCCCATTTGTGAAACAACCCCTAGAAGTGGGTATATACCCTTTCACAGATGATAAAACTAACAGTTGGAGAGAAGTCACTTGCCGTTAAGTGTTTTTTTAATATATAAATTTATTTATTTTATTTATTTATTATTTTTGGCTGCATTGGGTCTTTGTTGCTGTGCGCAGGCCTTCTCTAGTTGCGGCGAGCAGGGCTACTCTTCGTTACAGTGCGTGGGCTTCTCACTGCAGTGGCTTCTCTTGTTGTGGAGCACGGGCTCTAGGCGCACAGACTTCCGTAGTTGTGGCACGCAGGCTTTGGTAGTTGTGGCTCATGGGCTTAGTTGCTCCGTGGCATGTGGGATCTTCCCGGACCAGGGCTCAAACCCATGTCCTTCCTCCCATTTGTGAAACAACCCCTAGAAGTGGGTGTATACCCTTTCACAGATGATAAAACTAACAGTTGGAGAGAAGTCACTTGCTGTTAAGTGTTTTTTTAATATATAAATTTATTTATTTTATTTATTTATTATTTTTGGCTGCATTGGGTCTTTGTTGCTGTGCGCAGGCCTTCTCTAGTTGCGGCGAGCAGGGCTACTCTTCGTTACAGTGCGTGGGCTTCTCACTGCAGTGGCTTCTCTTGTTGTGGAGCACGGGCTCTAGGCGCACAGACTTCCGTAGTTGTGGCACGCAGGCTTTGGTAGTTGTGGCTCATGGGCTTAGTTGCTCCGTGGCATGTGGGATCTTCCCGGACCAGGGCTCAAACCCATGTCCCCTGCATTGGCAGGCGGATTCTTAACCGCTGCGCCACCAGGGAAGTCCCCCAGTTAAGCGTTGAGCTGGATTCAAACGCCATGCGGATATGGAGGAGACGTGAAGAGGGCAGGGAGGCCAGGGAGCCACAGGTCCCTCCATGCTTCAGCACCCTGTCTAGAGTGTGCTCCACTCTTAGGCCACTGCTGGATGCTATTCCTGTTTCTGGGCCTTGAGAGTCGGGGGCTGGCTCTGGACAGGAACGGGGAGTGGAGAGCAGAGATGAATCACTCTCTTATGAGCGTCCCCAGACTCAGGGGTGGGCAAGCAGTTCCTCCTGCTGCACCAACAGTCACCCCGTCTCCAGGCAGACGAGATGGAGGACAACCTGTGAACACAAACCACACCCTGGGGCACCTCCGGCCAGATGTCCAGCTGGAACTTGAGAAAATCTACCTTTTGACCCATATCCTGGGGACTCTGTGTTCACCTTCTGCTGTCACCCTGAGCTGCCCTCGGCACCCTTTGAGGACAGCAGAGGGTCACAGAGAGGAGGCAGAGGAATGGGACGGGAGGCCTAGGCCCTGTGCTGAGGAAGAGCCCAGAGCCACAGGGGCTGGGCTGATGGGGGCAGAGCCCTCCTGTAGACCCAGAAGCTCAGCTCCAAGCCTTGCTTGGCCACTGACCAGTCAGGTGGCCGAGCCAGCTCCCTTTCCCCGCCCCTCAGTTTCAGTTTCCTCATCAGTCACCTGCAGGTTTCAGGTGAAGTCCCCCCAACACACACACACCCAGGGCCCCTGTAAGAATCAGACAAGATTACGGATGTTTCAGTCTTTGAAAACTGTATTACAGTCAATGTAGAAGGAAAGGTTCATTCCAGAAGCTGCCTTGTTAACAAGTCACGTTTCCTCCTGTATGAATGTCGTGCGCATCCATGTGTGTTCTTGGCTCTGTGTGTGCGTGTACCCATGGAGGTCTGTGGGTACATGTGGGCGACCCTGGGGTTCTGTGTGCATATCTGTGTGCATCCCTGTCTGGGCTTGGCTGTGGGTCTGGGTTCAGTATTTATAAAAGCCAGAGATAGGAGGTGGGGATCTGTTGAGGAGTCTGGAGACAAAGTGACCTAGTACAACATGATGAGAGGGTTTGGATTTGGGATTTAGGAGGCAGAACGGGCAGGGCAGGTAGGCAAGAAGCTCAAGTTGAAGGCGGGCAGAATTGTGTAGACAGGAACCTGAACCTGGGTGGGGCCCAGGACAGCTGCTTTCTGAGAGGCCTGCGGTCTGAAGGTGGCCGTGGGAGGACAGGTGGTGGAAGGCTCTGCATCTGGTGTTCCAGAAAGGTGATGGGTATGTATGAGCCCCAATATACCCTCCCCTCATCCAAGCCCAGTCTGGGTGCTAATTACAGGGCAGCCACCCACTGCTGGCCCTAAGGGAGAGAAGTCTCAGGGGAAGGATCGAGAGGAGAGGACAGCCCGCAGCAGGAGATTCTGCAGTCGGACTTCAGGAATGACTTCCTGAGGGTCTCTAGACCTTGGGGCAGTGGAGAGGGAGACTGGGGAAAGGCCAGGATGTCATATCTATCTTTTTCATCCAAACCATTTGGTCATCAGGTGGAACAGGAGCTGGGTCTCAATGCCCCTCAATGACCCCTCAGTCAGGGTCCAACCTTGGCCTCGTCAGTCTCTAGGAGACCCCAGCTCTGTTCTGTGGAGGTTTCTAGTCTGGGAGAACAGAAGAGAGCTCCCAGACAGGGAAACAGAGACACAGGCTTGCGGTGGACCAGAGTGCTCATATTCCCACCCGCTACCCCTATCCTTGACCTTGCTCCCCTGGGTCTAATAACAGCTTCATTCTGCTGCCTTGTGCAGAAGGGAAGGGGCAAGACTGGCAGGCAGCCCAGGACAGGGGAGGGGCCCGGCTTTTCACTCCTCCCCGCCTCACTGGAGAGATCCAGAGCTCCGGCCTCTCTACTCTTTTATTCCTCATCACCCAACCCCTTAGCCCCAGGAAAGCCCAGGCTCAGAAGCATGGCCTGCAGCCAGGATACATAGATTCTCTGTAACTCCCTGTGTGACCCTAGACAAGTTCCTACACCTCTCTGGGCCTCTTGCAAACCAGAAAAATTATCCTCTCCATCCCTCTTCCAGAAACTGAAGTGGGAGAGGGAAGTGAGTCTCCCTCTGGGTTTGGAACACTCTTGTTCCCCTTAGTTCCCCAGGGCAGCCCAAGATGCCACCTTCTCTCTGCAGCAGAGAGATGGGCAGGCTGGCCTTTCCTGAGGAAGGTGGGGGTGACTCACGTGCCCCAGGCTTCTCCTCCCCTTTTTATTTATCGCTCACCTAGATTAATCTGTGACTCACAAAGCGAGTACCAGATGTTGAGGGGGTTAGGTGCATATTTATTGGGGTGGAAGTGGTGGGCCTCAGACTAGCCCAATCTGACTTACTAGGTCAGGGATGGAGCAGTCCTCAGGATTTCACTGAATGTAACCTGCTGCAAGGACCCCTGGGCTTTGGGGTCTTCCTCTTTTTCTCCAAACTAAGGAGCTGGACAGAGGAAAACAGGGTCTTCAGCTAAAAGGATTCTGGTTTAGAGGAGGTTGTCAGATAGCACAGCCCGAAGAGAGGACCCTTTGAGAATTCACTGAATGTGACTATACAGAGAGGCTTGGGAGGTCTGACAGAACTGGGGAAACTGAAGCCCCAAGAAGGGAAAGCCTTTATTTACAGCCATTTAAATTTACAGGAAGGAATCCAGAGTTCCTGCCTCCTGAGAGCTCTTCCTCCTGACTTGCTCTTTAAAAACAGAGCAGATTTTGCCTTTTACAGCAACCCAGAGCTGGAGGCAAAAACCTGCACAAGCAGACTAGTATATACAGATGTGCACACGCCCCACTCCCAACACACACAGAGCAGACAGATCACACCCTACATCACACACAGCCTCCTGCCCCAGCCGTGTCTACCTGCAAACGCAGAGGCCCACAGGGGCAGACGCACACGTGGCAGCGCCGTAACACGTCCCCCTGCACACTCTCGCTCCAGGAGTTCCTCCTAGGCTCCTGTCCTTCTCTTCCCCCGAGGTTCCAGCTCCTCATGTCCCCTCTCCCCCAAGGTCATGTTAAACCACACCAGCCTCCTCACCTACTTCCCAGAGAAAATCCAAGGAAAACAGGTTGGAGCAAACATTGAAATTGGAGCCTGAACTTCGTGCTCCCCTCACCCCGCACCCCAAGCTGGAGCAGGGAGTGCAGAAAGCATGGTGGATGTACTTCCTTGGGCTTCTGAGTCATCTGCCCTCTTCCCTTGCCACACTGGGCACCTGACAAAGCCATTATCATGGCTTTTTTCTTTTTTTTTTTTTTTTTTTTGGCCACACTGCATGGCTTGAGGGATCTTAGCTCCCTGACCAGGGATCAAACCCATGCTCCTTGCAGTGGAAGCACAGAGTCCTAAGCACTGGACCGCCAGGGAAGTCCCTATCATGCCCATTATTTTTCATGCCCATTTTAAAGATGGGGAGGTTGAGCCCAGCAAGGGGAAGTGACTTGCCCAGGACCACATGGGGAGGTAGCAGGGCCAAGGCTCATTTCCCCTGATTGGGACTGGTATCTGCACTTCTTGGAGCCACGAGCTTACCTGGGGGCAGATTCCATGCGCTCCCTGCACCGGAGTTGTGAAGGAAGCTATGAGCCTGAAGAAGCTGACCCTGGGATGAAATGGGATGGTTTGAAACCAGCCTGTACCCCCTGCCCCTCCCCAGAGTCCACGGAGGGACTGCCACATGTGAGGGACTAAGAAAGAGGAAAGCTGAGAAGCCAGGGACGACCAAGGGGCTGAGACTGCATCTCTTGCATCTCACTGAAAATACAGCCTGGCACACTGAGGTCTGGAGTACATGAATGAATGGCACAAGGACAGAGATGGACACAGACCTCAGTTCACACAGCCAATCAGTGTATTCCTTATACTAATTTCAACCCCAGGCCAAGCTGTCCCATGACAGTGACAGGCAGGGACTGGCATAGGTTCACAAAGACTAACAGAATTGGGACAAAATTGGAAACCAGAGTTCCCATGTGTGGCTAAGCATCTTGAGGACGAAGCCAGATAGCCAGGCATCCAAGTCCCTCTACAAACAGTCCCCCACCTGCCGCTGAACTTGAACTCATTCAGAAAATGAGGATAATGAGGAAAAGCAGGTACTTCATAGGGCTGGTATGATTATATGATCAATTTCCTTATGTAAGATATGGAAAATAACAAAGGGTACCTTATCAGGCAGGCACTCAATAAACCTTTTTTTTTTGGCTGCATTGCATGGCTTGAGTGATTTTAGTTCCTCGACCAGGGATTGAAGCCGGGCCCTCAGCTGTGAGAGTGTGGAATCCTAACCACTGGACTGCCAAGCAATTCCCAACATCAACTTTTTAATTCTCAGGCCTTTCACCATCAAAACGCTACCCATTCTAGGCAGAGGTCACAAATCATGATTCTCTTTTCCTTGAAGTCTTCTGGTGGCCTGCCCTGTCCTCCATCTGCCTGGGCCAGGTGCCCCTTCTGCACACACCTGTATCCTACTTGGGCAGAGCACTGTACTAGGTGCCATGAAATCTGTTCAAATATGTTTCCTGCCCTCAAAGAGCTTACATTTAGGAGACAAGGTCAAAACCGTGTGGAAAAGGCAGACAAGCCAATAACATAGGGAAATTAAATGATTTAATTTTAAATCACAGTTTAAAACAAGAGAGTTCATGCCACTGTACGTGACTGCAAAGAGAAATGAACAGGCAGTAATTGCTCTAATGTTTCAGAGGAGAGAAAGCGCACCTTAGGCTGAGGGCAAGGAAGGGTTTAAGGAGGAGTCACTGAGCTGAGTCTGGAAAAACAGCCAGGATTAGGGAGAGGCTGCTGGAAGGGGGGGTGTGGACCAGGCCGAAAGGAAGTAGCACCCGCTCCCCAGGGCACTGGGAGCTCCTGGAGAGCAGGTCTTGGGTTCCACTCACCTCTGCACCACCACTGCAGGAGCACAGAGCCTGAGGGGTTCAGACACCGGAGGCCAGGGCAGCAATCAGTGCTTTCTGCATCTCTCCTGGATGGGGGACCACCAGTCCCCCTCACCCTTCACCCACCCGTCCCCTTCCTGTTCTCTGTGCTTTTCCATGTCCCCACCCCGGGATGCAGCGGAACCAACACAGGAGGGCATTGTGCCCCTTCAATGCGGTGTATCCATCCCACGTAGCCCCCTCTCCACTGCTCAGTGCTGGTGCTCTGTGACTCTCAGACAGTGCCACACCTTCTCTGAGCCCCATTTAAAAGGCCTGACGATGCACTGAAGGGCATACTGAGGTCGAGGCACACATCCTGGCAGAGCGGTGGGGACAGAGCCTCAGCCCTGAGCGCACAGCCTCTTCTCTGGGCTTCTGGGAGCAGCCTGGGAAGGAAAAAGTTAAAAAGGCCCAGGCCAGGCTGACAAGCAGATGGCTCTCCTGGGCTCATTCAGTGTCCCCTCTGAGCTGGCTCCCGGTCCTCTTCTGGTCAGGCCCAGGGGACTCCACAGGACACCATGGCCCCTGCCCCAATGCTGGGGCATCAGACAGAAAATTGGGACGGGGCTTTGTTGGGGATGATTCAGCATGCTCAGGCCAGCAAGCCCTCCTTGGAAGGTCCATATGCAGCAAGGGTGGTCACGGCATCGACATCTTGCTCCAGAGGTCTGCAGTCCTGTTGTCCATCTACAGCTTGCTCCTGGGCTGGAGGTCACACGGTCCACCTCTCACTTCGGGCCTCCACAGCCTGGACCAGGCCTTCGCCCAGGATGGCAAAGTCCTCCAGGATGGCTTCTACATTGGGCACCATCACCAGCTCCCCACCTTGAGACACCACCATGCGCCCCTTTGTGTTGGAGGCCTGGGAGAATCAGAGAAATGTAGATTGAGGTGTCACGAGAGGCACACGCAGAGACACCAAAACATACGTTTCACATCTGCCACCGGGTCACTCGTGGAACCACACACAGACATGCATGCCCATGTGGAACACATGTCCACACTCAGGGAACAGACAACTGTCACCAGCCAGCTCACCTTTAAGGGCTGGGGCTGGAAGCTGGTGGGCTTCCAGAGGACACCAATCACCTTTCCACCATGCTGGTCATAGAAGAAAAGGGCCAGGTCCCCAAAGGCCTCCTAGAAAAGGGCAGGACAGAGACAAGATTACAGGTGGACACCTGAGAGCCACCTCCACGGCCCCAGCTCCACCTGGATGTCCCCTCCCCAGGGTCAGTCAGCCCTTGAGGACCTACCCTGAGCTGTGCCAGGTAGAGCTGAGGAGGATCGTAGCCCAGCACGGGCATCAGGGAGGAGGGCCCCGGCTCACTAAGCAGGCCCCGGCAGAAGGAGGCAGCTGGCGAATCCACAGCCTGGCGGTGCCGGGGGATGTGGCGGGGAGACAGGCGGATCAGCACGTCGTACATGTCCAACGGTGGCCGGAACACTGTCTGAGGAGGGGTAGGGGGTGCTCAGCAGTGCCCACTTGGGAGCTGGGAACTGGGCCACAAACCCCTCCACATGCCCACTCTGGTTCCCTCCTTCCCTTTTGTCTGACCCGCCCATTATGGGTCCAAATGCTCATTTGAAGGTAGGAACAACAAGACCCAGCTGGTGGCAGCTTGGGTCCAGCAGGAGGAGCGCGGGGTAGAAGTGCGAAGCCAGGGCCCCGATTCTCCTGCAGGCTCCCCCGCTGCCAGGCACCATGGGCAGCTGCGACGCCTTCTCTGGATTCAGTCTCACCAAACAAGGGCCCCTAGAGCTCCAGACTTACATGGTTCAAAGGCAGAGTCCCCAGAGTCCCTGGAGTCAGTCTGGGCCCGGGGCTTACCCTGATGTCCACAGGACCCCAGGGATCCATTAGCTGCTTCTCTAGGACGGGCAAGGCCTCGGCTGCCAGGACCATGAGCCGGTGTAGGATCTGGGGGGCACACATACATCAGATAGGTCACACCTGACCACAGGTCTCTCATAGCTCAGGCTGGGCCTGCTTTTTCCTTGGGGGAGAAAACCACACATTTGGAAGCAGGAATGAAATTAAACCTGGGGCGAGGGTCCATCCTGTGTCCATACAGAGCTTTTGCGATCCTGGGGGGTAACGATGACCATGACGGGGCGTTTTGTCCGGGTTGCCAGGAAGACACTGCGGATCTCCACCTGCTCCTCCGCTGCAGATGAGAGGGGGTCTTGAGTCAGCCTACTCCTCCCCCCAGACACCCTCTACTGCCCTGGGTCCTCCTACTGTACACTTAGCAGCTGCCCATCACAGGGATTTTCCAACATCCCCCAAATGGCAAAAGCGATGATAGGGACACTGCATCTGCCTCAACTGGGCAGGGTGTTAAACTCCCAGCCTGGGACTAGAAGCAGAATTTTCCACTGCCTGGCACCCTAGTCTGGTTTCCGGGCCTGCACAAGCTGAGGCCTGCCCCTGGCCCCTTCCTACCCTGGGCTCCCACACACCTGGGGAATTAGAAAGCTGATACCTTCCTCTCTGCTGGGACCAGAAGCTCCTCATATTACAACCAGAAATCATCACTCACCCCCCGCACCCAAGAGGTCCGGGCATGTATTCTAGCCTGAACCGATCCCTGCTCCCCACCGTAAGACTTCTCACCTGGTGTTCAGAGTCCCTTCCTCTCTCCTCTTCCCTTCACAGCCCCCCAGGCAGCCTGCTTACCACCCCCAGTCCGTTGTGTTTCTGATCATCACACGGGCAAACCATATCTCTACAGTCTCGGAGCTCCCTAAAGGCTTGATTTGGTCCTCTTCCTCCTTAACAATTCCCTACCCCCAGGCAGTCAGGGTCAGGAGGGGATATCCGGGATAGGGGAGGCAGAGAGAAAACCTAACAGACTGACAGGGAAAACCCTTGCCTGCCCTATTCTACAATCCACAAATGGTAGTTCTTGCACGAGTCCGACCTTGATCCTACCACTTACCAGTGAGCTCATTATTGAGGTTGACAATTAGGGGGTTGTTCTTCCAATCAAAGGTTGATATCAGGAAAAGGAACCGAAGGAAGCCCACCTGGGGGGAGCTAAGAGGAAGGATTAAGCAAAGCACCTGGGGCCCAGTCACACGTGCCCAGGCCCCCCCCGCAGTCCGGAGAGCCTAGACACCTTGGTGTGGATTGCGGGGGTTAGAACCCTTCTATCCCTTGGTTCAGCCACCTCTCCCATGTGGACTGAAGCATGGGGGATGAAAGCTGGCCCCAGTGGAACTTCCTGGCTAGGGGAAAGGTGGAGGGAATCACCTGGGAGGGGTGAAGGGCTCAGGGTGCAGGAAAAGGGCAGCAGCCACCAGGTCCAGGCTCTCATCGGTGAGCTCCTCACCTAGGAGCTGGGCGCGCACCCACCGCTTGGCCAGCCGAGCCACACCCGAGAAGGCTGGGTGCTGCTGCTGGAGTCTGTGGGGAGAGGAGGGTAGTGGCCATGACAGTGAGGCCCTCACGGCCCAAGAACAGTGTTTCAGCCCCGCTGCTACTATTTACTCAACTTTACCAAACACTAGCCTCTGTGCTAACGTATTACACGTATCATCTCACATCTTCCTAATTAATACCCCAAGAGGTTGGTCCTAGCATGATTCCCATTTTACAGATGAGAAAAATAAGGTTGAGGGGAGGGGGAATCCTGCCCAAGGGACACAGCCAGTGAAGTAGCAGGGCCAGGGTTCTAGCACTTGCCTGACTCCAAAACTCATCTCTCCAACTGGCCTTCCAGAGAGACAGAAGGCCAGGAGAGCAGAATGGGGCCAGGAAAGGGTCTAAGGACATAAGGGCCTGTGGGGGTGGCCATACCCATGCAAGGTGCTGGTGAGCAGGGGCAACTGCCTAGTGTCCCTCTCAAGGCGGAGGGAGGCGGGAGTGTCCCTCAAGGAGATGATCCCCTCGGGGCTCCGCATCTCCCTCAGGATCTGGGGCTCCCGCTGATAGGCCACACGAATCCGGAACACAAACCCATCCTGTCGGAAGAGGGGATGGCATGGGAGGCGGGGCACCCTGACACCCCTGTCCCCTCCCTCCCTGGGTATCCCTGCCCTGCACCAGCCGAACCTTGAGGACATCGGTGTGCGTGGCCGTGGCGCGGCACTGCAGCCCATGCTGCTGCGTCAGCAGCTCTGCCAGGCGCAGCTGGAAGGCAGCCCGGACCCTCCGTATGGCCTCAGCATCCTGTGGCCACTGCCCACTGCCCTCCAGGTGACATACCACTGTGGAGAAGAGTGAGAGGCCTCAGCCTGCGGCCTGGGGTGAGAACAGTCCCTCTCACCCCCCTCGCAAGAGCTCCCTCACCAGTCATGGGCTCCACATAGGCCGGACAGGGCTTGTCAGGCCGGGGCAACAGCGAGGCCCGCTCTCGCAGCTGTTCATAGAAGGAGTAGGCTGGCCGGACTGCAGTTGGTGGGAACACCTGCGGAAGAAGGGGGGCTGAGGAAGAGGCCTGGGACTGGGAGGGAGTGCCCAGTCAAGAAGCTGGAAGGGAGAATACTGGGTGAGTGGAGCAGAGGTGGGTGTCACCAAGCAGAAAGAGCTCCCTGCCCCTCGCGCCTCACCTCAGTGTAGCGCAGCACTGGGTGAGCTCCCTGCACGGCAGACACGGTCAGCGGCAGACCTTCCAGTCCCCACAGCAAGCGGCTGAGGTCATCGTAGCAACGCACCGCAGCTGCCAGGGCCTCCTCACCTGTGCTGGAGGTCTGAGAGGGAAAAGAAAGACAGGAGGGCACGACCTTTCAGAAGAGCCCAACCGCCTGGGATAAGGCCATGGCTCAGGCTGCTGCTGCAGAGCCAGGGGGCCCCCTGCTGGACACTCTGGGAAGTGCAGCCTGGCTAAGGTGGGGCTCCCCACCCCCATCCCCACCCCCAAATGCAGACACACAGGCTGCTTACTCTACAGTCCCTAGCCTTAACCCAAGTCCTGAACCAGGGCTCTTACCTCTTTCAGGCCTTGAATCAGTGCATCCAGGAGGCCCCCCGTATAGTGGACACAGGTATCTGGGATGTCAGCATGGCTGGAAAAGGGGCACAGGCACAGTGTGGGCACTGGGGGCCATGCCGAGAGCTACTGGATGTGGGATGCTCACCCCAAAAGCTTGGGCCAGACCCTCCTAAAAGGCTCCCCAGCCCATGGCTGCCTCCTGGCATTCAGATGCTAACACTCACAGCATTAAGAGATGAGTGACCACCTGGTGGGGAATAAGGCGCTTCTGGGCCATAGAGGCTGCCTCCCAGACCACAGCTTCCCGAATGGCTCCATCCTGGAAACGCCGAAGCTCGGAGCGAGATCCCCAGAACTGGCGGAAGTCAGCAGCCTGGGAAGAGGAAAGGGGTAGTGGTATAGATCAACAAAGAAGGGCTCTGTCAGAAATCTCCCACCGGGGGACTTCCCTGGTGGTCCAGTGGTAAAGAATCTGCTGTACAAGGCAGGGGATGTGGGTTCAGTCCCTGGTCGGGGAAATAAGATGCCACATGCCGCGGGGCAACTAAGCCCGCGTGCCACAACTACAGAGCTCGCGTGCCTCAACGAGAGAGCCTGTGTGCCGCAAACTACAGAGCCCACGCGCCCTGGAGCCTGAACGCTACAACTAGGGAGAAAAAACCCACACGCCACAACTAGAGAGAAGCCCGTGAGCCACAATCAAAGATCCTGCATGCCTCAACAAAGATCCCGCGTGCCGCAACTAAGACCTGATGCAGCCAAAAATAAACTAACTGAATAGATAATAAATAAATCTTGCAAAAAAGAGAAAAAAGAAAGAAGTCTCCTGACAGGCCTCAATCCAGGTGGCGTGAGGACGGGCCACTCCACTCCTTCCAATGCAAGACAGGCCCAAATCACCCCTCAGACTCCAGGGCTCCTCACCTCAGGCTGGTCAGCCTCTGGACCCAGCTCGAGAACACTGGTCAGCCCCTCAGGCCGGAGGAGCAATCCCAGGGTCAGGACCCCGGAGTCTCTGTGCTTCGGTGGATCCTGGCTGATGTCCCACTGTAGGATGTAGAAAGGCTGAGCTCAACAAGCATCCCACAGCTTGGTCTGGAAACCCACTTTCTAGTGAGAGGGATGGTGTGTCTTTTGTATCCCTTGGGACCCTGGGTCCAACACCCTCAGGTCCCACAAACTCCCCAACCAACACCATCTCACCTCTGAGACTGGGGGCCGAGAGTGGGCCAGCAGGTGCAGCCGGGACCCCAGGCCCTGCTCCAGAAGGGTGGTTAGTGGGCCCAAAGCAGCTGAGACATAGTCCCCACCATGATCCTGCAGCTCTGGCCACAGCTTTAGTCGGTGACACGCTGCCTGCAGGCGACTCAGTGGACGGAGACTGGGGGGGCAGAGAGGGACAATGAGGGGGAATCAGGTACTGCTGGCCCCAAGTATCACCACCCCCACCACTAGGATGATCTATCTGAGCACCTGCCTGAGGACCTTTGCCGCATCACTAGCCCCAGGGACACAGGACTCACTGGCATATCCTGGCACCCCGAAACTTACTGCAGTATGTGGTCAAAAGCCCGGATCATGGGTTTGGGAGTCATCAACAGCAGCTGGAACCCATCATCAGCTTTGCTGTCCAGCAACGCCATAGACAGCCGTGCCTCGTGCTGCACCTGGGGCCACAGAGTAAGGAGGGAACACCCGCGTGAGACCACCAGCACTGCACCCCTCCCCTCACGGAACACAGGGCCCAGACCCAGAGACGTGCCTGACCGAAGGTCTCTGGAGAGGAGTTTCTGGGGTTCTGGTGCCGGCAGGAGGGACAGGGGCTGGGCTGGGACATCTGGGGAAGCCAGGAGTGGGCGACACCTGTACCTGGTGGCAAGTGGAGGCAGTGACATCAGCACAGAGGTTGAGACGGCCTGAGGAGTCCAGGAAGACAACAGGGAAGGCCTGGTGGAAGTCAGCCAGGGCTGGCTGGGAGGGGGAGAGAGAAGCCAGTCAGGGCTGGGCCTTAACTTCAGGACGCTTTGCCCAGACTCAGCACCACCATACTCACCAGGGAGGGATCTGAGCTGAAGCACAGACTGATCCCGTTGACCGTCAGATCTGTACTGGCTGAAATGAGCCAGAGAAGGTGGGTGTGTCAGAAGGTATCCCCCTCTCTAGGGACCCAGCCCTCGTGACACCCACCCTCCGGACAGGTGGCTGCAACTGCCTGGCTCTGGGATTCGGTTTGCTCATCTGTCTGAGGACCGGAGACCGAATGATCCCTGATGGGTATGAGTGGGGCCCTTGGCCTTTCCGAGTCCAGCCGCCTCACCCAGAAACTGCAAGGTGCTTCTCAGGACCTGGTAGCCGCTCATGGTGGTATGGATCTTGTGTGTAGACACAAGGAAGGCAACCAGCATGGAGACAAGGAACCCACTGAATCCTCCCAGGCCCTGAGGGAGAGATGGAGGGAAAGGCCGGAGCTCAGACCCAACCCACCACTCAGTGAGGCAGGGAAGCTGGGCCAGTCCCCACTCACCTTGTCCAGTTCCCGCTGCCGCAGCCAGACCTTCAGAAGTGCCACACCATCCTTCAGCCCCGAGGCTGAGCCCAGCACGGTTGATAGCAGCTGCGCATGGGACTCAAGGGCTGTGTCCTGCAGGACCCATGTGTTATAGCGGGGGGTGGGGGGCTCTGGGCTACCTGCGGGAGGAAAGGGGAAGTCATGAAAGGAGAAGTCCCCGCAACACCCTTCCCTCCAACTCCACCTTGATACTCACCATCCCCTGAAGGACTCTGCCCTCGGTACCAGGCAGTGCGCACATTGTTCTTGGACGGCAGCAGGCGGCACGGGCGGAAGAAGTCAGGTGGAGGGCATGGATGCAGACGGACAGTGACCAGACGCTCATCCTTCCCTGGGGGGAGATGGGAGATGCTGAGACCCTGCAGCCCCCCGGAGCCGGAGGAGCCCCTGTACCACCTGCAGCGCCCCCCCCCACCCCATTTGAGGGCCTTACACCTTTCCCCTCAAACTTGAGGCCCAAACTTCTCACCTTGGACTTGAGGCCCCAGTTCCTCCCCCACTGGATTTGTCACCCCATACGGTGCCCTCCACCCGGTATATGCCTCCCACCATGTGGCCGCAGCAGCAGCGAGGGTTTCAGGTGGCAGCCATTGGTGTAGGAAAAGCGAACACTGCCAAAGAGTGGGTCTTGGGACAGGTGGTGAGCCAAGTGGGCCAGGTAGAGGGCACGCTTGCGGAAGTAGCGCTGGTTCAGCCCATCCTTGTCCTGTAGGATCTCCTGGAGGGGGGTCAGGAGAAGAGAGAGATGGCCAGTCACTTAAGTCCTTGTTGTTGGAGAACTTGGGGGCCAAGATGAAGCCAAGGTCAAAGCTTGGCAACCCCATCTGCTGGCCAGGATGCTTAAGCCAAGGCTAGCAATACCACAACTCAGATGAGGAAGACAAAGTTCCAAATGGCAAATCTAAGCTCCCTCAGGACAACTGCAGTGGTCTGTTCTTTGGATTTAGAATTCAGATTTCAATGCCCCGGCAAGCGAGAGGTGGGAAAAAGAGAGGGATCAAGGGATTTGTAAGTGGTGAAATGGCAGACCTCTCCATTCCCCAAACTCTGAACCTCACCCTGGGCATGGTCAATGCCACATCCACATTGATGTCCGGCCGGATGCAGGTGCCCAGAAGGTAACTGCCCACAACAGTGACCTGGGCTGGGGGCAGGAAGCGGAAACAGCCCTTCACAGTATAGGGCACTTGGTGGAGAGGGACTCGAACCCCATCCCGGAGCCATGCCTGGTTGGTCAGCTGTGGGGGCAGAGACAGTGACACATTAATTTGATTGCCTTCCTAACATGTCCCCTTGATGTCTAGTAGACATCTCAAATTCAACATGTCAAAATGTTTGAAACCAAACTTCTGATCCTCCTATAA
The DNA here is from genome assembly GCF_002837175.3 of Physeter macrocephalus. NCBI lineage: Eukaryota > Metazoa > Chordata > Mammalia > Artiodactyla > Physeteridae > Physeter > Physeter macrocephalus. The sequence continues at coordinate 74,009,516 of NC_041222.1, forward strand.
ACATATCTTCCCCATTAAGACAACTCCATACTAGCTGCTCAAGCTAAAAACATTTAAATCACCTTGACTCATCTCTGTTAAGAACATCCATTTCACTTTCAAAAGGTATCCAGACACTGACCACTTCTCTATTCTAACCTAGTCTGAGACATTTTTCAGTGGATCATTGCACAATAGGTTTCTAACTAGTCTCCCTGATTTCACCTTTGTCCCCCTCCATTCTACTTTTAACACAAAAACCTGGGTGAACTTTTTAATACTCAAGTTAGATCACAAACAAAATGCCTGCAGTTATTCCCCTTCTTATACAGAGCAAAAGCCAAAGTCCTTGTTTTGGTGCACAAGGCCCTGCATGATATGCCCCCTTCCTCCATAACCTTTCTGAACTTAACCTCCTTCTATCTTCCCCTCATCCATTCCAAGGAATGTACCAGACCTATTCTTTTTTTTTTTAATTTTTTAGTTTAACTTTATTTTTTTATACAGCAGGTTCTTATTAGTGATCCATTTTATACATATTAGTGTATATATGTCAATCCTAATCTCCCAATTCATCATACCAGACCTATTCTTGCCTTTGAACCTCTGTGTTGGCTATTTTCCCTTCCTGGAATGCTCTTCTTCCCTCAGATATCTATATATAAGATATATCTTATATCTTCCCTTATATATCTATATACCTGACTCACTTCCTTTACACAAATGTCACTTCAATAAGGCCTACCTCAACCACGCTTACAGTTGCCAACCACTCTCATCCTCGGATATTCCCATAATCCCCTTACCTTGTCCTTCTTCCTTTTTCCATAGTACTTACCACCTTCTAACACTGCCATACAGTTTACTTGTCGTGTTCATTATCTATCATCCATAAGTCTAACACTAGAACATAGGCTGCTTTGTTCAGTGATGTACCCTAAGAACACAACTACTGCAAGGCACGTAAGTGTTTGCTAAATGAATGAACACATAATTGACTGCATTCCTAGCTGAGACGCCTGGCAGTGAGAATGAGCTCCCTAGCACCCCATCCCCTTCAGAGAATAACAAGGCCCCTAAGGACCTCTTCTGGGCTTTCCAGTTCCCTCCACTACCTGCCTTACCTCTGTCTCAGGGGTTGAGGGCACCCTCATGATCCGCTGGTTGACCTTCCGTAGGAAAGCATCAATCCGCTCTTTCTTCTTCTCTGACAGCCTCACTTCCTTCAGTAGCTCCTCTACCTGTAAGAAGTGGCAGGGGTGAGTAGTACTTCAGCCTCAGGGTCTCAGGCCCACCTCTCTAACCCAATCCCCAACCACCCAATGGTACCTGTAAACGAAGCAAGCTGGAATGGAACAGACTCTCAGTCTCCCGAAGGCGATTCAGCTCCTCATTGGTAGGCTCCTTGTACAGTTCTGCCCTGCTGAGCTTCACGGGCTGCAGGAGGCGCTCCGCTGGAGAACCAGCCACCGAACGCTTCTTTGAGGATTCCTTCTTCCCCTCCTTGCCTGTGCCTTCCAGAGCTGACGCCATCACCTGTGGCCAATGAGAGGGAGAACCCAGGGTGACATCACAGATATCTAGCATCCACTGCCTGACGTGCCACCATGACAGGATGTGGGTAAAGGCTTTACCTGCTCCTGGTCTCTCTTGACTAGGAGTCAGACTGTGTAAAACTCAGAATAATTGTTACTTAAAAGAACATTACTGAGCTCTACACTGAAAACTCCTTGAGTTGAGGGTTCCCCATCTACCTGACAGCACAAGTTGCTAGGGATAGTAGCTGACTGGGCCATGCACCAAGCAATGCCTCAGGTCCTTGTAAGTACCAGGAGCTTCCTCTTCTGCTGGGTTAATCCTGGGACTTTGCAAATGCCATCTCCACTCTTGCTCTATCCAAATCCTGTCAGGTTACACACACACACCCTGCCCCAGCAAGCCCTGACTATAAACTATATAAGTATACATTAAGTGCTCAATGATGGAAGAGTCTACTGACTCTGAAGGACACACTCAGTGAATCATCCAATCCTCACAATAATCCCAGCAGAAAACGGTCACCCGAACGAAGCCCGGTGAGCTAGAGGTTCCAGTTGGTATGCCTAAACTGTGAGCAGGCTTCGAACCCTGGGCTGCGGGATCCCAAACCTTCTCCCCTACAGCCCTGGGCCCCGCCCCCCTCCAAGATCCCACACCCTGAAGAGCCTTACTGTAGCGCTCCAGGAGCGCCACCACGTGGAAGGCACAAAACTAGACACAAGAGGGAAGAAGATCCCGTCCAACCTCCAGGAGGACTTCGTCAGGGAAAAGACCCAAGCCGCAGAAGGGGGTGGGTTTTTTTTCAGTTTCAAGGTGTAGAGCTAGCGAACAGAGAGGAGCTCAATTGGCTTTACTATTTCCATCCGGATAATGCCAAGTTCCATCTCCCTTAGCAAGCCCTGATTGTCTCGGTACCCTGGGCTGGAAGCATCAGGGGAAATGGGGCTCTTCCATAAGGGCCCGTTCTCGTGCCCTCGCTAGAGAGCTGTTAGGTTCTGCCATCTCCGACACGTTGCGCATTCCTTCCTCCCAGATGGCTCACCCACCTCCAGCTCCCCGGCAGTTCCGCGATGCTGCGCTCCCTTATGTGCGGGGCCCATCCCTCCCGTACTGCTCCCGCACTTCGGGTTTAAAGTCCACTTGCTCTGCACAACTTCTTCCCACGTTGACAGAAACGCCCAAACCGCGGCAGATATGCAGCCCAGAGAGAGGCAGCTTTGCCGCGGAGAGCGGAAGCTAGCCTCGTGGCACAGGACTCCACCCAGTTCAAGAGCCATTGGGTGAGTGCCCGACGAGTCGCTCGTCATTGGTTTCTGTCACTCTCCAGGACAGCCCATTATGGGGGAGGGGCCAAATAGGGTTCTCCGATTTACGGCCTCCTTGCGACGCCAGGCCTGAAGCCAACCCGTAACTTGGCGGTCGCTTCCTTTTCCTCACTTCCTCCGTTTGGGTCGAAAGGGGAAGGGCGGGGCTAGATTGGGCCCTCTGGGGAGGGTTTGTTTACTTAACGGCAGTGAGCCCTTTTCTTTTCTCATCTTATCAATTAACCAATCTCGTCAGTTCTACTTCCAAAGTATATCTTGAGTTTATTCGCTCTACTCTGTATTTACTGCCGAGTTTGGTGCGCATCACATCATCTTGTGCCTAGAATAATGTAACAGCTTTTTTCCAGTTTATTACATTTTCCAAGTCTACTGAAACGTTGCTATAATATTATGATGAACGCCCATATACCCTTCACCTACCCATCATAACTTAGTGTTGATGTTTTGCCAAATTTGTCTTTATGGTTTTGTTTAGAAGCCTGAGTTTTATTTGTTTAATATTTATTTATTTACTTGGCTCCATCGGGTCTTAGTTGTGGCAGGTGGGATCTTCCTTGCGGCATGTGGAATCTTTCTTTGTGGCACGCAGGCTCTCTAGTTGTGGCGTGCAGGCTCTAGAGCACGGGCTCAGTAGCTGCGTGGCACGTGGGCTTAGTTTCCCCGTGGCATGTGGGATCTTAGTTCCCTGACCAGGGGTTGAACCTGCATCCCCTGCATTGGAAGGCAGATTCTTAACTACTGGACCATTGGGGAAGTCCCTGTGTATTTATGTTTTATTATTTTTCATAACCATTTGAGAATCAAATGGTTCTTAAAAACCATGCCTAAGTACTTTGGCCTGTGTACCAAGAATAAGGACTATCTCTTATGTAGTCATAATTCAATTATAAAATTCAAGAAATTTAACCTTGATTCAATGCCATTATGTAAAGTCCATATTCAAATTTTGCAATTATCCCAGTAATAACCTTACATAGTAGCATTTTATTTCCCAGTGCAAGATCAGGCATCTATTTAGTCATCATGTTTCTTTTCTCTCTCTTAATCTGGAACATTTTCTGAGCTCTCCCTTTTTTGTTTTTTGTGGGGTTTTTTATTTGTTTGTTTGTTTTTGACAACAGTTTTGAGGAATATAGAACAGTTTCATTTAATAACTTTTAATCTTTTTTATTGAAGTACAATACACATATAGAAAAATTCACATATCTCAAAGATACAGCTTGGATATTCACAAACCAAACATACACATGTAATCAGCTCCCAGAAAAAAAAAAAGCAGAATATTTCCTGCACCTTGCCAATCTCCCTTCATTCTGCCGTCTAGTCACTGCCCCCCAACAGTAACCACTATCCCAACTTCTAATAGCATAGGATATTTTATGCAATGGCTTTTAAAGGAATTTTCACAAAAGTGGTCTTGTCCTTCTTCAATCCATTCCACATGGTTACCAGAATGAGTATTCTGCAACTAAAATCCTATCATGCCACTCTCCTTTTAAAAACTCATCAGTGGCTCCCAATTGCACTTAGAATGAAATAGAGACTTCTACAAGGCCATGATCAATATATTCCCTCACTTGCTGGCCCATCCTTTTTCTTGACACTCCACCCCTTGCTCACTGAGCTCCAGCAACATCCACCTTCTTTCAATTCCTTGGTTGTGTCAAGTTCTCTCTCACCTCAGAGACTTGAGCCAAGCTGTTTGCTCTGCCTGGAATGCTTCTTCTTGAATTTTTTTTTTCTTTTCATCCCTCAGCTTTCAGTGTAAATATCATCTCTTTAGTTAGGCCTTCACTGATCATCCAACCTGAAATATGTTTTCCCTTATCTCTTCACCCCGTTGATTTCCTTTTTAGCACTTTTAAAAATGATTTTTGGTTGTTTGTCAACTGTCTATCTCTTTGTCCTTGACTGTGAGTCCATGAAAACAAGGACCAGGTCTACATGTCCAATGCCTAGCACACTATACATACTCAATAAATGTTTACTGAATGAATGAATGTGACCACTGTCAACATTCCAACCTTGTCTCTCATCATCTCCATCAAATTTTAAGCCCCAGCCATACTGAACTACTTGGAGGAGTTTCCCTACTCTATCTTGCTTTCTTGTCCTGGGCCTTTGAATTTATTACCCTCTTTGCTAAGAATGTTTTGATTTTTTTCCACAGCTTCATTGAGATACAATTGACATATAACATTGTTTAAGTTTTAGTTGTACAATATGATGATTTGTTACACATGTATTGCAAAATGATTACTTCAATAAGGTTAGTTAACATAGTTAACATATCCTTCACCTCAAGTAATTACCATTTGTTGTTGTTATTATGGTGAGAACATTTAAGATCCACTCTTGTAGCAATTTTCAAGTATATAATACAATATTTTTAAATATTGTCACCATGCTGTACATTAGATCCCTAGAACTTATAAGTTATAAGACTGGAAGTTGGTACCCTTTAACCAACATCTCCTCATTTCCCCCACCTCCCAGGCCCTGGCAACCACCAATCTACTTTCTGTTTCTATGCGTTTGGCTTTACTGGATTCCACATGTAATTGAGATACTACAGTGTTTGTTTGTTTGTTTGTTCGTTTTTGGCCACGCCAAGCAGTTTGCGGGATCTCTGTTTCCCAACCAGCGATTGAACACAGCCCACAGCAGTGAAAGCTCGGAATCCTCACCACCAGGCCACCAGGGATCTCCCAGATACTACAGTATTTTTATTTGTCTTTCTCTGACTTATTTCACTTAGCATAATGCCCTCAGTGTTCATCCATGTTGTCACAAATGGCAGGTTTTCCTTCCTTATACCTGAAGAGTATTTTGATTGTTAAGGAAGGTTTCCTGGAGCAGATGGGGATGGTGCTAAGTCTTGAAGCATGATTTGAGTTTGAATTGATTGAGAGGAGAAAGCACCACTTTCTCCTCTCAATGGAAGTCGGAGGAAGACCAAAGGGGCCAGAGATTTGTCAACCATTCATTCCACACTGGATGATACTTAAGAAATGTCAAGCCCTGTTCTGTGTCAAGGATAAAGATAAATAAGACATGATGATCACAAGCCAGAAATCTGGAATAATGCTCTTGCCTTCACATTTCACAGGCTAGTCCCTGCTCTTACATTTAAAAGTAACCTCAGCGAGGCTTCTTCTGACCCTGCCTCCATTTAAAATTGCATCCACCCCAACAGTTTCCATTTTAGCCCCCCCAATCACCTTCATTAGTACTCACCAAAACTTGCAATGTTATTTGTCTACTAATTACTTGTTTTTGTCTGTTTCTGTCTCAACCACTAGAATGTCAGCTCCATAAGGGCAGGACCCAGTCATTTGTGTCTCATTCACTACTGTATCCTTGGCATTTAGCACAGGGCCTGTCACGTAGCAGGCCCTCAATAAATATTTGTTGAATGAATGAATGGCTCTTTCTTAAGAGCAACTCAGAGGCTGGTAGAAAAATGTAAACAAACAGTTGCAGTAGAGCACGGGGGTGATATGATATGTACAGATTGCTGTGGGCACATTAGACGAGGAACATTACAGCATGGTGGTTAAAAGCAGTCACACGAAAGTGGGATGGCCAAGGTTCAACTTCAGGTTCTGCCATTCACTCACTGGGTGACCTTGAGTAACTTTCTTAACCTCCTTAAGATTTAGATATTCTAGTAATGACCATGTCGAGGATTTTTGTGAGAATTAAATGAGATTTACCATGCATATGAAGAGCCTGTCATATACTGATGAATAGCAAATGTTAGCTGTTGTTATCAAAGGAAGACTGCACTCCTTAAGAGCACTATTCAAGACTTACATGTATTAACATATGCAGAATGAAAAACAAAAACAAAAACAAAAATGGTGGACTCTTTAAAAAAAGTCATTCTAGGGAGTTCCCTGGTGCCCTAGTGGTTAGGATTCTGGGATTTTACTGCATGGCCCGGGTTCAGTCCCTGGTTGGGGAACTGAGATCCTGCAAGCCGAGCAGCATGGCCAAAAAAAAAAAAAGTCATTCTATAAGGTCAGAATTAACCTTTATAAAGCAAATAACCCTCCCTCTCAGTTATTTCACCAAGATTTCCACATCTTTTCTTTTTGGAAGAAAGGTAATAGATTCTTTATAGGAGCCCTGGTTGGAGAATACTAGGTGATGCCATAGAGATTAGGGGGTGAAGGTCCTGTTTTCTTTGCCACCAGAGGGCACCAGTCAGTCAAGTCAATCTCTACCTGTCGTGAAACTATAAGACAGCTCTAGGAAGCTATCTCTGCCATTCATTCTTTGTGTTGTAAGTACCCACTATGCACCAAACATTATAGTAGCTTGTATATGGTTATGAGAAAGATCTGTTGTCCTTCTGGAATTTATAATCTTGAGCACCTACTATGTGTCTGAGGTGGAGATGTGGAGGGTGGGGTTCAATTTGTGATTTGTTGTTGTTGTTGTTACTGATTATCTTCCTGCCCTTGGCTGTGAGCCCATGAGAACAATTACTTAGTGTCTATTTTGTGTCAGACAGTGTGCTGGTCGCTGAGGATCCAGGGATGAATAAGACACAGTTGTAACCTACTAATAAACAATGTCTTACCCACTGAGATAAAAAGGCATGAGACAAGTTCCATGGAATTTGAGTTCCTCTGACGTGAGTATGGAGTCTTAAGTACACAACTCATTAAAACACTAGGCTGTGAGCTTCCTAGACAGGTATATGTTTATTAGTCACCCATCTTAGGGTCATGGCATTGTGAATATTTAGTATGAGTTTGTGAGTTGATCTGAGTCCAGAGACAGGCTTCTGCTCTGGGTGCCAGGTATATGTTCCAGTGACTTAGGCTAGGGATCTGCCATCTTCTGGGTCAGGGTGGGGCTAAGATGAGTTTAAGTGGGTGAAATGCTTTGAGGATGAACTTTCTGCCTATTTGTCTACTCACAGCCTTGCTATTAAAAGTGTCAACATCATCTCCCACGTTTCCAGGTCAGCAATCTCCCTAAATTGAATGGTGGAGCAGGGGAAGTCAGAACCAGTCAAACACCATCCTTTGGGGAGGAGGGGCTGAATTGACTAAAATACACTCTAATTCCAGTGGAGTTTAGTCTCAAAACTGAGGGAATAGAGTTGTGAGGCTAAGGAATGATTCTTTAAAATACTGAGGCCTCATCTCTGAGAAAAAATAACAACAACAACAAAATGAAGGGGCTCTTTCATTGTGGATTGTGCATAGTGACTTCCTTCTAAAGAGTACAGTGTAGAAAGGAGGTAAAAAGAGTAACTTTACAGTGGAGAAAAGTGGCTGACATATTCCGTCAGCCAGGTGACTGAGGTCAATATCAACACTAAGTCATGTTGATATTATGTGCTCTTGATATGATGTGATGAAAATATCATTTTACTCCTGTGATCATCCCTTCAAAACCCCCAAACTCCAGTTTAATCATGAGAAAAACATCACAAATTCTGAGGGACATTCTACAGTATCCTTGACTAGTACTCTTCAAAACTTTTAAGGTCATCAAAAACAAAGAAGTCTGAGAAACTGTCACAGTCAAGAGGAGCCTAATAAAACATGAAAACTAAATATGGCATCTAGGATAGGATCCTGGAACAGAAAAGGGACTTTAGGTAAGAACTAAGGAAATGTGAGTAAAGACTTTTGTCAATAATAATATATCAGGGCTTCCCTGGTGGCACAGTGGTTAAGAATCTGCCTGCCAATGCAGGGGACACGGGTTCGAGCCCTGGTCTGGGAAGATCCCACATGCCGCAGACCAGCTAAGCCTGTGTGCCACAACTACTGAGCCTGAGCTCTACAGCCCGCGAGCCACAACTACTGAGCCCGTGTGCCACAACTACTGAAACCCGTGCACCTAGAGCGCGTGCTCTGCAACAAGAGAAGCCACCGCAATGAGAAGCCCGTGCACTGCAATGAAGAGTAGCCCCCGCTCGCCACAACTAGGGAGAAGCCCTCGTGCAGCAACGAAGACCCAATGCAGCCAAAAATAAATAAATAAATTTATTTTAAAAATAATATATCAGGGCTTCCCTGGTGGC
>NC_041222.1:74018417-74054768 GCF_002837175.3 Physeter macrocephalus
GAGCCTGTGCTCCGCAACGGGAGAGGCCACAACAGACGGAGGCCCGCATACCACAAAAAAAAAAAAAAAAAAAAAAAAAATCAATATTGGTTCATTAATTGTAATAAATGTACTACACTAATGTAAGATGTTAATAATAGGGGAAATTGGGTACCAGGTATGTGGGAACTATCTGTACTATCTTCTCCATTTTTCTATAAATCTAAAACTGTTTTAAAAAAAGTCTATTTAAAAAATGGAGGGGGTGGTATCCAGAAAATAACTTTGCCTTAAATTTTTTTAAAAATAAAATTTCCTATTTATGGATCATTTACCATATGCCAGTCATTATGATAAACTCTGTACATGGATGATCTCATTTAAATCTTTACAATTGTTTATATATTAGGCATAATTAACCCTCTTTTACAGAAGCTGATGAAAAAGAAAGAGGTAATATAATGTAAATGGTGGGGCAGGGGTTGGAACCAAGGATCTTTCTGATCCCCAAATTCTAAGTGTATGGAACTCTCACAGTATCCTGGCTTTTCTAGGAAACGTTCATGGAGTTATCATAGGACATGCCTTCCAAAGAGAAAGGGGTATTCTAAATCATGGGGATTGAAGACCTCCACATCTCACTTCTGCCAGGATTATCTTAAACGTCCCCCAGTTCTAAGTTGGACTTCCAAGCCGGAAAAGATCTGTAGGGGGTCAAAGTTCAACCAAATACGCCATTTGACAAATGGGTAAACTGGGGGATAGCCAGAGCATTTGCCCCAAATCACACAGAAAAGGGCCAAGAACCCAGGTTCAGTCTGTATTATTATTTCTCTCCTTATTTCCCACAACTTCCTCTTTGTAGTTAAGAAGGGAAGTAGAAACTGACCTATCTGCCTTCCCCATTTCTCGGATGGGAAACTGCCCCCCAACCCCTTAAGTTGGTGACACACTGCTCTCCAAGGACACAATGGCATGAGGACTGGACCTGCAGAAGAGATGTCAGGAAGCTTGTTTCCACCGACAAAAACCACATTGTCAGCACATCCTTGTCAAGCACCTACTGAGTGCAGGGACGACGGACTGTGTGTCATGGCGCGGGGGGCGGGGGGTTAGGCCTGCAGAGGATCTGGGGCTCGTAGGATGGCTGCGGGAGGCCGGTGGATACAAGTAGTGGGGAGGAGGGCGATGACAGCTCTAGGACAGAGGTCCCTAACGCGGCGCGCCTTTGGAACCGCGGCGTCAAGCCGCACAATCATCATTTTGGGGCCAAGGGCATCCCCTGCGGCCACCCTCGACCCCCACTGCCGCTTGGCCCTTTAAGGGCGGGGGACACTCGCCGGCGTCACAAAGCGCCGCCACTGCGCGGGGCGGTGGACAGGAGGCAGGGAAGTAGGAGGAGGAGGAGGAGGAGGAAGAGGAGGAGGGAGAGGAGGGCGGGGGAGGGAGGGGCGCGCGCACGCGCGTCGCGTCGGGCCGCCCGCCGCCGAGAGCCGCCCTCCCTCCCGACGTGCGCCCCTCCTCCCACTCTCCCTCCCTCCTTCTTCTCGGCTCCGTCGCTCCCGCGGCGCGAGGCGCTCTCGCTCTTCTCCTCCTCCTCCGCCGTCGCCCCTCCCCCCGCGCAGCCACCGCCGCCGCCGCGAGACCCCCGCGTGCCGCGCTCCCCCCCCGCCCTTCGGCCCCGCGCGTCCTTCGGCCCCGGCGGCCCCCGAGGAAACGAGAGGGCGAGCGAGCGCGGCGCTCCCGGGCCGGCTCGGCCCCGTCCGCTCACCATCGCCGGCCCTCCGCCGCCTTCCTCCGCTTCCACCTCCTCTCCCCCCCCCCCGCCAAGTTGAGGCCCCCTCCGGGGGGGGGAGGCCCGGGAGCCGGAGCGAATTTCTCTAACTCTCTCCACCTTCCCCCCACCCGGCCCGAGTGTGAGGAGAAGGGCCCGGCCCGGCCCGCGTCGTGTGTGAGGAGGAACCGGGCCGGCCCACGGGCCGTCTGGGGCCTGGTCCGGGCCGCCGGGTGTGTGAAGACAGGGGCCCGGTGCGGGCCGGCCGAGGGCGAGCGGAGCGGAGGGGAGGGGCCTGGTTCGGCCCGGCCGGTGCGTGAGGACTGGGGCCCCGGCCCGGCGCCGCCGTCGCCGCGATGGCCCAGCAGCAGATGACCAGTTCGCAGAAGGCCCTGATGCTCGAGCTGAAATCCCTTCAGGAGGAGCCGGTGGAGGGCTTCCGGATCACCCTGGTGGATGAATCCGACCTCTACAACTGGGAGGTTGCCATCTTCGGACCCCCTAACACCCTCTACGAAGGCGGCTACTTCAAGGTACCCCCGACCCCATCTCAGACCAGGCTTCCCCAGGCGGAGGCTGCCGCTTTCGGTAGTTTTCTCGGCCGAGAGTGGGAGCGCGGGTGAGCAGAGGGGGCTCCTCACCTCGGCAGCTCCCTACCCCCATCGGTGGAGGCAGGAAGGCCTCGCTTGCTCACCAAGTGCCTTTTCTTTGTCATGGGGGCGGGGGCGGGAGGCCAGACTGCACCGGGAAATAGGAAAGCCTCTTTGGCTAGGGTAGTGGCTACCGGAGGCGGAGGGCGGTCTTTGTTTTGTTTCCCCAGCCGAGGGTGTACGAAAGAGAGGTGGTCTGTCTTTCCCCTCTCGTCTTCCCATCTCTGCGCCGGCTGGAACTACCCCAGAGGGCAGAGTGACCTGCACTTATGGGATTGGACCTTTTTTTGGGTGGGGGTGGGGGAGGGGTACCGGCCTGTCATTCCGGAGGCTGCCTAGTGGCCTGACATTTGGGGGATTTGATGGGCTTCTTGCATACTGGTGGTTCCAGCTTCGCATTCCAGCGGGCGTTAATGGAGAATAGGAACCCTAGGGGTGCTAAGCAAGGGTGCCTGCGTTTTCTTGCCATTAGCCACTTGAGGGAAATGTAATTTAGCCCCCTTTCTGTCCTCGTTTTTTATTTACTTAAGTGGTGTTTCAAAATGCCCTTTGTCCTCACCCTGCCACCAACTTTACTGCCCCCGCTCCCCTCACCCCCCGCCTCCCGTGTAGAAATATCCACAGAGGGCGGGACATGTTATGTAGAGAGAGAGTTTCCCACTTTAGGAACACAAAATTGAAACCTTTCGTTCAGATGGTTAACTCTAGCAAATGTGGGGGTGGTCTTATGGATGAAAAGTATCATCTGAGGTGGGATGGTTTCACAGAGTAGGACCGCTCCTTAACGACCATAGACATTGTTTCTGTTGTTTTCCAGGATGTTAGAACAGTGGTTATTATCATTCCTGAATCCGGCAGTTTCTTTATTCCAAGATAGATAACTTGGAGATACTGAGGGGTTTTTGTTTTTATTTTACCATTTTTTAAGGGGCAAATCACAGATTGAAGGTCGACTGCTTTAAATGGTGGGGGAACAGAGAGAGAGGAAAAGAGTGCTTAGGAATTCATTTAATTTAATTTTTTGTTTCCAAAATTAAGTAAAATAGGGCTGTGAGTCAGTCTTGGTTTGTTTCGAAGGGAGGGGCTATCTTGGCAAAAGTTTTAAATGAGTATCTTAGTCATGTAGTTACGTGTATTTTTAAGGAGTACCCAATTTAGTTTCTACTCCTCTAAAGGTAAAAAAGCCTCAGTTTCAGGCTTGAAATTGAGTCTATTTTGTAGAAAATGTCAGGAATTGATAGGGGAATGTTTAATATTAATGTCTGTGATAGTCACTAAATACCTAGTTAAAAACATGTGTTCAGTGTTTAGAATATTGTGTATACCAACTGTATGCTTCATGTTTTGTGGTCACCATACGCTGTACTCCTCAGATGCAGATACTTGCAAAATCTACTGGTTAACTTTAGTGAAATAAAGTTTAATTTCCAAAAAGTATCATTGTTTGGGACAGTCAGTAGTCAAGATAAATGGATACTAGCTAGAATGATCTTACTCCTATGCAGTTTGTTAAAAAAACAAAACAACAAACTGTACGTGGAAGGAAATAATGGGTTAAAAATTGTAATATTTTTGCTTAAGTAATTGGGAAGGGAGTGTGGTGAACCCTCTCAGTTTGGAATAGGCAGTTTGGAAGGAGGATTCCCTGTAGCATACACTGATTTAAACTAACTGCTTTTTATTCAGTCGTATTTAAAAAGAATGGTTTGATCTCCAATTTTGTTGTATGTGTTAGATATCTTAATCTTATTTTTACCTTTAATTGTGACATGTAAAAAAATATATGAAAATTCTTAAACAGGTTTAGTGTTTTAGTCTTGTGTAAGAATTTTGGTCACTTTTGTTTCTTCTGCTTTTGGCAAAGGACTTTGGCTTTTTATACCAAAGTTCTTCGTTGGAAAAAGGCAAATTTATGGTCATGAGCAATTAACACTGGTGATAAGTTTAAAACCATTGTTTTTTACTTCACTGCTTTTGTGAAACAAGGTTTTTAGTGTGTTCCACTACAGCTGCAGTTAAAAGTTGGCACAGACCTTTCTGTACTACTGTTCTCCCTTATCAAATGGTGGTCCTTGAACATTTAATATAATTTATCAATATTTTCTCTATTTTGCATTATAGTTTCCGAAGGCAGTGGGCTGCTATTCTTTAAATTTTTCATAACGTAACTCCTTTATCTTTTACATATTAATAAGCTTCTAACTGATATTTTTCATCATGAAATAGTTAGCTCCAGTCTGTTTTAACTGTGGCATCTGTTGTAGAGATTTGTGAGACCTGTATTTCACAAATTTGTTTTTTCATCCTATTTTTCTTTTTTATATATCTTGAATCTGTATGATTCTTAGCTTGGGTGGGCGGGGGGATCTAGATATATGATAGGCAAAGATAGTTTCTTGTGTCTGATTTTCTGCATGTTATAAACTCTTTGGCTTCACTATCTTTTTGTCCAATTTCTTGATCTCATTATTCACCCAGTGAATTTCTTTGCTGCTTCGAATTTTTCCTCTGGGGTCAACCATTATAGAACATAAAGTAGGAGATGACTTAGAACACCCAGAATACGTCTGAACTTAATTTTGCTAATATGGAGCAAGTTGGAATTTTATTATGGTACTGGAAGAATAACTTGTCGATCAAGTGAGCAGTTAGTGATGACTTTTAACACGTTCACCTCCGTTCCTTTAAAAAGAACTGTCTTTTCAAGTAAGTCCTGATAATGATCATAACTTAGTGTGGCTGCTTTAGTATAGAACCTCCTTGGAACTCCTGCATTATTTATCTAAATGCACAATTGCAGTGAGTCTAGATACCAGAAAGTGACTCTTTCATGATATGAATAACGTTAAAGTTTAAGTGATGCAGAATGTTTAAAGTATTGCAGTTTTTGTAGTTTTGGTTTTATTCAGTAATGTAAGGGAATGAAATACAGGCGTGTTTCTTTTTTGGATAACTCCCAACTAATAAAATTTAGGAAGTATTTGTGATATACTCAAAGTTTTCCTTAATAGGATCTTCTTCATCAGACTTACTGCTTTGTTTTGTATTAAAGAAACTCTTCAATAGTTGTTTTTTAAAATAAAGGACATTATTTTCATTTGTTCTAGAGTAAATGAATGTATTCTTCGCATGCCACCGCCCCCTCCCCCCCCCAAAAAAAAACCCAAAACACACCAAACTACCAAACTTAACTTCAGTGCCTGGCAGTGGTCTTCAGATTTATGTATAGCACATTCTATTTTATGACTTTAAAATTCTTAACATACAGTTGAAACAGTTTTTGTAAGCAACTCTTAGTCTTTTTGGTGTAGGGATCCTTTTGAGAGCTTGATAAATTTTCTTCAAAAGACAGTGAGGACACAAAGTAGTTTGTACGCATTTTCAGATGGTTAACTGACCTGTTAAGAATCCCTCTTTGGGGACTTCCCTGGTGGTCCAGTGGTTAAGAATCCGCCTTCCAATGCAGGGGACAAGGGTCTGGGAACTAAGACCCGACACAGCCAAATAAATAAATAAATATTTTTAAAAAAGAAAAAAAAAGAATCCCTGTTTTAAGGGATTGGATTGGCAACTTTAAAAAAAATATTAAACACCTTTGACATTATAAAAGTATTGCTATTTTTTCAGAAAACAATTTTATGATGAATCAGTCAGTTAAAATTTTCTAGGTTTTAAGTTTTTCCTCAGTTGCTTTAAGAACACCTCTTAGGGCTTTTAGCTGTTACCTTTTCTGGAAGCTGAACTTGTCTTGAGTGCTGGGTGAACTAAAGCAACATTGTAAATGGAAACGTGGTTAATGTCCAGTGGTTTGGGGCACTAAATGCAATTTTAGTCCCCTATCCCCAGCCCCCACCTCTGGCAAATATAACACCTCAGTATTTCATAGAGTATGCTTTTACTGTATTAAGTTGATTCCAAGATGCATATTTTTCTACTTTCACTTCTCAAATTTGGAATGAGTCCATGAAGTCTTAGAATTGCCATCAGCCAGCTGACACTTGTGACCTAGTTGTAAGAGACCCTTCCATTGAAATCTTCTGATAAAATTTTTTTAAATGCCAGCATCAGTGTCTTAAATTTGATAAAATAAGGATTATTTCTTTTTGAACCAAGGATTTGTGTCCTCAGTACTTTTTGCTGCTTATTGATTACCCTTTTTCAGAGGTTTGTGTTCGTAAACAATATTTATCAAACACACATCAAAGGCAAAGCACTGTAGGAAGTGTCACTACCTTTTAGATAGTAAGGAAAAGTATTGGGACATTGATAACCTTAGAGCTTTTATGAATGATCTTCATAAAAATCTTTGTGCAGACTTTGAAATACAGAAATGTGAGGTGTAGGTGTTACTGACAGAATTGTAATGGTGATTAAAATCAGAGTTTTAAGGCCAGTTAGCTCATTGGTCAACATAACCAGTTTGTCATGATGAAATGTTCTGTTCCATCGTTGCAACTTAGTATTAGTGTTCCTAGTCTAAGGTTCCAGAAGAATCTGTTGGAGACAGGTGAAATAAAGGAGATCACCTAAGAAATTGGCCTACTTCTGCTAATCTCGTTATGGGATAATAACAGGAAGAGTTACAAATTCAGGGTTTAAGACTGCAGAACTCCGTCTTGCTGAAAGGTCATATTTAAAAGTTTTAATTCTTTTATGTTCCTGAAATTCTTTTGGACTGTTTCGTGTACAGCTACATAGATATCCAAATAAGACTGAGCTGAGCCTCTTTGAAAGTGTTTTGTCAGCACAGAATTAATTCATTTCAGCTTTATTCAGCGAGAAATTGTTATTCAGAGTTTATGCTTATGTATCTTTAAACGAATTGATTCTGAAGTGAATGGAATGATAGATACTAAATTGAAGAGATAATTTTAGTTTGGGTTGCCAAGGTTTGATTTTACATAAATATTCTTCCATATGAGAATTGGAATATTCAGATTTGGGAATATGTATTTAAGATAGAAAATGAATATCCACTTTAAGCACCTTTACTTGATTTGTTTTAATAACAAATATAGGGCTTCCCTGGTGGCGCAGTGGTTGCGCGTCCGCCTGCCGATGCAGGGGAACCGGGTTCGCGCCCCGGTCTGGGAGGATCCCACGTGCCGCGGAGCGGCTGGGCCCGTGGGCCATGGCCGCTGAGCCTGCGCGTCCGGAGCCTGTGCCCCGCGACGGGAGAGGCCACAGCAGAGGGAGGCCCGCATACCACAAAAATATATATATATATATATATATATATAAAAATGTTTTTGTTACAACCCAGTAAATTAAATTTCTGTTGTAAACCTATTGGCAAGGTAAGTAGAATGAGCACTTAAAACATGCTAAAACTCTGAAGGTCATATCTAATTGCAGATACATGCTACTATCCTTATTACAGTAATATAGATATTAGTAGCTAACATTTATTGAGTGCTTACTGTGTGCTACATACTTTAAATAGAATATCTCATATAATCCTCTTGTGAGGTGTGACTGCTATTACATATATATGTGTGTGTGTGTATATGTGTATATGTGTATATATATGTATATATATGTGTATATATATATATATATGTGTGTGTGTATATATATATAAACAATCATAGAGTTTGTTTAACTTGCTCGGGGTCCTCAGCTAGAAAGTTGTAATACCAAGCTGGACTACCAGACTGCTTGACTCTAAAGCCTGTGTTATTCTCTTGGTGAGATCTTTTACTTCTCAGGATGTTGTTTGAAGGTATAAAAGTGGAGCTTTAAGAAAATAAAATTTATGGATGAGACTTCCCTGGCGGTCCAGTGGTTAAGACTCTGTGCTTCCACTGCAGGGGGCACAGGTTCGATCCCTAGTCGGGTAACTAAGGTCCCTTATGCTGCACGGTGCGGTCCAAAAAAAAAAAAAAAAAAAAAAGGAAAAGAAACTTTATGGAGCATTTGAAAAGGAACTATTTTTATTTTAAATTTTATAAGTTTAAAGGTCACAAGGTAATTGTCCCTTCAAATCATGGGGAGAGATTGTTATGACTTCAGCTTATAACTCAAATTCACTGGAAAAATTGTATTTTGTTGTTGTTCTTGGACTACTTGGATTAGAGAGTAACAAATCATATTGCAGAAGGATTTTTTTTTATTGGCAAATTGATTCCTTTAATAGCAACTTTCTCATTACTTTAAGGGGAGAGTGGGATGGTGCTAGAGTTGAGAAATATGTCTAAAAAAACTAATCTTGGGGTTAGAAATGATGATAAAACACCTCTGAAGTGATGGTGGGAGATCATAGCAGGAGTTAAATTTCTTAATACAATATTGGTTTATGCTTTTTTTTAATAGATCTTTATTGGAGTATATAATTGCTTCACAATACCGTGTTAGTTCCTGTTGCACAACAAAGCGAATCAGCCATATGCATACACATGTCACCACATCCCCTCCCTCTTGAGCCTCCCTCCCATCCTCCCTATCCCACCCCTCTAGGTCATTGCAAAGCACTGAGCCGATCTCCCTGTGCTATGCTGCTGCTTCCCACCAGCCAACTATTTTACATTCAGTAGTATATATATATGTCGATGCTACTCTCACTTAGTGCCAGCTTCGCCCTCCCACCCCATGTCCTCAAGTCCATTCTCTATGTCTACCTCTTTATTCCTGCCCTGCAACTAGGTTCATCAGTACCATTTGTTTTTCTTTTTAGATTCCATATATATGCGTTAGCATACGGTATTTGTTTTTCTGACTTACTTCACTCTGTATGACAGACTCTAGGTCCATCCACCTCACTACAGATAACTCAATTTCATTTCTTTTTATGGCTGAGTAATATTCCATTGTATATATGTGCCACATCTTTATCCATTTATCTGTCGATGGACATTTATGCTTTTAAAATAATAGTGTCTTAATACTTTTCCAAGTATATTTAAGCACCATAGGAAACTTGAGCAGCGTAGATTAAAACTTACTTTGTTGTTCTTTCAGTTGAGTCTGTTAACTGGTATTCCTTTTTTTTTTTTTAAAGGGAACGCTGTTTATTTATTTATTTATTTATTTTGGCTGTGTTGGGTCTTCATTTCTGTGCGAGGGCTTTCTCTAGTTGCAGTGAGCGGGGGCCACTCTTCATCGCGGTGCGGGGGCCTCTCACTATCGTGGCCTCTCTTGTTGCGGGGCACAAGCTCCAGACGCGCAGGCTCAGTAGTTGTGGCTCACGGGCTTAGTTGCTCCGCGGCACGTGGGATCTTCCCAGACCAGGGCTCGAACCTGTGTCCCCTGCATTGGCAGGCAGATTCTCAACCACTGCACCACCAGGGAAGCTCTGGTATTCCTTATCTCTGTTGACAGCATCTTTATTTATTTTTGGAACTATTGATACATGTAATAATTTGGATGAGCATTACACTGAGTGAAAAAAAGTCAATCTCAAAAGGTTACATATCATATGGTCCCATTTATATAACATTCTTTTTTTTAAAAAAGAAATTTATTTTATTTATTTATATTTGGCTGTGTTGGGTCCTTGCTGCTGTGTGCGGGCCTTCTCCAGTTGAAGTGAGCGGGGGCTACTCCTCGCTGTGGTGCACGGGCCTCTCATTGCGGTGGCCTCTCCCGTTGCCAAGTGCGGGCCCCAGGCGCGCGGGCTTCAGTAGTTGTGGCCCATGGGCTTCAGTAGTTGTGGCTTGTGGGCTCTAGGATGCAGGCTCAGCAGCTGTGGTGCACAGGCTCAGTTGCTCCGTGGCATGTGGGATCCTCCTGGACCAGGGCTTGAATCTGCGTCCCCCACGCTGGCAGGTGGATTCCCAACCACTGTACCACCAGGGAAGCCCTATATAACATTCTTGAAATGTCAGAAGTATAAACAAAAACAAGTCAGTGGTTGCTAGGGGATTAGAGATGTTGGGGTTGGGGGAAGAAGGTAGATGTGATTATAAAGGAGGAGCATGGGGGAGATCTTCGTGGATGGAGTAGTTCTATAACTTAATTGTGTTGGTAGTTACACAGATCTACACAGACCATAAAATGACACAGAACTACACTCATATATTGTACCAGTGTCAAATTCCTAGTTCTAGTATGGGACTATAATTATGTAAGATGCAAGCATTGGGGGAAGTTTAGTGAAAGGTACAGATCTCTCTTTACTATCTTTGCAAATATATGTTGTGAATCTATAACTATTCTGAAATAAGGTGTTAAAAAATTTAATCCTCAGAGGAAGCCATATATTCATGCGTTATTACAGCATCTTAAGATCATTGCCATAGTTTCAATCTGTTGTGTATTTGGATTTTCAAATTTCACAGTTACCTGCTTTTCTGTATTTGCTGCATGGGCAGCTGATGCTTAATTTGAGGGATAAATCCCTTGAAATAATTTGGATTATGTGGCTCATTAGGTAGCATACATAGTAATTCAGATTGTAAACACTGAATGTTTACTACTTCATTGAAAATAACCATGGCCCCATTTATAAGATAATATTAAGAATTGGCAAAGTCACAAAAACTTGGACAATATGTAGTAATTCTTTATAGAAACAGAGTGATTTAAAGCTTAGAAAACAGATTTTTAAGTTTACTTGAAACCATACCTGATATATATAAGGCAAAACAAAAAAGTTTCATTATTCAAAGGAATATTCTTCATATGATTTGAAACTTTACTTTTGAAATTGTTGGTAGAGGCACAGGTAAAATTAGTCTAATACTTCATGTTCACATTTCATTTTTGACTAAAATATACTATTACTCAGATTATTTCCCTCATTTACCAAGTTGAATCTGAATTACCTTTGGATGTTTTAAAAAAAGTCCACACTGAAGAAGTAAAGATTTGCCACTAATAAGCACATTAAGAAGTGTGCAATAGGTTCTGAAGGCAGTTCTCAAAAAAAGGAGTCTTGAATTGTTTTGAGCAGTGGCAATCTGGCATTGTTGGAGTGGGTGTATAGCCAGCCTTCTGAGGTGTTTGCTCTGAAGGGGGCAAAGTTCATTTGAGTTCTGGTAGTTGGGTTTAAAACAAACAAACAAAAAAACCTTATTACTTAAGGCTCATCTTGGTCTTGTCACATAATTGCTATTTCTCCCATTGGCTACATAGGGATAGGAGTAATATATTTAAGCCATTAAGGGCTAACCCCTGTGGAAAAACTTCAGCCCTAGAGGTAAAAAAAAGAAAAAAACCAGCACCACAACAAGGTCCTACTGGATAACATAGGGAATTATAGCCAGTGTCCTGTGATAAACCATAATGGAAAAGAATATGAAAAGAATATATATGTATATAACTGAGTCCCTTTGCTGTACAGCACAAATTAACACAACATTGTGAATCAACTGTACTTCAATAAAACTTAAAAAATGTATAGTAACTGTGTCCTCAGGGTTTCTACTCTGAGTTCTTTGGACTTTGTTAATCATATTTCAACATTTACTCTAAATAAGAATGAGGGAAAAATTACTAGACAAAAAAAGAGAAGTCTTACTGAAGATATGGAAATTCTGTAGAATTTAGATTAAGATCTAAGGAATCTAATATTGAAAGGGTTTTAAGGGGAGAGCACTTACCGAGTTTTGAATTGATGAGTTGCCACTTTTCTTATATAACCATTTTTTTCTGAAGTTATTATTTTTTTATTGGTAAATTGTAGAATAAGTTATCTTTTGAGGGAGGTCACATCCTTTGAGAACGACAGTCGTGCCCCCTAATTCTCCATGCAGTTTCAAGAAATTACTGATACCTGAATTTCTTCCTTAGATCTTAGGTGATTCAGTCCCTCGTCTAGAACATAGTGGTAAGACAAGTGGCTCAATATTTGGATTGCTTAGTTCCTCTAGTTGTGCTTTCCCTTTCTGGAAGAAATTGGATTTTATTTGGGTTTTTCCATCAGTGACATTTTTCTATAGTTGCCAGGTTGCCTCAATTAAATCTAATGTTCTTGGTGACTGAAGGTTTAGCTAAAAATTAAGATTGAGTTCTTGGTTATATAGTAATATAGCAAATTAGGATCTTTGTAAAGGGCTCCTCTTATAATTTAAGTATTATAAAACATTTAGGAGAGGTTAAGAATTTTGGAGCAGTGATGAGAGGCATTAGCAAAACCTGCTAGATATAGCAACCTTGACTTCTGTAGTCCCATGAAGATAAAGATTGCTTAACCTCATTTTGGAAAATCTAATGAATAAAACAAAACAATTAAACCCAGTTTTGTTTTAGCCTTACTTTTTAGAATATCAGAAGACATTAGATTTTTAAAAAGCAGACTAGAAGTGCATTTCAGAAGTGCAGAATTTCTTATAAAGTGGAGGATTTTGAAATAAATGTTATGAATATTTTAATGGTTCTTGATGCATTAAAGGAATCAGAATAATTAGAAAAGGCATTTTATAGCTGTACTTGTGCTTTGATATTACTCTGCATGCATGCAGTTTGTTAAAGAATAATTTTGGTGACTTTTAGCCAAATATATATATATATATATATATATAAAGTCTCCTAACTATAAGATTAACTACATCTTGATCATTCTGTTTACAAATACACCTTGAATGAAATAATTAATTCTTAACAAGGTAGAGTAGGGAGGGAACATTTAAAATAGGTTAAATTTCTGTGGCTTGTGAACTGTAACAAACAAGCTCTCCTGGGTTATTGTTCCAGCTACCAGATATGTCCTGAAGACTTATATGTCTACATCTCTAATTAAACCTCTCGAGTTTTTGCCTGCCTAGTAGACATTTACACCAGTGTGTCCTACTTACACTAAACACTAAACTGAACTCTGCCTTTCCCATAAGCCTCTTCTATATTAATTCTCCTGGATATTGGACATTGTCTACCTAGTCACTCAAGCCTAGAAGCTGGAAATCAGTTCAGATGATTTCTGCTTCCTCTTTCCACATATCCAATTATTTTTAGTATCTCATGTCTCTGGTATTTAGCCCCTAATCTTTATTCCTACTCTCACCATGTAAATTCCCACTCAGTTGTCACTCACTTGGACTTTGACAGCAGTGTTTTGTGCCCCTTCAGTCTGTAATGCCACCAGAGTAACCTATCTAAAGCTCTAATCTGACCCGTCCCCACCAAAAAAAAACCACAAACAAAACCAAAAACAAACATCAGTCCATCTTCCACAAAATTAAATAAAAATTCCTTTGTGTGACATACAAGGCCCTTCATGATCTGGTTGTTGCTTACTTTTCCAACTGTATTTTCTGTTCTTGCCCCATAGGTGGTCTTTGACAGTGCCATTGCCTAAGCTGTTACCTGTCTGGAATGCCTTTTTCATTTTTCAATGTTTCTCTCACCCTCTTTAGTCCGTGAACTCCAACTTGCATCTTAAGACCCAGTTCACTGTGAATGACCTCTTGGATTCTCTCCTGTTAATCCCCACTCTCCCTAATTAGATTGTTTTAAAATAAACCCCAGATACCATATCCTTTCATCCCTAAATATTGGAGTCCCTAAAAGATACGGAATCTTTTAAAAAACGTAATTGTATTATCCTTACACTTACTAAATAAACAATTCCTTAATATTATCTAATATCCAGTTAGTGTTCACATTTTCCCAGTTGTCTCATAGATATACTTTTAAGTTAGTTTGAATCAAAATCCACAGTAAGGTCCACAATTGCATTTGGTGATGTGCCTCTTAAGACTGTAATAGATAGATTTCCCTTCTTCCTTTTTAAAAAAATAGCAGCTTTATTGAGATATCACTTACATACAATTAGCCCATTTAAATGTACAATTCTGTGACTTTTAGTATATTCACAGAGTTGTACAACCATCACCACAATTTTAGAATATTTTCATCACTCCAGAAAGAAACCCCATACCCTTTAGCAGTCACTCTCCATTTCTCCCCCTGCTCTAGGCAACCTGTCTGTTTTCTGGGACTATAGGTTTGCCTATTCAGTAAACATATAGATTTGTATTTCATCTAAATGTTATCATATAATATATGGCCTTTCACTTAGCATATTGTTTTCAAGATTCATATATGTTGTGGCATGTATCAATACTTTATTCCTTTTCATTGTTAAATAATGTTCCATTGTATGGCCATTTTATTTAGCCATTCACCAGTTGATGAACATTTGGGTTGTTTTCCACTGTTCGGCAGTTATAAATAATGCTGATACGAACATTTGTGTACAAGTGTTTTCATTTCTCTTGAGTATTTACCTAGGAATAGAATTACTGGGTCATATGATACCTCTATGTGTAACTATTTGAGGAACTGCCAGACTGTTTTCCAATTTTACATTCCCACCGGTAGTATGATGGTTCTAATTTCTCTACATCTTCAGCAACACTTGTTCTCTCTCTTTAAAAAAGAAAAATTGTTTGTTGGCAACTGAATATATTTAATTGCTGAACTGCTGTCTTCAGTTTTAAGACATTAAAACTAGACTGATGATAATTATATTTTATTCCAAACTAAAGATATTATTATTGTACCAAAAGTAAAGTTACTATGTTTCTAACCCTGGAGGTCACCAGACATTTGTTATAAAGTAATTATGGTAAGTTTTGGCCCAAAATCTGGTTAGCTACCTATTTTTTCCACATTATTTCTTCTCTGCTTTAACTCAGACATCTTCGTGCAGGACTTAGTCTTATCTCAGCTTCAACACGGAGCCACTTAAATTTAGTTTAGTAGATTTGGTGGGGAAAAATACTAAGTTCATGATGGATTAATCTTATCATGTAGGTGTTATATAGGAATATATTTATTCCTAACAAAGATGCAATGAGGAACATTTATTAAGGGTGTTCATTTATTATGTTTCTTAAAATTAGTCTAGGAAAACAATTCAAGCAGTATGAAAGTCTTTCTCTCCCCTGAAAATCACTTAACTGTTTGATTGTAATCCTCCAGAAATAGTCAGTGTATCTACAAACATATCTGTGCATTTTAAAACTATGAATGTGGTTACACTATAAGTATTTTTCTGCATCTTTAAAAAAATTTATTTATTTACTTATTTTTGGCTGCATTGGGTCTTCGTTTCTGTGCGCGGGCTTTTCTCTAGTTGCTTCGAGCAGAGGATACTCTTCGTTGTGGTGCACGGGCTTCTCATTGCAGTGGCTTCTCGTTGCAGAGCACTGGCTCTAGGCGCGCAGGCTTCAGTAGTTGTGGCATGCAGCTCAGTAGTTGTGGCTTGCGGGCTGTAGAGCACAGGCTCAGTAGTTGTG
Source organism: Physeter macrocephalus (assembly GCF_002837175.3). Taxonomy (NCBI): domain Eukaryota; kingdom Metazoa; phylum Chordata; class Mammalia; order Artiodactyla; family Physeteridae; genus Physeter; species Physeter macrocephalus. Next base: position 74,033,999 of record NC_041222.1, read on the forward strand.
GCACATGGGCTTAGTTGCTCCGCGGCATGTGGAGTCTTCCTGGATCAGGGCTGGAACCTATGTCCCCTGCATTAGCAGGCAGATTCTTAACCACTGCACCACCAGGAAAGTCCATGCATCTTGCTTCTTAAAAAACAGTTTATTTTGTAGATCTTTCTGTTATTAATATTTATGGGTTATCTCATAATTTGTAACTGTTGCACAATATTCTAGTTGTTAAGGAAGTACTTTATTCCCCTATTGATGAAAAATTGTTTTCAGCTCTTTACTCTGATAAGCAAGGCTGAACAGGAAATTTTTACATACCTCTATACTTTTGTGAGTGGATTTGCTGGATTAAAGGGTATGTGTATTTAATTTTACTAGAGTGTCAAATTACCCTTCAAAAAATGTTAATATATATTCTGTGATGAAACATGGGTATTGTCAAAGTATAAAATTTGCAGTCCTGATAAGTCAGCCTTTATGATGGTTGTTTCTTTTCTTTTCTTTTTTATTTATTTGTTTATTTTTGGCTGTGTTGGGTCTTCGTTGCTGCGCGAGGGCTTTCTTTAGTTGCGGGGAGCAGGGGCTACTCTTCATTGCGGTGCGGGGGCTACTCTTCGTTGGGGTGCGTGGGCTTCTCGTTGCGGTGGCTTCTCTTGTGGAGCACAGCTCTAGGCTTGCAGGCTTCAGTAGTTGTGGCGCATGGGCTCAGTAGTTGTGACTTGCGGGCTCTAGAGCACAGGCTCAGTAGTGTGGCGCACGGGCTTAGTTGCTGCATGGCATGTGGGATCTTCCTGAACCAGGGATCGAACCCGTGTTTGGGTTCGAACACGATCCCTGGGAACCGTGTTCCCAGTAGTTGTGGCACACGGGCTCTAGAGCGCAGGCTTGGCAGTTGTGGCGCACGGGCTTAGTTGCTCTGCAGCATGTGGGATCTTCCTGGACCAGGGCTTGAACCCATGTCCCCTGCATTGGCAGGCGGATTCTTAACCACTGTGCCACCAGGGAAGCCCCAGTTGTTTCTTTTAATTGTGAATGAAATTTAGCTTACTTTCATGTCATTGACCATTAGTAATATTTATGCAAGTTAACTATCCTTGTTCTTTGCCCATTTTTCTTTAGGTTTTTTTTGTTTTTTTTTTTAATAGCATAAAGGCTGCTTACATAAAGGAAGTTAGTCATTGGTCAGATGTATTGCAAGTTGCAAATATCTTTTCTTTGTGTGTCATTTATTAATGATGTAATTTTAAATATTGTGCTCAGAATTCTGTCCAATGTTAAACATGAAGACAAGTGTAGAGAAAATTGTGTTGTAACTGTTGTGACAGCCGAGAAGAAGAATTTGTAGGGTTTAGAGTAAGTTCTCTTAACATTGTCATGTGTTACTCATATCTTAATGAACAAGCTTGATACTAATAATGTACAAGCTGATACGGAGGTACCTGTATTTTTCTGTGTAAGTGGCAGTAACACTTTTTTTTTTTTAACTCAAAATATGGGCTTCCCTGGTGGTGCAGTGGTTAAGAATCCACCTGCCAATGCAGAAGACACGGGTTCGAGCCCTGGTCGGGGAAGATCCCACATGCTGCGGAGCAACTAAGCCCGTGCGCCACAACTGCCGAGCCTGCGCTCTATAGCCTGCGAGCCACAGCTACTGAGCCCACGCGAGCCTAGAGCCTGTGCTCTGCAACAAGAGAAGCCACTGCAGTGAGAAGCCCGCGCACTGCAAGAAAGAGTAGCCCCCCTCACCGCAACCAGAGAAAGCCCGCCCACAGCAACAAAGACCCAAAGCAGCCAAAAATAAATAAAGAATAAATAAATTTTAAAAAACCCCTCAAAATATTTATACCCAGTTATAAGTGAACACATGTTTATGGTAGAAAGTTTTTAAAGTTCTTGAAACTATGAAGAAAAAAGTCACTTGTGGGCTTCCCTGGTGGTGCAGTGGTTAAGAATCCGCCTGCCAGTGCAGGGGACACGGGTTTGAGCCCTGGTCCGGGAAGATCCCACATGCCGCGGAGCAACTAGGCCCGTGCGCCACAACTTCTGAGCCTGCATTTTAGAGCCCGTGAGCCACAACTACTGAAGCCCCCGTGCCTAGAGCCCGTGCTCCGCAACAGGAGAAGCCACTGCAGTGAGAAGCCTGCACATTGCAACGAAGAGTACACACAACTGGAGAAAGCCCCCACACAGCAACGAAGACCCAACAGAGCCAAAAATAAATAAATGAAATAAATTAATTAAAAAAAAATCTTTAAAAAAGTCACTTGTAATGATGCTATCCAGAAATAATGCTTTAAAGTATATTTCTTCTGAAATGCACTGTATTTCATCTAAAAAGTTGGATACTGTGTATCCATTTAAAAAAAACTTAACATATTTTGAACATTTTCCCAACTAATCATTATTTAACCTTTCCCCTTTTGTTGGATCTGGAGATTTATTTTGCTTTCTAAACAATACTATGTTGAACACATTTTTATATCTATATTTGTGTTTTTCACATAAGTTTCTGGTACTGGATATATTGGGTCAAAAGTTATGAGTGACTACATATTATCATATTTAGAGAACATATTTTGAACTGGTTTTGACAGGATAAAATGCAACAGTAAAAATGCCAGTTTTCTTGAGGTCAACGAAACCACTAAAAAGAGATGACTATTATGGCTTTAGTTTCAAATAATTATGTATCGAAAGTTAAAGGAACTAGAATAATCAAAACAATTTTGAAAAAGACGAAGTTGGAAGACTCACAATATCCAATTTTAAGATGTACTGGAAAGCTACACTAATCAAGACAGTGTGGTGTATTGGCCAAAGGCCCGGAATAGAGGGCCCAGAAATAGACTTATTCAGATATAGTCAACTGATTTTTTGACAAAGGTGCAAACATACTTCAATGGAGGAAGGACAGTCTTTTCAAATATATGATGTTGGAAAACTGGGCATCCACATGTAAAGTGAGCCTCAACCTATGTAACATATATCTTATATACAAATTAACTCAAATGGATGGATCATAAACCTAAATGTAAAACATAAAGCAGTAAAACCTGTAGAAGAAAGCATTGGAAAAAGTCTTCTTGACCTAGGGTTTGGCAAAGAGCTCTTAGATACAGTACCAAAAGCGTGATCTGTGAAAGAAAAAAATTGGTGAAGTGAACTTCATCAGAATTTAAAACTTTTTCCTGTGAAGGACACAGTTAAAGAGGATGAAAAGACCCGCCATGAATTGGGAGAATATATTTGCAAACCACATATCTTAGAAAGGACTTATATCCAGAATTTATGAAAAGCTTTCAAAACTCAACATGGGGGAAAAACCCCTAAAAAATCAACAACCCAATTTCAAAAATGGGTGAAAGATTTGAACAGATATTTCAGTAAAGATGTTTGGATGGCTTATAAGCACATGTAAATATGTTCATCTTTAGTCATTAGGGAAATGCAAATTAAAACCACAGTGAGGTGCCATTTACTTATCTTTTAGAATGGCTAAAATAAAATAATAAAATATTGCACTGACAGTACTGAGTATTGGTGAGGATGAGGATTAGCTGAAACTAATACTTCTGGTGAGAATGCAGACTCTGGAAAAGTCTGTCAGTTTATTACAAAGTATACAACCACCATCTGTCTCAACAAGCCCATTTCTAGGAATTTGTCTTAGGGCAATATAAACTTACTGTTTACACAAAAATGTGTATGTGAATGTTTGTAGCAGCACTATTCATAATTGCCCCAAACTCGAAACAACCCAAATGTCCTTCAGTGGGTGAATGGATAAGTAAACTGGTATATCTATATTATGGAATGCTATTCAGCAATAAAAAGGAATCAAGTATTGACATACTAGTAATATGGATAAGTATCAGAGGCATTATGGCAGTCACATAAGATTACATTCTTAATGGGTCTAACATGATATTCTCGAAAAGACAAAACTGTAGGCACAGAGAACAACAGATCAGTGGTTGCCAGGGTTTGGGGGTGGAGGAAGGGTTTGACTACAGAGGGATAGCGTGAGGGAATTCTTTGTGGATATTGGAATTGTTTTGTATTCTATTTATGATGGTGGTTACAAGAATCTATGTACATGCTAAAACTTATAAAAGTGTATGCCGAGGAAGTGAATACTGCTAGATGTAAATTTAAAAAGTAAAAAGCTTATAGATTTAATTATCTTATAATTTTATTTGTCGATTACACCTCAGTAAGGCTGAAGAAATAAGACACAGTAAAAATTTTAAAGAATAAAAGAAAATGTCCTTGTTTTAAAAAAAGATGCAGAAATGACTTTGTTAAAAATAACAGAGTACCACAGACTGAGTGGCTTATAAACAACAGAAATTTATTTCTCACAGTTCTGAAGGCTTGAAGTCTGAGATCAGGTTGCCATCATGGTCAGGTTCTGGTGAGGGCTCTCTTCCAGGTTGTAGACTTATTGTATTCTTATGTAAGAAAGAGGGCAAGAGAGCTCTCTGGGTTCCCTTGTTTTAAGGGTGCTGATTCCATTAACGAACGTTCTACCCTCAAGACCTAATTGCTGCCCAAAGGTCCTTCTTCCTAATACCATCACATTTGGGGTTAGGATTTCAGCTTGAGTTTTGGGGGACATACATTTGGTCCATTGCAAACAACATCCAGCTTTGGCATAAAACATTACAATTTAGTTGTATCTTTAGGATAAATTCCTAGGAATAGATTTTATGGTTCAAATATGTTTACATCTAAAGACATTTGTTACAAATTTAATATGATTTTCACAAAAATTAGATTGAAGCAAGTTCCTGAAGGATATTTAGATTTTCATTTTCTTTCCTGAGTGATATCCAATGCCTGAGTAGTATTGGTATTGAATACTACCAACTTTTAAGTTTAATAACCAGTTACGTAGAAGCTAGAGGAGGAGAAAAAGTAAAGGAAGGCCGATATCAATCCATTTCAACATAAGTAAGGATTCCCAAAATTTAGTGATTTCCATTAGAATTAAAGTATTTTGGGAGGTAGTGAATTTTTAGTCCCTGGGGATACTCAAATGCATGTTGGATGACACCTAGGGACGGTGTTCTAAGAGGATATTAAGCATCTGCATGAGTGATTAAACTGCTTTAGAATCATGTTGGAAACTTTTAGAAATAAAAGATTCCTGTCTCTATTCTCACACACTATTTTATAGATTCAGTCTTTTTTTTTTTTTTTTTTGGCTGCGCCTTGTGGCATGTGGGATCTTAGTTCCCTGACCAGGAATCGAACCCATGCCCTTTGCAGTAGAAGCACTGGGTCTTAACCACTGGACCTCCAGGGAAGTCCCTAGAATCAGAATCTTTTGAGACTCTGGTGGGCATCTCCAGGTGATTCTGATGTAAAGCAAGGTTCCTATTGCTGAGATTCAGTATGATTCTGTGTTTTACTTTATTTTCTGGGTAGAGTGCATTTATGTTCCAAAGGTAATGTATCTATAAGTTCTTTATTAGCCAAAAAAGGATACTTTAAAATTCATTGTTATGTAGTTTCTCTCTACCACCAAATACTTATCTTCCCCTCCTACAGGTGAACACACACCTGTGAAATTATAAACTTTTTTTTTTTTTTTTTTTTTTTTTTTTTTGCAGTACGCGGGCCTCTCACTGTTGTGGCCTCTTCCATTGCGGAGCACAGGCTCCGGACGCGCAGGCTCAGTGGCCATGTCTCACGGGCCCAGCCGCTCCGCGGCATGTGGGATCTTCCCAGACCGGGGCACGAACCCATGTCCCCTGCTTCGGCAGGCGGACTCTCAACCACTGCGCCACCAGGGCAGCCCTAAACATTTTTTAAGCTTTGGAATTGTTGTTAATAGCTTGCCTAATTTTATTCGAAGGATTTTTGTGTATGATTTTTAAAAATTGAAGCATAGTTAATTCACAGTGTTGTGTATGTATGATGTTTTTAATGAGTAGTTGACAGTTTTGATTTTTGTTCAGATAAGGAAGTTGTTTCATAACATATCTAATGTATTTCTGAGTCAGTAATAAATTTCCGTAGTAAATGAGAACATGAGTAGAAAGTATTGCTAAACTGAATATTATAGCTTCTTAGGTAATGCTTTACCACTTACGGAAGGATTTGGGGCCTAAGTACACCATCAATATGTTCTTTCTCATATATAATTAAAACTGTCAATATTAACTTCAGAAATACGGAAAACATTTATTTTAAAGTTTGATATTTTTATTGTTAGTTTCATCGTTAAAGATTTATTGAGCACTTACTATATGTCAGGTACTGTTGTAGGTGCTGAGGAAACATTGAACAAAACCCCAAAATTTCCTACTTCATGGAGCTTTCATCCTAGTGGGAGAGATAAGCAGTGAACAAAAAAGTATGTGCCGACTTAGAAGTGGTGTGTTCTAAGGAGAGAAGTGGGAAGCAGTGAGGTAGGGTCTGAAGTTGGGAAGAGGATATTAAAATTTTTCTTTGTGTGTGACATTTTAAATTAATTTATTTTATTTTATTTATTTTTGGCTGCGTTGGGTCTTCGTTGCTGCATGTGGGCTTTCTCTAGTTGCTGCAAGCAGGGGCTACTCTTCATTGCGGTGTGTGGGCTTCTCATTGCGGTGGCTTCTCTCATTGCGAAGCACGGGCTCTAGGTGCACGGGCTTCAGTAATTGTGGCACATGGGCTCAGTAGCTGTGGCTCACAGGCTCAAGAACGCAGGCTCAGTAGTTGGGGTGCACGGGCTTAGTTTCTCCGCGGCATATGGGCTCTTCCCAGACCAGGGCTCGAATCCGTGTCCCCTGCATTGGCAGGTGGATTCTTAACCACTGTGTCACCAGGGAAAACGCAGGCTCAGTAGTTGCGGCGCACGGGCTTAGTTGCTCCGCGGCATGTGGGATCTTCCCAGACCAGGGCTCGAACCGGTGTTCCCTGCACTGGCAGGCGGATTCTTAACCACTGCGCCACCAGGGAAGTCCTGTGTGTGACATTTTAGACATCTCTGAAGAAAGGTGAAGGTGGCTTTTGGAGTAAAATCATAAGGAATGGGTGGAGCTAACCATGAGGATATGTGGAAGAGCATCTTACTGGAGAGCTGAAGAATAGAGTATTGGGGACTTCCCTGGTGGCGCAGCGGATAAGACTCTGTGCTCCCAATGCAGGGGACCTGGGTTCAATTCCTGATCAGGGAACTAGATCCCACATGCATGCTGCAGCTAAGGGTTCGCATGCCACAACTGAGGAGCTGGCAAGCCGCATCTAAAGGAGTCCTGGAGCCGCAACTGAGGAGCCCACGTGCTGCAACTAAGACCTGGTGCAACCAAATAAATAAATAATTTTTAAAAAAAAAGAATAGAGTATTGTTCTTTAGTGTATGCCCTCCTGGGTTAATCAAGTAGAAGGCAGTGAGTAAAAGTTGAATTGTTTTCTGTTGTAAAGGCTTGTGGTTAGATTTTTAAAGTGCTGTTTAGTGTTCACTAATTTATTGGGTTTTTATGGGCTATGATTTGAGTCTATAAGCAGCTTTAGAGATTGTAGCCTCAAGGTTGCCACTTAAAACTATTGATGATATTTATTTCTCAGTGGAGTTGGAGAGTAGGCGTTAAGTATTTTAGTGATCCTTTGAGTTTTATTGTGCTAAATCTTGTTCTTAATGTTAAAGAACAGAGAGGCAGTATAGTATTTACAAGTAAGTAAATAGTCTGCTTCTGTTGCTACTTTTTTTTTTTTTTGGCCGCACCCCGCACGGCTTGAGGAATCTTATTCCGCAGACCAGGGATCAAACCCCAGCCCTCAGCAGTGAAAGTGTGGAGTCTTAACCGCTGGACCTAAAGGGAAGTCCCACTACTTTTCGATTTCTAAATTTTATTCATCATATATGATAGCTCCCCACGGAAGATAAGGATTTCATTCTTTTCCCTCAACCTCCTCCTCTCTCCCTGCAGCATACATGTACATACATTCACACATACATGCACGTAGATTTCTCCAGTCTCCCAGTAAAGTTATAATTATAGATCTTCACTGCTTACAATCTTAAGATGTAATTAAATATTTTTCATTTCCCACATATTTTGTTTTCCACGTAATTATCCTTCTTTTTCTTAGTTTTCTATATATTTACCACTAATTCTAAGAATTTTTACTAACAGCTTTGTTGCAATATAATTCACATTATCATATAATTCACCAATTTAAAGTATATAATTCAGTGGTTTTAATATATTTAGAGTTGTGCAGCCATTATTATCATTTTTAGAAGACATTTTCATCACCCCCCAAGAAAACCTTGTCCATTAGCAGTCACACCCCATTTCCCCTCATCCTCTTCAAACTTAGGCAACCACCAGTCTACTTTCTATCTGTATAGATTTGCCTATTCTGAACATTTCATATAAATGGAATTATACAATACATAATATGTGATCTTTTGTGACTGACCTCTGTCACTTAGCGTAATGGTTTCAAGGTTCATCCATGTTGTAGCATGTATCAGTACTTCTTTCCTTTTTATTGCTGAATAATACTCCATTGTATGGACATACCACATTTTGTTTATCCATTCATCTGTCGATGGACATTTGGGTTGTTTCTACTTTTTGGCTGTTATGAATAATGCTGCTGTGACTATTTATGTACAAGTTTTGTGTGAACATACATTCATTTCTCTTGGATGTATACCTAGGAGTCAGATTGCTAGATCATGTGGTAACTGTGTTTATTATTATTAGCCTTTTGGGGAATTGCCAGACTGTCTTTCAAAGTGGCTGCATCATTTTACCTTCCCACTTGGTCTCCTGGAGTATTCTGAACTTCATTCTGTATTGTTGCTTTTTCTATACCTAGTTCACAGCTGTTATCTGAGTTCACACCCTTCACCATCATCCTGGGTATTTCATGAAAGCTCCTTCTACCTGTGTTGGAGTGGCTGTTTCCTATATCTTCTCTGTCTTCTTTGATTGATTCTTTTGTTTTGGTTTATCACATCCTTGAGTAGATTTTTGAGGAAGTATGCATAGCAGGTAAAATTTTTTTAAAAATTAATTTATTTATTTTTGGCTGCGTTGGGTCTTCGTTGCTGCATGCGGGCTTTCTCTAGTTGTGGCTAGCGGGGGCTACTCTTCGTTGAGGTGTGCGGGCTTCTCATTTTGGTGTCTTCTCTTGTTGTGGAGCACAGGTTCTAGGCGCGCGGGCTTCAGTAGTTGTGGCACGCGGGCTCAGCAGTTGCGGCTCACAGGCTCTAGAGCGCAGGCTCAGTAGTTGTGGCACATGGGCTTAGTTGCTCCGCGACATGTGGGATCTTCCCGGACCACGGCTTGAACCCGTGTCCCCTGCATTGGCAGGCGGATTCTTAACCACTGTGCCACCAGGGAAGCCCAGCAGGTAAATTTTTTGAATTCTTCGTCTAACTTTATACTTGAATTGCTTGGCAGGGTATAGAATTCTAGGTTGGGAATCATATAGCTTTAGAATTTTTTTTTTTAAATTTTTTGATGTGGACCATTTTTAAAAAGTCTTTATTGAATTTGTTACAATATTGCTTCTGTTTTTTTGTTTGTTTTTTTTTTTGTGGTATGCGGGCCTCCCTCTGCTGTGGCCTCTCCCGTTGCGGAGGACAGGCTCCGGACGCGCAGGCTCAGCGGCCATGGCTCACGGGCCCAGCCGCTCCGCGGCATGTGGGATCCTCCCAGACCGGGGCGCGAACCCGGTCCCCCTGCATCGGCAGGCGGACGCGCAACCGCTGCGCCACCAGGGAAGCCCTACACTGAGCTTTTATTATAAGTGTTTGATACTAGGAAAGGAAAAGGAATGAAAGCAGATATGGGGAGGACTTGCATAATCTTATTTTTTTCTTCCTTTTATGAGATTTGAATTTCCATAATTATTCTAAAGAATAAAATTTTTAAGAGGTAGGGTGGAGAGCTAAATAAAATCACCTTCTAAAGCACCTAAATAAAATCACTTCTAATTCAATAAAATTAGAATACTGAAAGATGAAAACTGAAGATTTGTTCTATGTGACCTTTCATGATATTTAGGCATCTGGCTTTTTAGATCAAGCAATCAACACACTAATTAAAATTACATTTTTGTGAATGTCAAAACTGTCATCTGCATTTTCAATGTTATAATCATGTGAAATTAAAAGAAAAGGAGAGATTGTACATCAATGAGATCACTGTAAGAAAATTATCTAGAGGACTACGTAGTTAAGAAAACGCTTTGCAATCCAGGGTATGTGGGTCAGTTGGAGGATACCTCCCAGCAGCAGATACAGGTGTCCCTCAGCATCTGTGGAAGACTGGTCCCAGAACAGCCTCCCCACACCCATCCCTGCAGATACCCAAGGCCGCAGGTACTCGAGTTCCTTATGTAAATGGCGTGGTACAGTCTGACCTGCATACCCGCGAATTTGACCAACAGCCCGCGGATGTGCAGGGTGCACTGTACATCAGCACCTCCTGGGCCTGAAAGCACTCTGCCGCCTACACAGCAGCACGTAACTTAATCCGAAAAAAGGGGGCGCTGAGGTAGAGTCCAACTTCTCAAAGAATCACCTGCTGGCCTGTTAAACCTTCCCCAGAGAGTCCCATGCGGAGGCTGCAGGGGCGGGCCCCGGAGTTTGCACGTCTAAAAGGGCCCAGATGATGCCTGGTGGAGGCCGGTTGCCATGGGGTTTTTACGGGTCTGGTGGCAGCCTTGGAAGGCAGAGGGCATGTTCATCTCCTGGGTGGGGTAATAAGATGAAATAGGTTTCCTTGGGCCTCTTATAAGAGGGAGGTTTCCTAAGCTAAAGGTTGCTTGGCTGTGACACAGATGCACAGCAGGTGCAGTGAGTTCCTGGGCAGGCGGGAGTCACTCCTCCAGACTTAGTGTGAGTATAGATATCTTTATATATACTTACATATATTTTCCCCAAAATCCTTTGCTGCCTCGAGGTAAGACTCTTTTACTCCTTTAGCCATAAGGCAGGTGTACCGGTTCAGACATTCCACATTGGGTAACAGAATCCTTCCTAATGGTCTTAGCGATACTGACCATTTTTTTAAAGACCGCTGCGCCACCAGGGAAGCCCTGCTTCTGTTTTATGTTTTGGTTTTTTTGGCTGCAAAGCATGTGGGACCTTAGCTCCCCAACCAGGGATCGAACCTTCACACTCCTGCACTGGAAGGTGAAGTCCCAGCTTTAGAATTTTGAGGCTATTGCTTTTTGTCTTCTTGGTTCTAGAAGTGCTGTTTGAAATTCAAAGCCATTCTAAGTCCTGTCCGTTGTATGTGAACTGTTTTCTTCTGGAAGTTTGCAGGATCTTCTTTGTGTTCCCAGTGTTCTGAAATTTCACATTACTATAGGTAATTTTAGTCTGGAAACTCATGTTCTTCAGCATTGGGAAATTTTCTTGAATTATTTAAATGATATTTTCTCCTATTCATTTTTGCTGTTTTCTTCTGGAAGCACCGATTATCAGGATATTGGATTGCTTAGATTAATCCTCTAATTTAAAAAGTCTTTTTCTCTGATCTGATTTTCAGTTTCGTTGTGTTTTTACTACTTTTTATCTCACCTTTATCTTCCGTCCTTTCAATGGACCTTTTTGTTTGTGTTTTGTCTGGCATTTTTTTGGAGTATAATTTACATACAATAAAATGTGCCAGTTTCAAGTGTGTGATTTGATTAGTTTTGAGAAATGCATACACCCCATTTAGCCACCACCACAGTAAAATTATGGAACATTTCCATTATTCCAGGAAGTTCCCTCCTTTTCCAGTCATTTCTCCCACACCATTCTAGGCAACCACTGTGGTTTTCTATCACCATAGCTCTTAGTTTTTCCTGTTCCAGGAAATCATACAGTATGTATTCTTGGGTTTAGCTTCTTTTGCTCAACATAGTGTTTTTGAGATTCACATATGTTACATGTATGGTAGTTTGTTCCTTTTGATGAGTAGTATTCCACTGTATCAGTATACCTTAATTTGTTTATCCATTTCTCTGTTGATAGATACTTGAATTGCTTCCGCTTTTTGGCTATTCTAAATAAAGCAATTATTATGAACATTCATGTTAAGGTCTTTTAGTGGGCGTCTACTTATTTCTCTTTGTTGTATGTTTATTTCTGCTGTTTTATTTTTGTTGTTGTTGTTGTTTTTGCGATACGCGGGCCTCTCACTGTTGCGGCCTCTCCCGTTGCGGAGCACAGGCTCTGGATGCGCAGGCTCAGCGGCCATGGCTTACGGGCCTAGCCACTCTGTGGCATGTCGGATTTTCCCAGACTGGGGCACGAACCCGTGTCCCCTGCATTGGCAGGTGGACTCTCAACCACTGCGCCACCAGGGAAACCCTCTGCTATTTTATTTAATTTCTAAGAGCTCTCTTTTGATATCCGATTTTAAAAACTAACATTCTAAAATAAATTTTAAAAACCAACATTCTATTTTTGAGTCATGGTTGAAGTGTCTCTTAATTCTCTGAACACACTATATATAAATACATACATATAATGTAATGTAAAATATGTATATTTTAAAAGTTTACTTTCCCTTGTGGGCTGTTTCCTCTAGATTCCTTTTTTATTTTATTTTATTTTTTTGCGGTACGTGGGCCTCTCACTGTTGTGGCCTCTCCCGTTGCGGAGCACAGGCTCCGGACGCGCAGGCTCAGTGGCCATGGCTCACGGGCCCACCTGCTCCGCGGCATGTGGGATCTTCCCAGACTGGGGCACAAACCCGTGTCCCCTGCATTGGCAGACGGACTCTAAACCACTGTGCCACCAGGGAAGCCCTTCTTATTTGTTTTTGATAGGTGTGTTTCATGTTAAATACTTTCCCCAGATGTCTTGTAATCTTTGGTTATCTGCTTAATGGTTTTTAGTTGAGGTATAACATATGTACAGGAAAGGGTATATATCTTAAATGTACAGTTTAATGAACTTTTACTGTATACTCTCTCATATATTCACTGCCTAGAACAAGAGAGAGAACATTTTTAGTTCCCCAGAAGGCACCATTGTACCACTTCCAAGTCAGTACCTTCATTCTCCTATAACCATTAATTGTTCTGATGACTTATATCACCATGATTTAGTCTTGCCTATTTTTCAACTTCATATAAGTGAAATTGTTCCATTTTTTTTTCTTCTCTACCTGTTTGTTATACATTCTTTAATTAGTTTCAGTGGTTACCCTGGATCAGAGTTTTTCAACCTTAGCACTATTGACATTTGGGGCCAGATAGTTTTTTGTTTTAGGGTGGAGGGGGCTGTCCTGTGTGTTGTAGGATGTTTAACAGCCTCCCTGGTCACTACCCACTAGATATCAGTAGCAACCCCCCATTTCCCAGTTTTGACAACCAAAAATGTCTTCAGACATTACTGAATGTCCCCTCGGGGGCAGAATACCACCCTGGTTAAGAACCATTGCCCTAGATATTTCAGTATGCATTGTTAATTTATTACAGTTTAAGTTAATGCTTTTCAAAGAATGCAAGAACCGTACAACAGTTTAACTTCATCCCATCCCCTTTGCCCTTTGTACTATCGATGTTGTATATTTTAGTTCCACCTGTCTTATAAACCTCTAAGGCAATAGTATTGTAGTTTTATATAGTTATCATTTTTAATCTTTGTATTGTAAAATAAGCAGAAAATCTCACTCACAAACTTTTTTTTTTTTTTTTTTTTTTTAATAAATAAGGCAAACATCTTTGTAACCACGCCACCTAGGTCAAGAAGTAGAACTTTTCAGCCATCCCGGAATCCCTCTACATGTCCCATTTCAGTTATAAACCTGTGCCTCCCCCCTCCCATAACTACTGTTCTGACTTTTATAGTAATTCATTTCCTTATTCTTTTTTGTTTTATCACCAAGTGTGCATTCTTAGACACTGTAGTTTAGTGTTATTCAGTTTTTAAAATTTGGTATCTTTTTAAATATCTTTTAATCTACAGTTTACCTCTCTGTCCCTTTCTTTTACTTACAGTTTTTCTGTTGAAGAATGCTTGCCAAAATGTGAATTTTACTGATTGCACACTCATGTTGCAGTTCAGCATGTTCCTTCATCCTCTGTATTTATTGCAAATTGGTAGTTGGATTCAGAGTCTTGGTCAGACTATGGTTCAGTCTCTTTGATATTATTATAGGCAGTGTTGTGTTCTTTCATCAGGAGGCACATTACTGGGTTTCTCTCTTTTTATGATGACAGCAGTTGGGCTCAATGCCCAAATCTATTAAATTATTTGTAGTTGCAGAATAGTGACCATTCTGTTATTTCTTTTTCATTTATTAGTTGGAATACTTTTATTAAGAGATGCTTCTGCTTGTCTACTACAGTTGACCCTTGAATGACATGGATTTGAACTGTGTGGGTTCACTTATATGTGGACTTCTTTCAATAAATATGTACTACAGTACTACACAATCTGCTGTTGGTTGAGTCTGTGGATGCAGAATCACATATATGGAGGACTAACTGTAAAGTTATGTGCAGATTTTCAGCTGCATGGAGGGTCGGTACCCCTAACCCGTGTGTTGTTCAAGAGTCAAGTGTATTTATTTATTTATTTATAAAAATTTAATTAATTAATTAATTGATTTGGCTGCGTTGGGTCTTTGTGGCAGTGCGTGGGCTTTCTCTAGTTGTGGCGAGCGGGGGCTACTCTTTGTTGCAGTGCATGCGCTTCTCATTGTGGTGGCTTCTCTTGTTGTGGAGCACGGGCTCTAGGCGCACAGGTTTCATTAGTTGTGGCTTGTGGGCTCTAGAGCGCAGGCTCAGTAGTTGTGGTGCACGGGCTTAGTTGCTCCTCGGCGTGTGGGATTTTCCTGGAGCAGGGCTCGAGCCCATGTCCCCTGCATTAGCAGGCGGATTCTTAACCATTGCGCCACCAGGGATGTCCCTCAACTGTATATAGTTATCCAGAAGTACAAGTTATATAGGAAGGGTAGGATAGATGCTTGATTCTTTGCTTTTATCACTTTTCAAGATAGCAGGTTAGTTCCTTATTAACCCCTAAGAGAAACAGCTTTTTTTGTGTGTGACGCTGCACAGCTTGTGGGATCTTAGTTACCTGACCAGGGATTCAACCCAGGCCCTTGGCAGTGAAAGGGTGGAGTCCTAACCACTGGACCACCAGGGAATTCCCAAGAAACAGCTATTTTTAAAAATACCATTGTGAATTCAGGGATTCAAACATATTTGCTGGTTTTTAATCAATGGCAGTTATTATTTACGCTCAAATTGTCCTGTCTTTGGCCAGTTGGAGCCTCCTCAAGTTGGCTCCTAGATAACTTGATCCATTTCAGGTAGTCTTTGTAGCATCCTTATTATCTGGTATGACCAAGTGTTCCAGGCTTATCTTTTACATGTCCTGCTCCAGAGTTGTAACCAGCTGGTTTCTTCAATCTGGGCATTGAGGGTGCTCATTGCTGTGAGTTGTTGTGTCTAGGACAGTTAAGGGTGATATATGTACATCTGTATATATCTATATATCTATCTGTACATATACACACACACATAAAGATTTTAAAAATTTACTCTCTTCTATATTACATCTTAGTTCCTTTTTTCTATACCAGAAATTCTGGTTCTCAAGGATACAGGGGTTAATGAATTAGAATATCCTCTTTATTAATTACTCATTTGTTTTATTCCACATTATACAATAGTCTCACAATAGCAATACTAGTATTACCATTTCCAATATGATTACTGAGAGCAGTTGCATAAAATGTCTTGCATATGTTATTCTCATTCCCTTCTCACTTTGTATCTGTACTATACTATATCATCAGATTATATTGCCATTACATATTATATAGTAGTCACCCCTTATCCATGGGGGGATATGTTCCAAGACCCTCAGTGGATGCCTGAAAATGCAGATAGTACTGAACCCTATATATACTATGTTTTTTCTGTATGTACCTACATGTGATAAAGTTTAATTTATAAATTAGGCACAGTAAGAGAACATCTGAATTGCCACTACTCTTGTGCTTTGGGGCCATTATTTAGTAAAATAAGGATTACTTGAATACAAGCACTGCGGTACTGCGACAGTTGATCCGCATAACACAGACAGCTACTAAGTGAGTAACAGGTGGGTAGCATGTACAGCATGGATACACTGGACAAAGGGATGATTCACATCCAGGGCAGGATGGAGAGGATGGTACAAGATTTCATCATGCTACTCAGAACAGCAACTCAATTTAAAACTTATGAATTGCTTATTTCTGGAATTTTCCATATGTTTTTGGACCCCTTGCCTGCAGGAAGCTGAAAGTGTGGAAAGCAAATCCGTGGATAAGGGGGCAATACTGTACTCTTTTTTCTTTTCAAAAAAATAAATTTATTTATGGCTGCATTGGGTCTTTGTTGCTGCGTTCGGGCTCTCTCGAGTTGTGGTGAACAGGGACTACTCTTCGTTGCAGTGCACAGGCTGCTCATTGTGGTGGCTTCTGTTGTTGCAGAGCACGGGCTCTAGGTGCATGACCTTCAGTAGTTGTGGCTCTGCAGGCTCTGGAGCGCAGGCTTAGTAGTTGTGGCGCACGGGTTTAGTTGCTCCCTGGCATAGATTTCTCCTCTTGATATTTGTCTTTCAGCATGTCATTACAATGCAGATTAATCACTTCCAATTGAAGTTAGGTGGAAGCTCTTCAACTGCACAAGTAGATTTAAGAATATGTAAATTTCTATCATACCTTACCTTGCTCAAGGTTTGGAAAACACTGCTGAAACTATCCTTTGAGCTCAGAAAATATATCTGTTGCAAATTTGTATGGGAATCGAGATCTCACTCCTTGTTTTAAATTTTGACTGAATAGGAAGTGAATGAAGCAGTTTAACATTACATGTGATTCCAACAGGCTTTAGTTGTCATCAGAATATTTTAAGTTTTACTATAATATAAATTTTGCATATAAACAGTGTTTCGCCTTATAATTTTATTTTAAATTCATTAAGGAACATTATCAAGTTTGTAGCAAAAACTGATTTCCAAAGCCATTTGGTGTTTTGTAATAATGGTTGAGGCTAGTTTTTTCCTTTAGAAAATATTTGTGCTCATTCCTGAGCTCAAAAAATCACAATAAAACATTAATCAACTGCCAAGCCATTGGTCTACTGTGTGGTGGCAAGTCAGGATATTTGGCTTCTGTTTTGGAACAGAAGATGGCTAAATCCACGAAAGCAAATGAAATATATCTTTTGGCAATAAGACATGGTCAGTAAGACATGATAGATTCAAATGTTTTCCACAGAGTACCTGCTGATGAATAACCATAGGTTTGCAATACTGTATACATTTTACATTCCCACAGGTTTTATTAATTTGTCCAACTAAGCCTTTTTCTGTTACACACATATTTTTGCCACCATCACTTGTAACATTCTTTAGCAGATTCCACTTCAGGTTGTACTGACTTTGTGTTTTCTCAAGTTTGAAAATACTGTTTCCTGTTGTAGTTTCACAGATATTCTTAGAGGTTAATTCCTTAGTCACTTCAAATTCTGTATTGACTGCTCAAATAAACAACTGAATAACAATCAGTAACATCTGTTGACTCCTCTAGAGCCAAGGAAACCCACTGGAAACCATTTGTCTTATTTTTTTTTTAATAAATAAATTTATTTATTTATTTTTGGCTGCACTGGGTCTTCGTTGCTGCGCGCGGGCTTGCTCTAGTTGCGGCGAGCAGGGGCTACTCTTCGTTGCAGTGAACGGGCTTCTCATTGCGGTGGCTTCTCTTTGTTGCCAAGCACGGGCTCTAGGCATGCGGGCTTCAGTAGTTGTGGCTCGCAGGCTCTAGAGTGCAGGCTCAGTAGTTGTGGCGCGAGGGCTTAGTTGCTCCGTGGCATGTGGGATCCTCCCAGACCAGGGCTCGAACCCGTGTCCCCTGCATTGGCATGCGGATTCTTAACCACTGCGCCACCAGGGAAGCCCGCATTTGTCTTATTTTTTAACTGACTATTTTTTTTTAATTTAAAAAAATTTTTTTGGCCATGCCGAGAGGCATGTGGGATCTTAGTTCCCCGACCAGGGATCAAACCCACGCCCCCTGCATTGGAAGTGCAGAGTCTTAATCACTGGACCGCCAGGCTAGTCTCCTTAATTGACTATGGATGTTGCTACTATTATCCTCAACTTGCTTGAACAGCCGTTCTCACTGGAAAGCTGACAATCTCAAACAAGTTTATTTTCTCTGGACGCATTTCTTTGACTACTGTAATCAAACACTATTTAATTAACTTGCCAAAAGTAAATGGCTTTCCTTGCTAGGCTGACAAATGACCACTCACACACTGAGTTTATTTGCAGTTTCCTTTTTTGTTTTATGAAAAAATTCTGCTACAATATGATATTCAATTTAAAATTTTCTAATTTTTCTGACTATTGCTTTCCTGTGAGTTGGGGATTGTCGTGATGAGTGCAGTCTAGTAATGTCTAGGTATATTGTATCCTTTAGCATAGTTATAGTGTTATTGCATAATAAAGACAAGGCTTTGCCATTTAATTTGGTGACAAAACACACTCCACTGTGCCTTAATGTGTGGCATTTGAAGTGCACTTTTCTTGTTTTGACATGATGGGTTATGCACTTGTAAATAAAATAAAAATGTCATGGTGCAGCAGCATGTGTGACACCCAAAATGCTGTTGGATATAACTATATCACTGCAGTTTCTAGTGTACCATGATATAGCAGTTTGAAGCCATAAGGGCACCGCATATGGGCTCTATTGCAACTACTCATTTTGCCATTGCAGTGTCAAAGCAGCCACAGACAAGTCATAAATAAATGACCATGACTGTGTTCCAATAAAACTTTATTTTATGGATAGTGAAATTTGAATTTTATATATATTTTTTCATGTGGCACAAATGTTCTTTTGTATTTATGTTCCCTTTCCAGTGTTTTTCATTACTTCCTGCAGTGGTATTTTTATCTAAGATATTTTCCTTCGGTCTGCACAACTTTTAATAAATTTTGTGTGCAAGTCTGCTAGCAGCAACCCCTCTCAGATTTTGTTTGCCTGAAAGCATCTTTATTTTTTGTTTTGTTTTTAATATTTATTTATTTATTTATTTTGACCGCACCGGGTCTTAGTTGCAGCATGCTAGACTCTTAGTTGTGGCATGTGGACTTCTTAGTTGTGGCATGCATGGGGGATCTAGTTCCAAGACCAGGGATCGAACCTGGGCCCCCTGCATTGGGAGCACAGATTCTTACCCACTGGACCACCAAGGGAGTCCTAAGCATCTTTATTTTTTTGAAACTTTTTTTGGCTGGGTGTAGATTTCTAAGTTGGCTTTTTTTCTTTTTAAATCTTCTCCTTTCAGCACGTCTACATTGTCATTTCAGTGTTTTCTGACTTCCTTAATTTCTCTTTTCTAGCTTTATTAAGCTATAATTTACATGCAACCTTGTGTAAGTTTAAGGTGTGCAATATGATAATTTTGATATTTGTATTGCAAAAAGATTACCACAGTAAAGTTAGTTAACACATCCTTCATCTCACATAATTACCATGTTGTTGTGGTGGTGGTGGTGGTGGTGGTAACATTTAAGATTTACTCTCTTCCCAGCTTTCAAGTATACAATACATTGTTGTTAACTGTAAATCACCATGCTGTACATTAGATCCCCAGAACTTATTCCTCTTATAACTGGAAGTTCGTACCCTTTGACCAACATCTCCTCATGTCTCCCATCCCACCTCCCCTCACTGCCAGCCCCTGGCAACCACCAGTCTACTCTGTTTCTATGACTTTGGCTCTTTTAGATTCCACATATAAGTAAGATCATACAGCATTTGTATTTCTCTAACTTATTTCACTTAGCATAATGGTCTCAGTGTTCATCCATGTTGTCCCAAATGGTAGGATTCCCCCTTTTAATGGCTGAATAATATTCCACTGTGTGTGTGTGTGTGTGTGTGTGTGTGTGTGTGTGTGTGTGTGTGTACACACACAACTTATTTTGACAGGTCAGCCATTAATACTGTTATTGCTACTTTAAGGTAATCTTTTTCTTCTGGTTACTTTTAAGATTTTCTTTGTCTTTGTTTTCAACAGTTTATGGCTTGCCTGGACTTTTTTTTTTTTTTTAATCCTGTTCTGATTCACTGAGCTTCTTAAATCTGTATGTAGATATATTTCATCAGTTTTGGAAAAAGATTCTTGGCTATTATCTCTTAGGATATTCCTTCTTCCCTGTTCCTTCCTTCCTTCCCTCCCTCCCTCCCTCTCTTCCCCTCCCACCTCTATTTACATATGTATTGGACCTTTTATAACTAGGTTCCACCTACCTACTACACTCTGTTCTGTCCTGTCCTCCCCCTTTTTAAAAAAAATTTTATTTATTTTCTTTTTTTGGCTGGGTCGGGTCTTAGTTGCGGCACTCGGGATCTTCAGTGCAGTGCGTGGGCTTCACTCTAGTTGTGGCGTGCGGGTTTCCTCTCTCTACTTGTGGCGTGTGGGCTCTGTAGTTTTGTGGCACGCGAGCTCAGTAGTTGTGGCACGCGGGCTTAGTTGCCCTTTGGCATGTGGAATCTTAATTCCCTGACCAGGGATAGAACCTGCATCCCTTGCATTATAAGGCAGATTCTTTACCACTGGACCACCAGGGAAGTCCTAAATTTTATTTTTTATTTATTATTATTATTATTATTATTATTATTTTTGCAGTATGCAGGCCTCTCACTGTTGTGGCCTCTTCCGTTGTGGAGCACAGGCTCCGGACGCGCAGACTCAGCAGCCATGGCTCACAGGCCCAGCCGCTCCACGGCATGTGGGATCTTCCCGGACCGGGGCA
>NC_041222.1:74054797-74080533 GCF_002837175.3 Physeter macrocephalus
GAGCCTGTGTCCCCTGCATCGGCAGGCGGACTCTCAACCTCTGCGCTACCAGGGAAGCCCTGAATTTTATTTT
Organism: Physeter macrocephalus; assembly: GCF_002837175.3. Lineage (NCBI taxonomy): Eukaryota > Metazoa > Chordata > Mammalia > Artiodactyla > Physeteridae > Physeter > Physeter macrocephalus. The sequence goes on from NC_041222.1 coordinate 74,054,871, forward strand.
TTAAATTAAATCTTTTCCTGTATTTTCCTTTAACATAGTAAATCATTGTTATTTATTTATTTATTTTAAAGATTTTTTGTTTTTTTTGATGTGGACCATTTTTAAAGTCTTTATTGAGGGATTTCCCTGGTGGTGCAGTGGTTAAGAATCTGCCTGCCAATGCAGGGGACATGGGTTTGATCCCTGGTCCAGGAAGATCCCACATTGCTGCGGAGCAACTAAGCCCAAGAACAGACCCAATGCAACCATAAATAAATAAATACATTTATTTATTTAAAAAAATAAATTCTTTATTGAATTTGTTGCAATATTGCTTCTGTTTTATGTTTTGATTTTTTGGCCCCAAGGCATGTGGGCTCTCAGCTCCCTGACCAGGGATCGAACCTGCACCCCCTGCATTGGAAAGGGGGAGTCTTAACCATTGAGCCACCAGGGAAGTCCCTCATTTTTATTTAAAAGTCCTGTTTGCTAACTCGAATACCTGGGTCATCTTTGAATTTGTTTCTATACTTTTTTCTTCTCTTGATTATCAGTCGTTATTCTGCCTTTCTGCAAAACATTTTTTGTTTGTTTGTTTGTTTGTTTTTCAGTTGTATGCCAGGGCTTTCCTGGTGGCACAGTGGTTAAAAACCCCCCTACCAATGCAGGGGACACGGGTTCGAGCCCTGGTCCAGGAAGATCCCACATGCTGTGGAGCAACTAAGCCCACGCGCCACAACTACAGAGCCTGCGCTCTAGAGCCTGCAAGCCACAACTGCTGAGTCCACGTGCCACAAATACTGAAGCCCGGGTGCCTAGAGCCCGTGCTCTGCAACAAGAGAAAGAACTGCAGTGAGAAGCCTGTGCACTGCAACAAAGCGTAGCCCCCACTCGTTGCAACTAGAGAAAGCCAGTGCGCAGCAATGAAGACCCAACGCAGAAATAAATACATGCATACATACATACATACATACATTAAAAAAAATAATTGTATGCCAGATGTTGCATATAAAAGAATAGAGAGGCTAAGATATTTTTCTCCAAAGATGCTTTCCCCTTACTTCAGTTAGGTAAATAGGTTGTGGGGTTGTTCTCTTCAAACCAGTTCAAGGATTAATTTAGGTTGGAGCTTGGGTTACAGTTTTAGGAAGACTCAGTCTGTCTCTGTCCTTGTGCTTCTGGTGTGCCACTATGGGCTTTTGATTGAGAGAGGTAAATCTTGGTTTCCTCAGCTTTGAATGACTGTAGGAGAGTGAATTCTGGCCTTCGGAGGTTCTGAGTTTATTTTTTTACCCTCCAACACATTGCAGCTGTAAAATATGAAAGGAGATTATGGTTTTCTGTCAGTGCCCTAACGCCATCAAAATCCCTTAGCCAGGACTTCCCTGGTAGTCCAGTGGTGAAGACTCCACGCTTCCACTGCAGGGACCATGGGTTCGAACCCTGGTTAGGGAACTAAAATCCCATATGCTGTGCGGCATGGCAAATAGATAGATAGATAGATAGATAGATAGACAGACAGACAGACAGACAGACAGACCATCCCTCCCTTCCTCCCTCCCTTGGGGAAAATTGATCATGTGTTTTTAAGCGCCTCCTGTCCTTCATTTCAGCTCTGTGTGACCACCAAAAATTGAGCTGATTTCTTTCTTTTAGTAGCATCCTTCTGCCTGTGCCCAGTCTGGTTTTTTAGCCTACCTCCAAAATTGGCAAATGCCCCCCAGAAAAAAAAAATGAAGAAAATGGCCAACAACTTCTGGCTCACCAAAAAAGGGCTCTCCCCTTCTGAAATTTTAGTTCATACAGTTATTACTTTTGTAGGTTTACAGAATCTTTTTAAAAATACCATTTTTGCAAAACTACTCCCCCAGATTATTGCAGTGGGAGCATTGGAAGCAGAACTGTCTTTTTAGTGTCTGAGTGAGTGACCGAAAGCTGGCAAAGTTCTCAGTGCATGGATTGGGAGGGGGCTGGCAACTTTTAACTTCTTTATAGAGTGATCTGGCTGGCCTTTTCCTAATGGAACCTCCCAGTGTCACTATCGTTAGGCCTTTCTCTTGGGTCTGTGAGTTTTCTCAGTGAAGGCTCTTCCATTTTTCTGTTTCTGGAGGGTAAGGGACTAACTGCCATCATCCTGTGAGTCACCTAGGGAAGAGGACTAGGGTTGTCAACAGTTAGCATATTAACTTTTCCTTCATCCCCCCCTATTTGCAGCATGGGGCTCCTGCACCAATCTGAGCCTGATGTTGCCCAACTCAAAGACCTTCCCCAGAGAATAAGGTGTCCATCTTCTGGCATGAGTACCCAGCTACATAAAGTAAGGGAGGGCATCTGAAAAATCTATCTGCTTCATAAATAAACTTTCAGGCAGTCTTCCTCCTCTTAGCCTCTTCATACTCCCACTTCTAGAGCGATTTGATACTTCTAGTTCTCAAGATTTGGGGGGATTGTATGTGTAAATTATGTTGGTTTTTCTACTTTTCCCACCACCAGTTTAAGATTTTGCTTTCTCTGGTCATTTGGAATAATTTCTTTCTTTTCCATCTGTTTTCTACTGTCCAAAATTTAATTGCTGTTGTCTCTTTGCCAATTGTCTTTGTCCTTGTGTGTGCTTTTTTTTTTTAATCTCTGTATTTTAACTTTTAGTGGATTTTGAGAGTGGGCAAAAATAGAACTGTGTCTGTTCAGTCTATAGCACTAAAAAAAGGTAATATGGTTTCAAATTCATAAGGTATAAAAGGAGACATATAGCAAAAAGTCTGAATAATCTGTTTTTTCTCTATTGATTTGAAATGCTACCTTTATCATAATCCAAATTCCCCTGTTTACTTGAGTCTATTTCTGTTGTTTGTTAACATTAATCTCTACCTAGTTCTACTTATTTTGGCTAGAATATATATATATATATATATATATACATATATATATATATATATTTTTTTTTTTTTTTTTGGTGGTATGCGGGCCTCCCTCTGCTGTGGCCTCTCCCGTTGCGGAGAACAGGCTCCGGACGCGCAGGCTCAGCGGCCATGGCTCACGGGCCCAGCTGCTCTGCGGCATGTGGGATCCTCCCAGACCGGGGCGCGAACCCGGTTCCCCTGCATCGGCAGGCGGACGCGCAACCGCTGCGCCACCAGGGAAGCCCTAGAATATATTTTTAATGTCTGTTAGGGTTATTGCCCTCTCATTACTTTTGTTTTTCCCTGAGAAATTTCTTGGTTGTTCTTCCTTATTTTTTTTGTATGAATCTTTGAATCAAATTAGCTAGCCGCCCCCCCACCCCGATCCTTTTAGTGTATGTTTTTTGTTGTTGCATTTTTTGTCATTTGCATTTATAAATTAGTTTGAAGAGAGTTGACATCTTGACATATTAAAATCTTTCTCTGACCTTCCATTTATTCAAAGCTGCTTTTTCATTTCTTTCAGACTTCAGACATTTTAGGTGTGTGTGTGTGTGTGTGTGTGTGTGTGTTTTAATTGTATTTTTTTGGTAAGTAAAGACTGTTTTCTTAGAGCAGTTTTAGGTTCACAGCAAAATTGAGAGGAAGGTACAGAGGTTTCCCATATATCCTCTGCCCCCATGCATGTATAGCTTTCCTCATTGTCAGCATCCCCCAGCAGGGAGGTACATTTGTTATAATTGATGAACCTACATTGACACATCACAGCTGTATAGGCTGTAGTTTACATTAAGGTTCACTCTTGGTCCTGTACATTCACAAATGTAGGACAACATGTATCCATCATTATAGTATAATACAGAGTATTTTCACTTTCCTAAAAATTCTCTGTGCTCTGCCTGTTCACCCTGCCACTCCCCAACCACTGGCAACTACTGATCTTTTTTCTGTCGTCATAGTTTTATCTTTTTCAGAATGTCCTATATTTGGAATCATATAGTATGTTGCCTTTTCAGATTGGCTTTTACTTAGAAATATGCATTGAGGATGTCCATGTCTTTTCGTAGCTCAAGAGCTCGTTTCTTTTTTATCACTGAATAATATTCCATTGTCTGGATGCATCACATTTTGCTTATCTATTTACCTATTGAAGGACATCTTGGTTGCTTCCAGCTTTTGGCAATTATGAATAAGGCTGCTATAAACATTCATGTACAGGTTTTTATGTGGATGTAAGTTTTCAGCTGATTTGGGTTTTAAATACCAAGGAGCACAATTGCTGGATTGTATGATAAGAGTATGTTTAATTTTATAAGAGACTGCCAACTGTCTTTCAAAGTGGCTGTATCACTTTGTATTCCCACCAGCAATAAATGAGAGTTCTGTTAGTTCCTAATCCTCACCAGCATTTGGTGTTTGTCAGTGTTTTGGATTTATATTATATATATATATATATATATCAGTTAATTTATTTATGGCTGCATTGGGTCTTCGTTGTTGCCTGTGGGCTTTCTCTAGTTGCGGCGAGGAGGAGCTACTCTTTGTTGCGGTGTGCGGGCTTCTTGTTGCGGTGGCTTCTCTTGTTGTGGAGCATGGGCTCTAGGCACACGGGCTTCAATAGTTGTGGTGCGTGGGCTTCAGTAGTTGTGGCACACGGGCCCTAGAGCACAGGCTCGGTAGTTGTGGCCCACAGGCTTAGTTGCTCCGTGGCATGGGGGATCTTCCCGGACCAGGGCTCGAACCTGTGTTCCCTGCATTGGCAGGCAGATTCTTAACTGCTGCACCACCGGGGAAGCCCACTGTTTTGGATTTTAACCAGTCTAATAGGTATGTAGTGGCATCTCATTGTTTTAAGTTGCAATTCCTATAATGTGTAATGTTGAGAATATTTTCATATGCTTATTTGGCATCTATATATCTTCCTTAGTGAGATGTCTGTTCAAATATTTTGCCCGTTTTTAAGTCAGGTTGTTCATTTTCCTACTGTTGAGCTTTAAGAGGTCTTTGTATGTTTTGGGTAAGTCTTTTATCAGATGTGTCTTTTGCAAATATTTTCTCCTAGTGTGTGGCTTGTCTTCTCATTCTCTTGGCAGTGTCTTCCACAGAGCATGTTTGGTTTTTTTTTGTTGTTTTTTGTTTGTTTGTTTTTTGCGGTACGCGGGCCTCTCACTGCTGTGGCCTCTCCCGTAGTGGAGCACAGGTTCCGAACGCGCAGGCTCAGCGGCCATGGCCCACGGGCCCAGCCACTCCGCGGCATGTGGGATCCTCCCGGACCGGGGCACGAACCCCTGTCTCCTGCATCGGCAGGCGGACCCCCAACCACTGCGCCACCAGGAAAGCCCACACAGAGCATGTTTTTAATATTAATGAAGTTCAACTGATCAATTCTTTTGTGCCTTTGGCATTATATCTGAAAAGTTATTACCAAATCCAAGGTCATTTAGAATTTTTTCCTGTGTTACGTTCTAGGAGTTTTATGGTTTATGTTTTACTTTAGGTCTGATCCATTTTGAGTTAATTTTTGTGTTGGGTGTAAGGTCTGTGTCTAGATACCTATTTTTACACAAATCGCACACTTAATTTGCAGCACCCTTCTTTTTTTCCCTTAATATATACTTCCTGTATTATTAAAGAGTATCTTCATCCTTTTTCTTTATTAATTTTGCACATTTAAGTTTATTGCTAAGTAATTAATCTTTATTGTTGTTATCTCAAACAGGGTATTTGCTTCTATTTTATAAATAGATTTTTGTATGTGGGAGTACTATTGAATTTATTGGTGTTAAATTTGTACCATCACCCAAATGGATTCTTTTACCATTTGAAATAATTTTCTAGTTGATTCTTTTTAGATTTCCAAGTAAATCATATAACTGAAAATCATGATAGTTTTCTAATTTTTGCACTTTTCTTTTTTCTGTTAATTACATTGACTGGTATATGCAGAATAATGTTAAAATCTATAATGATGGGGCTTCCCTGGTGGCGCGGAGAGGCCGCGACAGAGGGAGGCCCGCATACCACAAAAAAAAAAAAAAAAACAACTATAATGATAAAGAATATCCTTATCTTCTTTCTGACTTGACTGAGAGTGCTTGGGGCACTTATCAAAGATTATATTGGGTTTTGGGTTAGACATATATGCTTTACTATGTTATTGAAGTATCTGGCTTTTTTAAAAATAGTCAAGAATGGATGTTGGGGGGCTTCCCTGGTGGCGCAGTGGTTGCGCGTCCGCCTGCCGATGCAGGGGAACCGGGTTCGCGCCCCAGTCTGGGAGGATCCCACGTGCCGTGGCCACGCCCCCTGCGGTGGATGCGTGGAGTCCTAACCACTGGACCACCAGGGAATTCCCTAACTGTTAATTTTTATAGATATCCTTCATCTATGTCAGGTTAAGGAAGTTCTTTTCTATTTCTAGTTTGCTGAGAGTTAAAAAAAAAAAAAAAGAATGGATGTTGAATTCTGTTGCATGAGTTTTCAGTATCTTTGGAGATGATCATCTGGTTTTTCACTCCCAATTCTATTAACCATTGAACCATTTGATAAATAAGTAAACCTGTTGGAGTATGGTTATTATTTAGAACCAGTTAAGGAAGGTGGAGAAGGTCTAGACTTGCCCACTTGTTTGAAATAAGACTGCCTGGAACTGAACCAGCCTCACACATGTAGAAAAATGGTCCAGTCTAATGGGCTGGGCAATTTTCAGGCCAAGATGAGTCTAATCTGAGATGAGAATATTATCTTAACAGAGATTTACAGAGTTAATAATAGGCACTGTTTATTTATTTTTTTGATGTGGACTATTTTTTTTTTTTTTTTTGCGGTACGTGGGCCTCTCTCTGTTGTGGCCTCTCCCGTTGTGGAGCACAGGCTCCGGATGCGCAGGCTCAGCGGCCATGGCTCACGGGCCCAGCCGCTCTGCGGCATGTGGGATCTTCCCGGACTGGGGTGTGAACCCATGTCCCCTGCATTGGCAGGTGGACTCTAAACCACTGCGCCACCAGGGAAGCCCAACATGGACTATTTTTAAAGTTTTTATTGAATTTGTTACAATATTGCTTCTGTTTTATGTTTTTGGTTTTTTTGGCCACGAGGCACATGGGATCTTAGCTCCTCAACCAGGGATCAAACCTGCGCCCCCTGCATTGGAAGGCGAAGTCTTAACCACTGGACTGCCAGGGAAGTCCCAGGCACTGTTTGAATGATTAACATGTGCCTTGCCTTGTGCTAAGGGGAATTAAAAAATATATATATATATATGTGTATATATATATATATAGAGAGAGAGAGAGAGAGACAGAGAGAGACAGAGAGAGACAGAGACAGAGAGAGAGTAATATCCAGACTCCATTAGTTACTAGATGTGTGACCTTGTGCAAATTTCTAAAATTCTTTTTATTTATCTTCCTCTTTGTAATAAGGATTTGATGATAATACCTACCTCATAGGTGGTTTTAAGAATTAAATGAGTTAAGGGAATTCCCTGGTAGTCCAGTGGTTAGGACTCCTTGCTTTCACTGCCAAAGGCCCAGGTTCAATCCCTGGTCAGGGAACAAAGATTCTACAAGCTACATGGCACAGCCAAAAGAAAAAAAGAGTTAATATATGTAAAAAATGTAGAGCAGTGCCTGGCACATAGTAAGCACTCAGTAAGTGAGAACTGCTACTGTTATACTTATATTCCTTGCAGCATCCCCATGAGGTAAGTATCACCGAACCAGTTCTATATATGTGGGGAAACTAAGGCAGGGAGTTTAAGAGTCCACGGTTACACAGATTCCTGGTTCTTTAGTTTATTAAGTCCATCTGCCTTAGTTTTGTCCTGGCTCCCAAAGCAGGATACTTGGATGTTCAGACAGGGAGGTTTATCAGGAAGTTGTCTGGTAAGAGGACCAGATAGATCCCTGCTACTGGAATTTGGAGCAGAGTACAGCCTTCAGGAAGACGTTTGTCATGGTAAACAGAAACTGAATATACTTTTAGAACAAGAACTTCAGAATTAGAGTTGGGGCATACATTGGCATTTGGGCTGGATGAAAGAGGTTGGAGTCCAGTAATTAGACCATTCAAGATTCAAGTGAGTTTGAGGATTGAGGGCTTTATTTATTTATTAAAACAAATTTATTATATTTATTTATTTTTGGCTGTGTTGGGTCTTCGTTGCTGCGCACAGACTTTCTCTGGTTGCAGAGACCGGGGGCTGCTCTTCGATGCGGTGTGTGGGCTTCTCACTGCGGTGGCTTCTCTTGTTGCGGAGCATGGGTTCTAGGCTCGCGGGCTCAGTAGTTGTGGCTCACGGGCTCTAGAGCGCAGGCTCAGTAGTTGTGGCACATGGGCTTAGGTGCTCTGCGGCATGTGGGATCCTCCCAGACCAGGGATCGAAACCGTGTCCCCTGCACTGGCAGGCGGATTCCCAACCACTGCGCCACCAGGGAAGTCCTGGTTGAGGGTTTTAAGTAGTAAGTCAGAATTGTCCCTGGGAGTTAGAGATGCACTGATTCTGTGGATGTTGAAAGTGACGATAGCTAGCTATAGGTAAGATTATGGGAGAAACTGGGAAGAGTAAATCACCTGTATTTACTCTTCTCATGATACTAGACCAGTTGTTCCCTGATAACAGCTGGACTCATGAGCTGCTGAACTCATGGTTTAGATGCCCTTTGCAATAACCTTTGTCCTGATGGCTGATAACTTAACTGACCTGCTTATGTGGATTCCTGACTACTGGTTTACTCTTTTTCCGCCAAATCCTGCTAATTTAGATTCTTTACTGCCTTCCCATTACTGATTTGACACTTGCTTCTTTCTTTTAATTAAATTTATTTTTCATTTATAAAAATAACTCATATATATAGTTTTAAAAGTCAAATATATTATAAAGTTTATAAGGAACAGTAGTTCTTACCACTCCCCACTACTCAAAAAGCAACCTCTTCAGACAGGGAGGTTTGTCACGAAGTTGTCTGGTAAGAGAACCAGATACCTCTTGTAGCTGTTTTAGAAATGGAGAGAAAGTGAGTCTTCGGTTACTCCCAGGATTATGTCTAGCATAAGCCACACCTGAAGTGAGCCTTACCCCCAGACTCAGTCACATATATTTTTAAACCAGTTTTTTGTTATTGTTCCTAGGATTGGATTAATAATCATACTTATCAATTCATGGCTCTTTATCATTATTTTGCCTATACCAGACCTTTTCTTTTGTTGGTTGGTATGTATATATTATCCATTTCTTTTTATTCCCATTCCATTTCTCCCCTTCTCCTATCCCTTGGGCAACCATTCAAATTTATGAATATCCTTTGGTAGGTACTCTTTTTAAAATGATTTATTTATTTATTTTTGGCTGATTGGGTCTTCGTTGCTGCGCGTGGGCTTTCTCTAGTTGTGGTGAGCAGGGGCTACTCTTCGATGCGGTGCATGGGCTTCTCATTGCAGTGGCTTCTCCTGTTGCGGAGCACCGGCTCTAGGGCAGGCGGGCTTCAGTAGTTGTGGCTCACGGGCTCTAGAGCACAGGCTCAGTAGTTGTGGCGCATGGGCTTAGTTGCTCCGAGGCATGTGGGATCTTCCAGGACCAGGGCTCCAACTCACGTCGCCTGCATTTGCCAGGCGGATTCTTAACCATTGTGCCACCAGGGAAGTCCCAAGGTTAATTTTTAACAGAGAAAAAGGCAAGTGAGTAGGTCATATATGTAGGAACTGTTTTCCAGGACTGCAAAAAAATTTTCAAGTAGTATTTATTTAAGGCCTACCCTCAGGACTTGTTCTGGCTGTGTAAAAGAATTCTCTCTTCCAAAGCAAGTCTTAGTGTCTTTAACTTTTCTATTTTAATTCTATTATGTATTATCACCATTCTTGAATTATTTTCAGATTTTTGCTGATTATCCACCCACAACATTTTCTTTTTGGATCTTAGGTGCAGAGGGTTAAATTAATCGTAATCCTCAGTTTATAGCACATTGTTGTCATTGATCTGTGCAAATTATAACCTCTCATTATTTCCTTCCTTTTATCCCCAAACTCCTCTTTCATTTCTCTCCTCCTGCCATAGGCAGCCATTCTACTTTACTTGTTCTTGTTCCTGTACAGTGTGTTTTGTTCATGTACATGTACTTTATGTTATTTAGGTATTGTTTTTCCTGTTTCTTTCTATTAATTTTTTTCCTCCTAAGCAGTATATTTTAAAGATCCATCCATGTTGCTATGTATACACCTAATTGCTCATGACTGTTACTTAATATTGTAGTATGAGTCCATCACAATTTAGCTGTTGATTTTCAATGATGACCACCCAGGTTGACTCCATCTTTACTTCGTGATTGACAATGCTATATATAGTGAACATCCAGGTATGGATCTTGTTATGTACCTTTATGAGAATTTCTTTGGAATATAGAGCCAGGAGCAGAATTGCTGGATTATAGGGAATGCATACTTAATTTGACTGAAGAGTGTAGGATTGTTCTCTAGTATAGGGAATAGAATAGGGAAGAAATGAATCTGTACTCTTAACTAACAGTGCATGATATTTCTTTTATCTTTGCCAACACTTAACAATATGCAGCTTTCTTATTTTGGCCAATCTATAAATGTACATACTGTTCTTCTTTGTCTGTTAAAGGCATTTTTTGGTCTTGAATTGCATTTTATCAGATTGCTTCTCCAGCTTCTTTTAGCTTATTTTTTCTTAGTACATTTTTCTATCCTTTTATTTTTTCCAATTTTTAAAAATCATAGATAACAAATTGTTGGGTTTTGGAACAGATGGATTGAGAACTAAAATAAGCATGGTAGTATATTTAAGGAAATAAAGAATTGAAATGGTATTTGTTGTCTGGTTTGGTCTGTCTCTTATTATAGTTGTATGTATCTTCAGGTGATTATTTTGGTTCATTAGCTGCTTTTTCCTTAGGTTTTCAGCTACTGTGTTTGGGTTTTCAGCTACTATTTTGGGGAAATAATTAAAGTCCAGGTGGAAGTCTGTGTACATTTCTAGGGGAAGAATGAGCCCCAGGCACCATAAAATCAGTGTTGGTCATTCCTGTTTGCTGCCACTTCACCATACAACAACACTGGACAGGGTTTTACTTTGAAACTCATGGGAAAAAGTAGTGGAAGGAGGCCTTAGATTATAATCTATCCTCCCTGGGGATCTGGAGGAGGAAAGGAAGAAAGGATTGGAAGAGTGAATGCCGAGAGTAAGCTAATCACCTTGCACCTGTTTTCTTCAGTGCCTTACAGTAACAAGGCTTTTTTTTTTTTTTAACATCTTTATTGGAGTATAATTGCTTTACATTGTTGTGTTAGTTTCTGCTGTATAACAAAGTGAATCAGCTATATGTATACATATATCCCTATATCCCCTCCCTCTTGTGTCTCCCTCCCACCCTCCCTATCCCACCCCTCTAGGTGGTCACAAAGCATCGAGCTGATCCCCCTGTAGTAGCAAGGCTTTTGCACTGTCCTGACTTTACACTGCAAAGTGTGATTAGACTGTTGATTTATTTGGAGATAGGGACAGGCAGTCATTATCCCAAAGCATAAACAGGGGAGAACTAAGGACAAAATGTAAAAACTTTTCACCACCCTCCCTGCAGGCAGTCTTTGTTTTGTTTTACTTTTATCAAAGTAATATGTGTATATAGTTGTGGGGTTTTTTGGGGTTTTGGGGGTTTTTTTTTTTTTGGTAACTTTATACCCTTTGAACATCAACTTCCTCATTTCCCCTCCCCCCATTCCTTGGCAACCACCATTCTGTTCTCTGCTTCTGTGAGTTTGACTATTTTATAGATACCTCATATAAGTGGAATCATGAAATATTTGTCCTTCTGTAGCTGACTGACCTCACTTAGCACAGTGCCATCCATGTTGTTGCAAATGGTGGGGTTTCCTTCTTTTTTAAGGATGAATAATATCCTGTTGTATGTATATACCACATTTCTCTTTTGTCTGTTAGTCTGTTGATGGACATTTGAATTTTTGGGATATTTTGGCTATTGTGAATAATGTGTACATAGTTATTAAAAAATACTTCTAGATTTATGATGTTAAGTAAGAGTACCCTGTTTTACCTATTCCCTCCTATATTTCCTCTTTTCAGTCTTGTTTTCTGATATAGTTTTTACCTCCAGATTTCTAAATGATGTGCTGATACTGTAAATGATTTTTCAGTTTTTAACATTTTCTTTTGAATTGCTGTTATGGAACCTAACAGTTTAGTCATCTTATACAAGTAATCTAGAGATGATTTAAAGTATATGGGAGGATGTGTGTAGGTTAATGCAAATACTATGCTATTTTATATAAGGGACTTGGAGCACCCTCAGATTTGGGTATCCATGGGTGTCCTGAAACCATGGATACTGAGGCACGACTATATATGTAAGTATTATGTTGACTCCATCCCCAGCTGTACAGTGTGATTACATTTCCTTTCTTGGAAAATCTTTTATTTTTCCTGGAGTTAATAATTGTCTTGTTTTCCCATTTTCCTTAGTTTCCTTTGTCACTCTCATTTATGATTCTAAATTCTCTAATAGAATTGTAAAACCCCTTTGAATACTGTTTTCCATATGGTCAAATAGATTATTCTTGATTTCGTTTTAGGTCTTTTATCATTTATTATACTTACCTTACTTTGGAGGCTTCTCTGGAAACTCCAGTCCTTTATTAGTTCTGGGAAATTTTATTAAATTCTTTTTTTTTTTTTTTTTTTTTTTTTTTTTTTTTTTTTTGTGGTATGCGGGCCTCCCTCTGCTGCGGCCTCTCCCGTTGCGGAGCACAGGCTCCGGACGCGCAGGCTCAGCGGCCCATGGCTCACGGGCCCAGCCGCTCCGCGGCATGTGGGATCCTCCCAGACCGGGGCGCGAACCCGGTTCCCCTTCATCGGCAGGCGGACGCGCAACCACTGCGCCACCAGGGAAGCCCCTATTAAATTCTTTAATTCTCTTTCTGACATTTTCTTTTCTCTCTTTCTGGAACTCCTATTACTTAGATGATGAGTTAGATGATGAGTTAGATTGATTCTCTAATTTTCATGTTCTCTTGTATTTTCTACATTTTTGTCTTTTTGTTCTACTCTCAATAATTTTCTCAACTTTAATCTTCACAATCTTTTGAAATGTGTTTTAAAATTCTGGTCATTTAAAAAACTTTATTACTGAAAATGTAAACATAAACAAAAGTGGGGGGCTTCCCTGGTGGCGCAGTGGTTGGGAGTCCGCCTGCTGATGCAGGGCACGCGGGTTCGTGACCCGGTCCGGGGGGATCCCACGTGCTGCGGATCGGCTGGGCCCGTGAGCCATGGCCGCTGGGCCTGCGCGTCTGGAGCCTGTGCTCCGCAACGGGAGAGGCCACAGCAGTGAGAGGGCCCGCGTACCGGGGGAAAAAAAAAAAGTGGGGAGAGAATCTTAAAATGAACTATGATCTACCTATCACCCAGTTTAGTGATTAACATTTTGCCAATGTTTCATTTCTCTCTAGTTTCTGAGAGCAGGTTTAGACATCATGCCATTTTACCCATAAATAATTCAATATGCTTCTCTAACTATGGTTATCTTGTTATTAACTGGAAGGCTTTCTTTTTCCAAGTTTACCCCTTTCATAACTTAATGTTACTGTTTTGTGAAACAGAAGTTATCTGAAGATATTAATTATAGTGTTGTTTTTCATTCTTTTCATTTGTCTCTATCTTCTTAGTTGCTTTTTGCTTTTTTTTCTTCTAATTTTGCCTCTCATTTTGGAAGTTTTCCTCAAATTTCTAGTTTTCTTTAGCTCTTGATTTATATTTAAGAGTGAATCACTAAGAAGCTGCAAGTGGGAAACTGTGTGAGTGCACCTTGTTGATTAGTGGGTCTCAACGAGTTTAGATTAGGGCATCGACCTTTTTATGGGAAACCCACAAGTATCAGTATCTATACGCTTTTTCTCTTGAGCGAGTAGTTTCTCTGGATAGGAATCCTCTAATCTTCCACCTGAGAGAGAAAAGACTGGTGTCTTGGATTGGGTACATGAATGGGACAAGCCTGTGGTTTTAGCATTTAGTTACAGAATTTTATTTAATCTCCTTGTTTTTCAGTAAATCTTACTTCTGCTCTCAGCTAGTGGTTCTCTTGTTTAACCTTCCCAGAGTACAAACCTTCTGCCATATAGGGGTAGTCACCTGACTGAAGAGCCAGAGGAAGAGATTTATGTGTTTAACTGCTTATAACTTTATACACCTTTTATCCTTTTATTTTCAACCCCATCTCACACCTTGACTTTCAAACTGTTTCGATCCTAAGCCTTTTCAGGTTTATCTATACACAAGAGCTTGCTTCAACCCCTCATTCTCTCCCATTTTCTCCCCCCATCCTGTTAGGTTTCAGCCTTCTACCAGTCTGCTAAATTCATCTTTTTTCATATTGCAGTATTCTCTCAATATCTGGTCCACTGTCCTCTTCTATTTTCTTTATCCTTTTGATTTTATATATATCTTTATTCTTCTTATGGTCTTTTTGTTAGGGTTTCAGAAGAGAGTAGAGTAGAAACTTAAGTTTCTTCTTCTGTGTTCAAACCACAATTAGTATTGACTTTTAAATAATTTTAGGTTAGAAAGTGTTATTTCCTGTGATAAACTGTACTTGAAAGTCATATTAGGTATTATTTAATTTATAAGGTAGTGTTTAGTCTTGTGTGTGTACATGTGTGAGAGAAATAACTCAGCTAGCTGATTAGACTGGTGAGATTGTTAACCTTTTATGCTTTAACTATGCAAAAAATTGACTAATTGTTGAAAGGCATGCAAGCTGTTTTGCTTATAGTAGTATACAGTGACTTAAGAATTTTTTATCCTTCAGAATTGTTCCTTAATAAGGGCAAAATCCTTAAAGGGGTAGCTTTTTTCATTTTTTTACATATAAGTTAGGAAGTCTTGGGTCATATTCTGTATTATACTACTCTAAGGCTAAGACACTAACTTTTTTAGGCATTAATACTGCTCATTTAGAATTTTTTTTTTTTTTGGAACTCATGGAAAAATCGCATATAGTAAAAGCTAACCTATTCATTCATTGCCGATAAAATACTTATGCACTTTCACATATCTACCTGTAGTACATTACTGAGTGATGTAAATAACAGTTTTTTGTTTTGTTTTGTTTTTTGCGGTACGCGGGCCTCTCACTGTTGTGGCCTCTCCCGTTGCGGAGCACAGGCTCCGGACGCGCAGGCTCAGCGGCCGTGGCTCACGGGCCCAGCCGCTCTGGGGCATGTGGGATCTTCCCAGACCGGGGCACGAACCCGTATCCCCTGCATCGGCAGGTGGACTCTGAACCACTGCGCCACCAGGGAAGCCCTAAATAACAGTTTTGATGTAGTATCCTGATGTAGCTTCAGAATCCTCTCAGGAAGGCTAAGTTAGATTTAGAAAGATGGCTTACGATTATTGTGAGGTAGTGCTCTTTATTCTTCTATAACATGTCTTCTTACTGTTACATTCTAATCAGAGATTAAAGAAAATATGAAGACAGTTACCAGGGGAACAGGTGAAGGCAATAATTATACTTCGTTAAGCTTAGGTTTTTGGAAATTGATGATCTATAATAATACGGTAAAATGTTAAATTTCTAATTATAATTATTACTAAACTATTATATTCCACTCTAGGACTGTGCCATGTAATAGTCTATTTTCTTTACATTTCAGTTTATAGAAGAGTTCATTTTAATGCCTTTTAAAAATACACTGTGAGTTATGGTTCCTGTATTTGGGAGCAGAAATGCAAATACTTTGAAAACCATTTAGCCTTTATAAATTCTTACTTTGAAAATGTTCATTATCTCATCAGTATATGTAATTGCTACTATAGTGTCGCATTGTGTATTTTATCTCTTGGTAGATTAATACCTGCCCTAAGCTGACACACTTGGATCCTCATGAAAACAGCTGAACTAGGAAGGACAATTTATATTTAAATTTGTTTAGGCTCATTGCCCAAGTTTAGTTTAGAATTCCTGCCCTACCTGACAGATGTAG
Organism: Physeter macrocephalus; assembly: GCF_002837175.3. Taxonomy (NCBI): domain Eukaryota; kingdom Metazoa; phylum Chordata; class Mammalia; order Artiodactyla; family Physeteridae; genus Physeter; species Physeter macrocephalus. The sequence goes on from NC_041222.1 coordinate 74,070,767, forward strand.
ACCCTTGAGAATATCCCTGTTTTAACATGGAAGGTCATCATAAAATCTGAAGACTGGGATGGACTTGTAGATACTGTTTTTCTTTTTATGTATTTATTTTGGAAAACTTATTAGAACTAGGATTTTTTCCACTATGTTTTTGTGTGACATAGAAGACCTTATTTAAGCTTTTTTTTTTTTTTTTTTTTTTTCCCCCGGTACGCGGGCCTCTCACTGTTGTGGCCTCTCCCGTTGCGGAGCACAGGCTCCGGACTCGCAGGCCCAGCGGCCATGGCTCACGGGCCCAGCCGCTCTGTGGCATGTGGGATCCTTCCGGACCGGGGCACGAACCTGCGTGCCCTGCATCAGCAGGCGGACTCCCAACCACTGCACCACCAGGGAAGCCCCTAAGCTATTTTTGTTTTACAGAATGATTTTTGTATTCAATAAAACACAATTTGATTATTTAAAAATGAATTTAATGTTCAGCATATATAATCCTTGTGGGTGTTCAAGCTATTTTATTTTAATATAATTGCATTTTAGGAATGCACATTTTCCAAATAATTTTGCCAAAGGAAATTCTTTTAATTGGGAATAACACTTTCATGACATGCCAAATACTGATACATAAGCCTCTTTTTCTCCTGACATCTTAGCCTTTGGTATAAGTTTGTATTTTATTGCCTCTGATTCCTAATGGCTTTTCCCTAACATTTTTCTATCATTAGTTAGGTCTCAAACAGCAAGTACCATTTTGAGAGAGTGAGGATGCAACATCTTGTTATGTTGGCATGGCATAATATTCCATAGCGCTCTTTGGCTAAGTAAAAACATTGCTGCCAAAACCTTTTCTAAATGAGTTCTTGTATGTCACATGTGTTCATTGTTGAATTCATATGTATTTGAAATCGCAATTTTCACAGATCCATTCTTGTATAACATCAGATATCCATTTTTTACTTGTTTGTCATGTCTGACACCTTTTTTTCTTTCTGGGGGTGGTGTGGTAAAAGAGAATATGAGTTGACTCAGTGTTAACAAGCTATTCTTCAGTAATTAGATAATGCAAGATAAGATCTAGCTTCGTCCTCTACAATTTTAGTGAGGATCTATTTTCTGTACTTGAGAAATTTTTGATTTTGAAAAAAGGTGACAAGTAATTATATTAAGCTTTATTATTATTTGACAGAGTAAAATATGGATTAGTGAAGAAAGGGGTTTTAAATCTTTTCATTCTGTTGTTTCTTCTTCAGATGATTGTCACTGGAGGTATCGTTTGTTGATCTGCTTTCATCTTTGGTAATAAAATGTTATTGCTTGTCATTTGATATGAGAAACAGAGCCAAGAGTTAGCGATTTGTTCCTTTTCTCTTTTGCCATTGTCACTATCAAAATCTAGACTTTTCCCCCCTTCATATCTGGTGAGTTAATTTAAACCCCTTCAGCTGTCATGCATACCCTTACCAAATACCTCCTTGCTCATTACGTCAGTCTCCTGCTCGAGAAACTGTAGTGTCTTTCCCTGGTGTTTAGTTAGGTAGGAATGCAGAAGGTACTATATATAGGCAGAATACTATCAGATTCCTTTTCTTCTTTTGATAAACTTGATGCTTCGAATATATTTCTCTCTGCTTGGCTGAATTATATGCTGAATTTTATGCTGTATACTCTCATTTCCCACTGGTACATACAAAAAATTTACAAATATTTATATTTGTAAAAGTTGCTGACTCATTTTGCATATAGGAGTGGTTTTGTATCTAAGTTTCTCAAAGTCCTGGAGAGTCCATGAAAAGGCTGCTAAGTAGTAGAATGTATTTCTCTGTTTTTGGCTTGTTTGCATCCTTTACCTGTTTTACTATAGACAGGTTTGTCTTTATGCTTTGATTTAGAAGCATTCTTTATGTAAGTATATTAACCTTTTGTCAGAAGTTATATACATCTTCCCTAGTTTGTGGTTTTGCCTTTAACCATATTTATGGTGTATTTTGCTGTGTCATGTGGAATTGTTTAATTTTCATGTTATAAAATTCATCAATCATTTCCTTTAGGGTTTTTAACCTTTGCTGTCATGCCTAGAGAAAGTACATGATGGAATTAAAGTTTTTCATGAAAAATGTAGAGAGAAAATTATTCATCTTTTTTTTTTGGCTGTACTTTATGGCTTGCGGGATTTATGTTCCCCTGACCAGGGATTGAACTCCGGCAGTGAGAGCGCTGAGTCCTAACCACTGAACCACCAGGGAATTCCCTATAATTTATCTTTATTTTTTATCTTACTGTACCATTTTACAATTGCTTATGCATAATCATTTTTAACTTGTCTTAGGTACACTCTCCCAGTATAGCATCAAAACTGGTTAGTACTTTTATCTGCCGTTGTTTCACATATGTGAACATATGAGGTGCTAAATATACCTTGTTAATAAAGGCAGAAAAAGCTGAGAGGAAAAATTCCTTAGCACTAGAATGCCTTTTCTTGTGACTGAAAGCATACTAGCTTTTTAGCTTTTTTTTTTTTTAAATAAAATATTTATTTATTTATTTAGGCTGTACCTGGTCTTAGTTACAGCATGTGGGCTTCTTAGTTGTGGCATGCAGACTTCTTAGTTGCGGCATGTGGACTCTTACTTGCAGCATGCATGCAGTATCTAGTTCCCCGACCAGGGAGCGAACCCAGACCCTCTGCATTGGGAGCATGGAGACTACCCACTGGACCACCAGGGAAGTGTCCCGCTTTTTAGCTTTGAGCTCATATGTTCAGAAGATCAGGAACCCAGGACGTCTTACCCTGGCTGCCAACGGTCCCATCATTCTTAGGTTATCCATAACAAATCATTCATGGATTACCTGTAACACAGTTATGTAGTAGGAACTCTGTGAGAGGCCAAAATGCTACATAATTGTTAATAGCAATTAACTATATTTTTCAAAAGTTGTTGTCAAATTAATATATGTAAACGGTTTGAAGAGTCTGATAATCCTACAAGATTTATAATCACTTGCACTGTCCTCTTCCTACCCCTGAACACTTCTCCCCAAAGACAACTACTTTGAACCTTTTCAACCTTGTGTTCTGGTATTTGCCCCCATATTTCTAAATGTTTTCATTGCTGTTTCTAGATTTATTTTTTAGTTTGTTATTAACTATTGAATTTTTACTATGGAAGATAAGGATTTTGTGCATTATGGTAACACCCTAGCCCACAAACTCATTGGCCCTCCCATCCTTCCAGTTTAGTCATAATTTTGGTTTAGATTTATTTTCAGTGTTGTAATATGAAATAGTCCCAGTTGAATCATGTCATATACCATAATTACTTTTTCTTTTACATATGGTGTTTTGTTTTCTGGTAGAGTTGATTGACCTCCCCACCTCCTATTTACTTAGTTTTCTAATGTATTTATCAGTAAATACATTAGTATTTAGTAAATGAACTCTTGCCAGAAGTGTAAATCTCTCCTCAAAATGTTCAGATATACAAGGTTATTGTATTTTAACTCTAATGAAAATATTACATTTTAATTTTATCAAATTATATGAAGGCAGAAAAGTATATATGTCATAAGTATGTAGCTTAATGAATTTTCACAAACTGGGTCATCCATGTAGCCAGTACCCAGATCAAGAAAATAAATATTACCAGCACTCCACGAGCCCTTTTTTGTGCTTTCTAACAGAACTGTCCTCCCACTACCTGGAATAATCCTAATTTCTAAAAGCATAAATTAGTCTTGCCTGTTCTTAAATTTTATTATGAATAGATTTATACAGTATCAATCTATTTGGTGTCTGGCTTCTTTCTCTCAAAGTTATGTTTCTGTGATTTAACCAAATTATTATGTGTAGTTGTAGATCACTCTTTCTCATTGCTATATAGTATTCTATTAAATGACTATTTCACTTTACCCGTTCTCCTGTTGATGGCCATTTGGGTAGTTTCAGATTTTGTCTATATGAATATTCCTACTATGAACCTTCCAGTGCATGTATTTTGGTAAAAATATATATCTTTCTGTTGGGTATATATATATATAGGAATGGAATTTCTGAGTCATAGGGTATACATATGAACAGCTGTAGTAGATACCAACAGTTTTCTAAAGTGGTTTATATTCCCACAAGGGCTGTGTGAGAGTTACTGTTCTTCTGCATCATTGCCTTGCCAGTCTCTTTCATTTTAAGTATTGTGTTTTAAATTTGCACTTCTCTAATGACTAATGGAGTTGATTCGCATCTATCTTTATTTTTTATTTTACTCTTGGCATTTGGACATTCTCTTTTATGGTGTGCCTGTTTAAATCTTTCGCCCATTTTTATTCTTTTGTCTTTTTCTTATTAATTTGCAGAAGTTCTTCATATACTCTGGGTACAGATCATTTGTTGGATATATGTATTGTGAATTATCTTCTTCTACTTATGCTTGTTCCCTGTCTTAATGATGTATTTTGATGAACCAGAAGTTCTTAGTTTTAATGGAGTCAAATTTATCAATGTTTTCTTTTGTGGTTAGTGCCTTTTGTGTCTTATTTAAGAACATTTGTCTTCTCCAGTGTCATGAAAATATTCTGTGTGTGTGTGTGTGATAAAATATATCTAAGTGTACAGTTCAGTGGAATTGTAAGTACATTCATGTTGTTGTGTAACCATCACCACCATCCATCTCCAGAACTTTTGACATCTTCTCAAACTGAACCATTAAATAATAACTCTTTACCCCCTGCCCCTCTTCCAGCTCCTGGCAACCACCATTCTGCTTTCTGTCTCTGAATTTAATTATTCTAGGGAACTCGTGTAAGTAGAGTCATACAGTATATGTCCTTTTATGACTGGCTTAACTTAGCATATCTTCCAGGGTTCTCCATGTTCATAGCATGTGTCAGAATTTCCTTCCTTTTAGAGGCTAAATATTCCATTCTGTGTATATATCACATTTTGTTTATCCATTTTTCCATTGGTCGATTCCTGGGTTGCTTTCACCATTTGGCTGTTATGAATAAGCTGCTATGACTATAGGTGTGCAAATATCTGTTTGAGACTCTGCTTTTGATTCTTTTGGGTATATACCTAGAAGTGGAACTGCTGAATCATATGGTAATTCTATTTTTAATTTTTTAAGGAACCACCCTATTGTTTTCCATAGTGGCTGCACCATTTTACATTCCTACCAGCACTGCATGAAAACTGTTTCCAGTTTCTCCACATCCTCACCAACATTTATTTTATTTTGATTTGTTAATACCATCCTAATGGCTGTAAAGTGTTATCTCATTGTGGTTTTGTGGTTTAGTCATTATGTTTCCTTAATGACTGTTGCTGTTGAGCATCTTTTCATGTGCTTATTGGCCGTTTGTAAATTTTCTTTGGAGAAATGTCTACTTGTCTTTTGTCTGATTTTTAATCCTATTGTTGAGTTGTATGTAGTTCACTATATATATTCTGGATATTAATCCCTCATCAGATAATTTGCAGATATTTTCTTCTGTGGGTTGCCTTTTCTCTCTGTTGATAGTGTCATTTGATGAAACATACATTTATTTATTTATTTTTATTTGGCTGCGTCGGGTCTTAGTTGTGGCATGCGGGATCTTTGTTATGGCATGTGGGATCTTTCGTGGAGCACAAGCTTCTCTCTAGTTGTGATGCGCAGGCTCAGTAGTTGTGGTGTGCAGGCTTAGTTGCCCTGTGGCATGTGGGATCTTAGTTCCCCAACCAGGGCTAGAACCCATGTCCCTTGCATTGGAAGGTGGGTTCTTAACCACTGGACCACCAGGGAAGTACCTTGATAGTGTCATGTGATATATAAACATTTTAAATTTTGATATAGTCCAATTTACATTTTTTTCTTTTGTTGCTGTGCTTTTGATGTCATGTCCTAGAAATCATTGCCAAACTGAGTGTCATGAAGCTCTTCCCATTTTCTTCTAAGAGTTTTATAAATTTACGTGTTATATTTAGGTCTTTGATCCATTTTGAGTTAATATTCGTATATGGTGTAAGGTAAGGGTCCAATTTCATTCTTTTCCATATAGATACCCAGTTTTTCTATCATTTGTTGAAAAGACTGTACCTTCCCCATTGAATGGTCTTGGCATCCTTGTCAAAAATTATTAGATCATATAAGTGAGGGTTTATTTTTGGGCTTTCTATTGTGTTCCATCTATGTATATGTCTTTATGCCAGTATCACATTGTCTTGATTACTGTAGCTTTATATTAAGTTTTGATATCAGGAAGTATGAGACCTCCAGACTTTGTTCTTCTTTTGCAAGATTGTTTTAGCTGTTTGGAGTCCCTTGAGGTTCCATATGAATTTTAGGATGACTTTTTCTATTTCTGCAAAAATCATAATTGGGATTTTGATAAGGATTGCATCGAATCTGTAGATCAGTTTGGGTAGTATTGACAGCTTAACAATATTAAGTCTTCCAACCCCATGAACATGGGTTGTCTTTCCTTTTGTTTGTGTCATCTTTAATTTCTTTCAACGGTGTTTTGTAGTTGTCAGTGTATAAGTCTTTCACCTTTGGTTAAGTTTATGCCTGAGTATTTTATTCTCTTTTTTTATATAAATACTTTATTACAAAAATACATGTGAGAATAGAGCATCGTACAGCATACATTTTATTTCTTCCTTTTTTTTGTTGACTGTGCTGTAGGGCATGTGAGATCTTAATTCCCCAACGGGGATCGAACCCGTGCCCCCTACAGTGCAAGTGGAGAGCCCTAACTACTGGACCACCAGGGAATTCCCTATGCCTAAGTATTTTATTCTTGCTGATGTTATTGTAAACAGAATTATTTTCTTAATTTCCTCTTTGAATTCATTGCTATTATATACTTTTCTTTTGCAAGTGATTTTTAGATGTTGATTTTTACGTCTTGCAATATTGCTAAATTTGTTTATTAGTTCTAACGGTTTTTGTTTTGTGTGGAATCTTCAGTGTTTTCTATTTATAAGATTATGTCTGCAAACAGATAATTTTTTCTAATTTGGAAATTTGGGTGCCTTTTATTTCTTTTTTCTTGTCTAATTGCTCTGGTTAGGAATTCCAGCGTGAAGATATTCTTTTATGTTTTCATCTAGAAACCTTTATAGTTTTAGTTTTGCAGTTAGATCTGTGATCTATCTGTAAACGATGTGAGACAAGGGTCAAGGTTAATTTTTCTATGTGGATATCCAGTTGCTCTAGTACCATTTATTGAAAACACTATCCTGTCACCCACTGAATTGTAGTGTTGCTTTCATTGTAAACTAGGTGATTCTATATATATCTGTTTTTGGATACTCTCTTCTGTACCATTTGTCTGTGTGTCTAGCCTTGTACCAGTAACAGTCAATTACTATAGCGTATGGTAAGTCTTGTAACCTAGTAGTGTTTTTTTTATTTTTTATTTTTTTTTGTGGTACACGGGCCTGTCACTGCTGTGGCCTCTCCCGCTGTGGAGCACAGGCTCCGGACGCGCAGGCTCAGCGGCCATGGCTCACAGGGGCCCAGCCGCTCCGCGGCATGTGGGATCCTCCCGGACCGGGGCACGAACTCGTGTCCCCTGCATCGGCAGGCGGATCCTCAACCACTGTGCCACCAGGGAAGCCCCTAGTAGTGTATTTTGGGAACAAAAAGGCTTTACTTTCTAAGCTGAAAGAAACATTTTTATATTATTCTGTTTAAAAAAATAGAGAACTATCAGTATTAATACTGAGAGTTACTTCTCCTTAATTGTCAGAAGTTTACTTTTAAGAGTCCAGGGGACTTCCCTGGTGGTCCAGTGGTTAGGACTCCGTGCTTCCACTGCAGGGGACACAGGTTTGAACCCTGGTCAGGGAACTAGGATCCCACATGCCCCGTGGTGCAGCCAAAAAAAAAAAAGAGTCCAATTAGAGCATCAGGGATTTCCTGTTATTTATATTTCATCTTAACTTTAGAATAATTATATTAAGCATTATAGTAATTCTAACTTAACTTTGTATATTGAGATTTGTCATCAATAAAGACATAATTTCTTGACTTTAAAGCCTGTGGCACATATTATAGCATCACTAGGTATAGCTATTCAATATATTAATTACATACTGTTAATGAACTATTTAAGTTTGTACTGGTGGTTGGCAGACTTTTGAAATTTGCAGCAAGTTAATAAGAAAACATGTTTTGATTGCTTTTGCTGTCATGTTGGAAACATATCCTATAGCAGATGTGAGCTGATGACATAGCAGAAAAACTCAGCAGTGGGAGTATCCTCATTTCACACTTCAGGCACTAATCCAAATGCAACAGCAACTCTACATTTGTTGTCAGCTGACCTATTACCAAATATAGTTGTGTTTAGGACTGGGAAGCTTTTTCTTAACTTACTCATATTAATAACCAGGTAGCAGGAATAATTAGAATATATTTCTCTATTCATATTTGTTTTTTGTTATGTTATAGCTGAAATTCCATATGAAAATAATTAGTGGGATAACAAAAGTACTTTAATGTTGCACATTGGGTTAGCAAAATTTTGTCCTAAGCTGATGTATACTTCATTTCCATATATTAATGTTATCTAAATTAATTTTTGGTGTTATGCATTTTAGGGTTTCTTTTTCTTTGCCCAGAAGTTTTTGGTTTTTGTAATGTGTCACATCTGGGGAGAAGATTCTTTAAAGAAGAAAAGTATTCTTTAAAGAAACAGGGAAAAGTTATAATGAGAGCACATAAGTTAAAAAGAAGATGAGAGGAGCTAAGGAGTATAAGAAAGAATGGGCAGAAGATAGAGCATGAGGAGACAGTGGAATTGGTGAAACCCAGTAAATACGTGGTTAGACAAAATGATAAACATTGGGGAGATGCTTCTTGGTAGTTAGAAATGTGGACTGGAAGATAATCTGTTCCTAAGTTAAAAGTCATCTGCATTTGTGGCTGTACATGCATCTCACCTTTTAATTTTACAACTGATTGATGAAATGAAATGATGCATATGAAGCATTTAACCCAATGCCTGCCATTTAGTACATACTTTGTATTATTCATTCATTCATTTATTTATTTATTTATTTATGGCTGCATTGTGTCTTCTTGCTGTGCATGGGCTTCCTCTAGTTGCGGAGAGTGGGGGCTACTCTTCGCTGTGGTGTGCGGGCTTCTCATTGCTGCGGCTTCTCTTTGTTGCCCAACACGGCCTCTAGGCGCGAGGGCTTCAGTAGTTGTGGCACGTGGGCTCAGCAGTTGTGGCTTGCAGGCTCTAGAGTGCAGTCTCAGTAGTGGCACATGGGCTTAGTTGCTCCGCAGCATGTGGGATCTTCCCGGACCAGGGCTCGAACCCATGTCCCCTGCATTGGCAGGCGGATTCTTAACCACTGCACCACCAGGGAAGTCCCAGTATCATTGGTTTTCAACAGTGATATGTTGAATGATTGAATAAATGAAAATATTAACATAAATGCTCAGTGTGTGAATAACTAAACATAGATGTCTGGTGAGTTCAGTGATTTCATTAAGGGTACACTTAGGAGTGACCTGAGCATTTTAGAGAAAGCGTATGTGGTAATGGTACAGAAAATATTTTGGAGATACTTCTTACGCGTTTGCAAGTTAGTTGAGAAAGGTATAAGGAGCTGCCTTAAAAAAGAGTCAGAGTCAGGCTTCCCTGGTGGCGCAGTGGTTGGGGGTCCGCCTGCCAATTCAGGGGACACGGGTTCGTGCCCCGGTTCGGGAGGATCCCACATGCCGCGGAGCGGTTGGGCCCGTGAGCCATGGCCGCTGGGCCTGCGCGTCCGGGGCCCGTGCTCCACAACAGGA
>NC_041222.1:74080551-74108004 GCF_002837175.3 Physeter macrocephalus
GCCGCTCCGCGGCATGTGGGATCCTCCCAGACCGGGGCGCGAACCCGGTTCCCCTGCATCGGCAGGCGGACGCGCAACCACTGCGCCACCAGGGAAGCCCAATTTGTATGTTTTAAGGTGTGACTTTTCAGATTTATTCCCCATACTTCTTGATACAATCTGATCTTATTATAGGGTTTTTGACAAGTGTGAAGTTTAGGGATTGGTGGATTTTTCAGTCTTTGTGGGGTTGGCATCAGCTGTGGAAGCATGGGTACTTGGCTGAGACCATTACTGATTGGTTCTTATTCAGAAGTGTGTTCGTTGACAGGAGTGTGTTCGCAGTTGCCCTGCTTTCAGAAACAAGGGACCGTTACTGATAGGTTGGCTTGCCAAAACATACTCACCAATAAAAGTTGTTCAAATGGGTTTAAAGTTGGTTCCTGTTCCATGCCTATAGAACTGTCAGGTATTGCTTAAGCAATTTAAAACTGATTCTGATTATATATAGAATGGATAAAAACAAGGTCCTACTGTATGTATAGCACAGGGAACTATATTCAGTATCCTGTGATAAACCATAATGGAAAAGAATATAAAAAAAGTGTGTGTATATACATATAAATATATATATATATGTGTATACACACATATATGTAACTGAATCACTTTGTTGTACAGCAGAAATTAACAAAACATTATAAATCAACTGTACTTCATTTTAAAAAACTCATTCTGGTGGCTCTTTGTTACTGTGGCAACAGAACAATCTATCTTTTGCTACTAGCATATGAACTCCTTTTTACTCTTAGAGATCAAGGATTGTCCAATTCTTCACCACTGTTGTTGATTCTTCTTGAAGATGAGGTTTGATCTTTTTCTCCTTGAAAGTGAAATGTGATTTTCTTTTCAAGTGTCTATAAGCATCTTTACCCCTTTATCCAAAGGAAGAGTCATTTCCCCCAATATTATTTGAATCTTTCTCCTGCTTATTTGAAATGTTACCTTTACTGTTTTCTGAGTAACTTATTCTATATCATTGATCTGTGTGTAGTTTCCTCCTTTAATAGCATCTTTGTAGGATGTTTTTCTATCTGCTAGTGTGAACCCCTCCCTGTTATTGGTTTTTATCAAAAACAGTATTATTTTCAAGTATTTTCTCTTTCACATGAACTTTATTATCACCTTGCCAAGTTCCATCATGTTCACGTGGTTAATAGTGGCATCTATTGCTATCATAATGGTATGATTATGCTAGTTATACAAAGCACTGTAACGCTTTTAAAAAATAATTGTATATTAGTCATCTCATTTTTTAAGCTTTTTGTATGTTTGAAATTTTCCCTAATATGAAATTAGAAATAGGAGTACAGTAAACTCTTTGTGTACCCATCACTCAGCATCCATAATTAACTCATAGCAAATATGTTTAATCTATACCTTATCTACTCCTCTTCACATTATTTTGTAACTGATTTCAGACATAATATCATTTCACTTTTGAATATTTCAGAATGTATTTCTAAAATATAAGGGCCTCCTTTAATAAAGTAACCACAATGCTATTATTACAGCTGAAAAAGTTAATTCCTTAATATCCAGTCAGTGTTCACATTTCCCTTGTTCCTTGTTGTAAACTTATAAATAAGTTCATAGTTTGTTCAAATCATACCCTAAGATTTACTAGTATTGGGAATGGATAAGAGCAAGTTTTATACTTAATTAAACTTAAAACATTTTCACCCATATAATTATGGGTGAACATATATATGAAATAATATGTTTAAATTATTAATAAGGTTCTGAAAAAAGTAATAGTGGTAAAACTGAATAATCTCAGGGAAGCACTGTAGCAGAATATTCCCCTTGATTTTAACTTCAGCTAAATTCTTTAGGCTTGTAAATTCCATTGAAGGAGTTCTTATAACAATTTTAAATAGCCTTACAGGGGTGCACCACACAATGTTACCTTTTTCAGTTGTAACATAAGCATAATTTAGGCATGATACATCCTTTTTGTTTTTTTCCCCAGCTGTGCCATGTGGCTTTCGGGATCTTAGCTCCCCGACCAGGGATTGAACCTGGGCCATGGCAGTGAAAGCGCTGAGTCCTAACCACTGGACCACCAGGGAACTCCCAGGCATGATACTTTTAAAAATCAAAAATAGTTTTTGACTTTATTCTGGAGATGCTACTTTTAAAAATTTTGTGGCGATAAGTAGTGTTCAAGGTACAGAGATAAAGATAAAAGCTCAAAATATTAGTAGATGCTTAGAGAAAATATAGAAACCCAATTAACAATAGTAAGTAATTAATGTTTATTAATTATATTTAAGTAAAAAGTAATTGGGATTTGTAAAGCTCTTAGAAAACTGGTTCCATAAGATTCAAGTTCTTAGGTTGGGAAGAATCTCTCTAGTTGTCTTTTCTAAAGCTGGTAGTGTTATAATCAAAAGGCAGGTAAGTAAAAGCGATAAAAAGCGAAAATGAGCAGTCTATAAAAGAGGCTTTTTATTAAAGAAGGTTTTCTGACATAACCTCTGCCCGTTTAATTTGCCGTTTTTAAACAAAACTCTTACATATCTTTTATTATATGTTAAACACTGTTCTAATGCATTTTACACAAGCATTTACTCATTTAATTCTCATACCAAGCTGTTTAATAAGTACTATAAGCTTTATTTTACTGATGAGGAAACTGGAGACACAAATAACTTACTTCAAAAAACAGCTAATGAATGGCAGAGCCAGGATTCAAACCCAGGCAGTCTAGCTTCTTGAGTGGATGTTCTTTACTACTCTTTCATATTGGTGCATGTCATATGTTCTTTATAAATTTTCATGCAACCATTCCTAGTTACTCTGCAAAGATTTCTTTTAATATAGTTAGTAGTCTAGGAAGACATTTTTGGGTACCTAAAGATTTGACTAACAATACTAAATTTTATTGATTATTTATTTTTAGAAAGGATAATCTAATTTCCCGTAGAAATGTTAAAGGAGGTTGGGCTTCCCTGGTGGCTCAGTGGTTGAGAGTCCGCCTGCCGATGCAGGGGACACGGGTTTGTGCCCCGGTCCGGGAAGATCCCACATGCCGCGGAGCGGCTGGGCCCGTGAGCCATGGCCACTGAGCCTGCGCGTCCGGAGCCTGTGCTCCGCAACGGGAGAGGCCGCAACAGTGAGAGGCCCGCGTACCGCCAAAAAAAAAAAAAAAAAAAGGAGGTTACATTTTCAACGATCAGTTCCAATTTTGTATGGAAATTTTTACAATCCTGTTTTATTCAGATATGCATTATATAACTATGTCATCATTACTAAAGCTTTCTAAAGTATATGCATGTTCTGGAGATGAGGCTGATTAAATGAAAAAGATAGGAAACCACTCCTAACTTCTGTCTTTTATCCCATTCAATCCATCTTTTACAGTGCTGTCATAGAGTCATTTATTCTAAGATAGACATCTTGCCTTTGATTTTCGTTTCTTTTTAAAAATAAATTTATTTATTTATTTATGGTTGTGTAGGGCCTTCATTGCTGTGCGTGGGTTTGCGCGGGTTTTCTGCAGTCGTGGCAAGCAGGGACTACTCTTGGAGTTCACGGGCTTCTCATTGCGGTGGCTTCTCTTATTGCGGAGCATGGGCTCTAGGCGCACGGGCTCAGTAGTTGTGACCTACGGGCTTAGTTGCTCCGCGGCATGTGGGATCTTCCTGGACCAGGGCTTGAATCCATGTCCCCTGAATTGGCAGGCGGATTCTTAACCACTGTGCCACCAGGGAAGTCCCTGATTTTCTGACCTTATGTAGTTTCCCACTAAAACACCTAAACAAGGCTTCAGCCTACCTTCATCCAGTCTTCTATCTCCTGTAGTTACCACCAGGCATCCCACTAGCCATACCTGACCACTCCACATTCTTTGCACCTGGTGCCTTATTTCCTCTGCTTTTATCCACCCAGGGACCTACTCAGACAACACCTAGCCATGGTACCAACCAATACTTTGTAGGCTTTCAAAGTGTAAAAATTCAGTGGTTTTTTATTCACCAGGTCATATAGCCATCACCACCATCTAACTCCAGTTTATTTCATCACCTCCAAAAGAAACCTCATATCCATTAGCAGTCATGCTCAGTTCTCCCCTACCACCCCTAATGTCCTTTTATTATTCCTGTATACAATTCAGAATACTGATTGCATTTAGTTGTCATGTCTCTTTAGTTTCCTCCAATATTTGATGGTTTCCCCATCTTTCTTTGTTTTTCATGACCTTGACAGTTTTGAAAAGAAGTGCTCAGCTATTGTGTAGAATGTCCCTCCATTTGGGTTTGTCTAATGTTTGTCTCATGATTAAACTGGGTTATGGGTTTTGGGGTAAGAGCACCACAGAGATGAGCTGCATTTCTCAGCACATCTTATAAGGGAGGTCGTGATTTCAGCAACTTAACACCAGTAATGGTAACTTTGATTACTTGGTTAAGGTGTTGTCTGCCAGGTTTCTCTATTATAAAGTTAGTATGTCTTCCTTTCCATATTCTTAGGAAGTGAGTCATTCAGCCCAGCCCACACTGGGGGGGAGGGGAATTAAACTCCACCTCCTTAATGGGATATATCTATATAGGTTATCTGGAGGAAGATAATATATGCTGTGAGGAAGATTTGTCCCTTCCCCAGTATTTTTTCATTCAATAATTTATACCAATATGCACTCATTTATATTTATTTTATACCTTGGGTGATCATCCATTACTATGAATTGCTTTACTTTTGGCCAGTAGGGGCTCTTTCAGGTTGGCTCCTATGGCTTTTTGTTGTTGTTTGCTTTTGTTTGTTTGTTTTTGCCATGCCTCCATATTTTTTCTTTAGCATTTCCTTACTTTCAGGCAGTATAAGATGCTCCATGCTCATCTTGTATTTTCCTTGCCCCACATGTAGAATCAAGTATTTCTCCAAAGAGCCTTGTTTCTTTTTATTAGAAAATGGTATTTTGAAACCAAGATCTGAGGAACTGGGTATTCTTGTTGCTATTGGGGTGTGACTGCTTTTGGACTCCAGCTTTTTGTTTGTTTGCTTTAATTTTTATTTATTTATTTTTTGCTGCGTCGGGTCTTAATTGCAGCATGTGGGCTCTTCATTGCGGTGCACAGGCCGCTCTCTAGTTGTGGCGTGCAGGTTTTCTCTTCTCTAGTTGTGGCACTTGGGCTTCTCTAGTTGTGGCATGCGGGTTTTCTCTTCTCTAGTTGTGGTGCGCAGGCTCCAGGGCACGTGGGCTCTGTAGTTTGCGGTGCGCAGGCTCTCTAGTTGAGGCGCGTGAGCTCAGTAGTTGTGGTGCACGGGCTTAGTTGCCCTGGGGCATATGGGATCTTATTTCCCTGACCAGGGATGGAACCCGTGTCCCCTGCATTGTAAGCATTGTAAAGCGGATTCTTTACCACTGGACCACCAGGGAAGTCCCTGTTTGTTTGTTTTTTAATAAGCAGCTTTATTGTGATTTTAATGTATATATACAATTCACTCATTTAAAGTACACAATTCAGTGGTTTCTAGTATATTCATAAAATTGTGCAACCATCACCATAATCAATTTTAGAACATTTTCCCATCCCAAAAGCCCTATATGTTTTCATAGTCACCTCTGTTTCCTCCCAATTTACCCCCAGCTGTAGGCAACTACTAATCTCTTTTGGACATTTCATAAATAATGTGGTCTTTTGTGACTGACTTCTTTCACATAGCTAATTGTTTTTGAGGTTCATCAGCATTGTAACATATATCAATACTTCATTCTTTTTTTTTTTTTTTTTTTTTGGCTGCGCACCACGTGGCATGTGGGATCTTCCCTGATCAGGGATCGAATCTGCACCCCTTGCAGTGGAAGCTCGGAGTCTTAACCACTGGACCACCAAGGAAGTCCAGTACTTCATTCCTTTTAACTGCCACATAATATTCTAGTGTATGGATATATACCACCTTTTGTTCATTCATTTCCTCAGGTGATGGACATTTGGGGTTCTACATTTTGTCTATTATGCTGCTGTGAACATTTCTGTACAAGTTCTTATGTGGATGTAATGTTTTCATTTCTCTTGGACATATACCTGGTAGTGGACTTGCGTGGTACATGGTTAACTATGTTTATTCTTTCAAGGAAATGCTAGACCGTTTTTCAAAGTGGCTATACCATTTTGATCCCTTCCAGCCCTGTATAAAGCGTTCTAATTTCACGACATCCTGGCCAAACATTTTGTTTGTTTGTTTGTTTGTTTGTTTAATTAATTAATTAATTTACTTTTGGCTCTGTTGGGTCTTCGTTGCTGCGCACGGGCTGTCTCTAGTTGCGGCGAGCGGGGGCTACTCTTTGTTGCAGTGTGTGGGCTTCTCACTGCGGGGGCTTCTCTCTTGTTGCAGAGCGAGGGCTTTAGGTGTGTGGGCTTCAGTAGTTGTGACTTGTGGGCTCTAGAGCACAGGCTCAGTAGTTGTGGCACACGGGCTTAGTTGCTCCGCGGCATGACTGGACCCGGGCTCAAACCTGTGTCCCCTGAATTGGCAGGCAGATTCTTAACCACTGCGCCACCAGGGAAGCCCTGTGCTTTTTTTTTTTTTTTTTTTTTTTGGGGGGGGTATGCGGGCCTCCCTCTGCCGTGGCCTCTCCCGTTGCGGAGCACAGGCTCCGGACGCGCAGGCCCAGCGGCCATGGCCCACGGGCCCAGCTGCTCCGCGGCACGTGGGACCCTCCCAGACCGGGGCGCGAACCCGGTTCCCCTGCACTGGCAGGCGGACGCGCAACCACTGCGCCACCAGGGAAGCCCACTGTGCTCATTTTTAAGTTGAGTTATTTTTCTTTATTATTGAGTTATAAGCATTCTTTACGTATTCTGGGTACATGTCCCTTATCAGATAAATGATTTGCAAGTATTTTCTCCCATTCTGTGGGTTGTCTTTTCATTTTCGTTATGGTATCTTTTATTTCTTCTGGTATTCCTATTACATGTATCTTACACTTCTTGTAGTTGTCCCACACTCCTTGCATATTCTGTTCTGTTTTTCCTCCCCAGTCTTTGTTCTCTTTGCTTTTCTGTTTTCGAGGATTCTATTGATAATATCCTCTAGTGCAGAGGTTTTTCCCTCAGCTGTGTCACTCTTACTAAGCCCATCAAAGGCATTCTTCAGTGTTTTTTTTTTTTTTTTTTTTTTTTTTTTGCGGGGTATGCGGGCCCCCGTGGCCCGGGCGCGTTTTTTTTTTTTTTTTTTTTTTTTTTTGCGGGGTATGGGGGCCCCTGTGCTCCGGGCGGGCAGGCTCAGCAGCCATGGCTTACGGGCCTAGCCGCTCTGCAGCATGTGGGATCTTCCCGGACCGGGGCACAAACCAGTATCCCCTGCATCGGCAGGCAGACTCTCAACCACTGCACCACCAGGGAAGCCCTTCTTCAGTGTTTTTATCTCTAGCATTTGTCTTTGGTTCTTTCTTAGGATTTCCATCTCTCTGCTTACATTGCCTGTCTGTTTTTGCATGCTGTCTACTTTGTCCACTAGAATCCTTAGAATATTAATCATAGTTGTTTTAAATTCCCAGTCTAATAATTCTAACACCTTTCCCATGTCTGGTTGTGATAATTGCTCTGTATCTTCATTTGTGATTTTTCCTTTAGGTATGCCTTATAATTTTTCCATGTTAGTTAGCTGTGATGTACTGGGTAAAAGGAACTGCTATAAATGCCTTAGTAATATGGTGGTGAAGTGTGAGGGAAGAGGAAGAGTTCTGTTCTCCTATGATTAGTTTTCAATCTTTTTAATGAGGCTTTGCCTCTGGACTGTGAACTTTTCAAGAGTTTCTCAGTTTTTCCTCACCCCTTAGGTGGGATATTAGGGCTGGAGTTTTTCCGTAAGATGTTATGGAGAAACCCTAACGAACTTTTGGGCAACCTGATATTTCTCTTTCCCTAGGTCAGTTAGGCTCTGACAATATTCTAGCAAGTTAGGCTGTAACTGGTTTCTCCTGAAGGCAGGCCTTGTTAAATAGAGTCCGTTGTATTTCAAAGGTTTTAACTCCATTCTTTTGCATGTGGATATCCAGTTGTCTCAGCATAATTTGTTTAAAAGGCCTTTCCCCCCATTGAATTGGCCTTATATTAGTACCAAACTGTCTTGATCACTATAGATTTGTAGTGTTTTGAAACTGGAAGTGTGCGTTGTCTAACTTTGTTTTTATTTTTCAAGATTGTTTTGGCTATTCTGGGTCCCATGAGTACCAGCTTTTCCGTTTCTGTAAAGAAGGCAACAGGGGTTTCCATACAGTGATGCTGAATTTGTAGATAAGCTTGGGGAGGATTACCATCTTAACAGTATTGAGTCTTGCAATCCATGAACATATAATATCATGGATATTTAACATTTATTTAAGTCTTTAATTTCTTTTAAAAATGTTTTGTACTTTTTAGAGTGTAAGTTTTGTATTTCTTTTATTATATTTATTCCTAAGTATTTTATTTATTTATTTATTTATTATTTTATTTATTCTTTATTATAAATGGAATTTTCTTAATTTCATTTTCAGTTTGTTCAGTGCTGCAGTGTAGAAATATAATTGATGTTGGTATATTGATCTTTTATCTTGCAATTCTGCTGAATTTGTTATTCTAATATATTTAGTGGGTTCCTTTTGAATTTTCTATATACAGGGTTATCTAATTTGCAAATAGAAATAACTTTGCTTCTTACTTTCCAACCAAGATGCATTTTATTTCATTTCCTTGCCAGCTGGTCTGACTAACATCTCCAGTACAGTGTTGAATAGAAGTGGTGAGAGTGGACATCCCTGTCTTATTTCTGAAATTACTTCACCACTAAGTATAATGTTAGTTATAGTTTTGTTTACTACATTCCCTTTTTCAAGTTGAGGAATTTACCTTGTATTCCTAGTTTGTTGGGTGTTTTCAGTCATGAAGGGGTATTGAATTTTTGAGTTATTTCTTAGTGGTTACCCTCGGGATTACAGTCAACATCATATAACTATACAAGTTCAGTTAATAACCATCTTAATTTCAGTGGTATACAGAAACTTTGCTCCTAGGTAACTCCGATCCCTCCCCTTTACTTTGTTTTTTATTGGTAAACAAATTCCTTCTTTGTGTATTTTTTGCCTTTCAATAGATATGTAATTCTTTTAAATTAGGAGGAAAAAAGTTATAAACAAAAAGTACATTTATTGTTTCTTTCATATTTATCCTATACTTATCATATGTTTTGATTTGTGCTCTTCATGTTGTTTCATGTACTGGCTAGTGTCCTTTCATTTCAGCCTGAAGGACTCCCTTTAGTGTTTCTTTTTGTTTTTTTAAAATTTATTTATTTTATTTATTCATTTTTGGCTGTGTTGGGTCTTCGTTGCTGCGCACGGGCTTTCTCTAGTTGTGGCGACCCGGGGCTACTCTTCGTTGAGGTGTGTGGGCTTCTCATTGCGGTGGCTTCTCGTTGCAGAGCACGGGCTCTAGGTGCGTGGCCTTCAGTAGTTGTGGCATGCAGGTTCAGTAGTTGTGGCTCACTGGCTCTAGAGCACAGGCTCAGTAGCTGTGGTGCATGGGCTTAGTTGCTCCTCAGCATGTGAGATCTTCCCGGACCAGGGCTCGAACCTGTGTCCCCTGCATTGGCAGGCGGATTCTCAACCACTTCCTGTGCCACCAGCGAAGTCCTAAAGACAGAATTTTTGAGGATCCTGACTCTGCCATTTTCACTGCTGTCCTTAGCTTATTTATTTTTACCTTGTTCTTTCATTCTCTTCTTCACTCCCTTTTACTAGTACTGTTAGATGAGAATTTGTCTGGATTTTTTTCATATGTGAAATGTGGGATACTGCCAAGGACATTTACTGTAGCAGTATTTACAATAGCAAAAGAGTGAAAAGCAACCCAGATGTTCCAAAATAAGGAAGTAGGTTTTTTTTTTAATGGTTCATCTATATATCTGTATGATGGAACATTATGCACATACTAACAATCATATATACAAAGGAAAATGTTTATGATATGATACAGATGGAAAAAACAGTATAAAATGAAGTATATTCAAGTTTTTGAAAATAAGTTTTGTAAAGAGATAAGCATACATGAGCATTAAAACTCTTGGGGGAGCCATATCAAAATGGTAGCATTTGTTACTTCTGGGTAGTAAACAGTGTTAAGTAAAACAAATTATCTTTGTTCTGTATTATGTACCATAAGGTTGTATTAATTATTTTTTGTTATCAAAATAAAATGTACCTATTAATGTGACACATATTAAACTGTTTTTCATTTGTGTGTTCAATTATATAACTGTTGAGCTTTGGCAATTTGACATTAATTTTTATAAATATTTAAAGAGATAGTTAGAAGCACATGCTAATAATAACCCTGGCATTGGGGCTAACAAAATATATATGAGCTATTTTAATCTCCAGAGTCTACTGTGTAGAAAGGAGTTTTGTTGCGCTGGAGTGTATCAGGGTGAATTGTTAGTTAGATGAATAACCTGTAGTCTTACTTACTAGCATTTCATTCTTTTTCTTTTCAGGCGCATATTAAATTTCCTATTGACTACCCATATTCACCACCTACCTTCAGATTCTTGACCAAAATGTGGCACCCCAACATTTATGAGGTAAGAGATGTCTATCATGAATTTCTCTGAAGATTTATTTAAGATACTATCCTTTAAAATAGCCTCCATAGCTCAGTATGCTGTGGTAGTTATGCTGTAGCCACAGAGAAGTATTTATGGTTTCCCATTTTTGGTTAGTAGTCTGTAGTTGAATTGCTCAAAAATTGAGGGTAGTTTTTTAATACCAGTGTATATTTTGGTTAATTTAAGGTTGAGGCTTTAAACCTTTGCTGCTCATTGCTAAGATTATAATTCATATTTGTTAACATTTGCATTTTTTCAATTTAGTAGATAAAGTCATACAAATTTATTTGTGTACCTATCCTCTAGCTTCACAGCAAGGGTTTGTTTGTTGCTTTGATCAGAGATTCAACTTTGGGACAGGAGGGGGTGGGAATTTACCCTACTATATTTGTACTGGTGTCTTTTAAGGAGTTGCTGCATACCAGTTGAGAGCCTCTTTTGGAATAAATCCAAGGTTAGGTTCTTCTACTAGACAAGTCCACATGCCTGGGAAAATAATTTGTAGCTTTTTTGATGAAATGTACTTAGCTTTGTGCTAATTTATAAGGATGCTGGAACAATGCATTATGTTTCTCAGGATATATGTCAAGGCCCACTAAAATAGCCTTTGAGTCTACTCCTTTACCATTCTGTAATCTTTTTCATTGCAGTAGTGCTGTGAAGTTGTAGCTGAGGCCCAGGCATTAAAATTGTTTTTTAAAATTTGCAGCCGTAGTCATAGTTCTTTTTTTGGTCAGGTGGTTATTGGCAAGCACCTTTGCTCCAGAAACAGAGCTACAGAGCCTTTAAAATGCTTATAGGCAAGGGATGGAGAACTTACTCTATAGTCCTGAATTTGAAATGAGCACACTTGGGTAGCTTTATTATTTGCCACAACCTGCTTTTTCTGTCAATCATTATCTTCATTTTTCTTTCCTTCTTAAAACAGGACAAACTAGTGCTCAAAAGGTGATGCATAGTAACATTTCCAGAAATAGGTTCCCAGAATATTGTTTTCTTTAGTATCTTTAGTATTTGACATAATCATAATACAAATAAACAACAATGAATATGTTGTACTATTCTATATAACAAAGTTATCCTGTTGTAGGGGGAGACTATAGAAATAATTCACTGTTCATAAGTTCAAACTGGGTTAAATACACATAGAAATATTTTTCTGTCCCTGTCCATTTAACAATCAAAAATTCTTGCCTTCAGAACTATGTGGTATAAAAGCAACTATACTCCAATAAAAATTAATTTTAAAAAAATTAAAAGGAACGTGGATTCAAGAAAAAAAACCCAACTATGTGGTATGTATAGATTTTTTAGATAGCAAAGGAGAAGTGAGAAGACTCAAGCTTTTGTCTTGCTACTGAGAACTAATTCACCTTCGCCTGTTTCCATCTCAGTTATCTAATTCTCAAACCCTTCTCAACAAAGAAGCAAGAAGGAAAAACCCAAAAAACAGGATAAAGGATTCAAAGCTCTTCCAGAAGAAGGTGTAGGTAGATACACTCCCCTTTCCACTGCTTTTTCACCACTTAGGTAGGCTATTTAGTTCTGTCTCTTAAGATTTAGCATTGGATCATTTTTAAAAAAATATTTTTCATATTCATAATAAAAATTTCAGCAGTAAAATAATACATGCATATCTTATAAATATGCAGTTGTTTTCCATGCCATAAAAGTTCTGTTTTTAATGAAGTGTTAAGTCATAGTTAGGAATTAAATTTGATGTAATCAAATGAGTCACAAGAGACTCTTCTCACAAATTAATAATATGTTAATTTACTTTGCTACATTCTGGAAATGGTATCAGAATTGAACTTTTTGAGGGCCCAAGTCAGTATTTGTGATTTTAGACATAAGGGCTCGTGGTTCTTAGCCAAAGGGATATTCCTGGAAGTTGTTCTCTCCTCATCCATCTTATGTTGTCACCTAGAAACACAATGGACCTCAATGTCAAATTGCTCTGGTCACCAGATTGTTTACTGCAGAGTTATTTGTAAAAGAACTGGGGATGAAATGGGGGAACGATGGCAACAATGTCAACAGCAACAAGACAAAAATACAAAAGCAAAAGCCTACTCAAATGCCAAAATATGTGAATTGATGAGTTTTTGTATATTAATAACTTCATGAGTATTAAAAATATCATAAGGACTATTTTTGGTAGAAAATAGTTTATCAAGTTTTTAAAACTATAAGAGCTTTGGTTACAGTTTTATTAAATACATTCACAGACACATTACTGCAGCCACAGAAGTTATAAATACTGCTGTGTTATATGAATGAATTTAATTAATTTAACATTTCTAATATCATTGCCACATTTGTGAAATTTATAAATACCAAGGGGAAGCTTGGAGAACAAAAGAAATTTAATATGAGCTTGTCATCAATGATCATACTGCACAGTCTACTCCTTTTTGCTTCATAATATGTTGAGTGATCTCAATAACAGTTTCCTGGTTATGTTTGTTACTGTGTGCTCAGAAGTAGATAACCAATGAAGCCCATTTGCTTCACAGACCATGTATTAAAATGAGGCTTTTGTACACTCTTCACTGTGAACTTCAGAGCTGTGGCAACTCAGAATCTCACTGCTCTTAGTATGTATTTATTTAAATAATTTTTTTGGTAATAGACTAACATTTAGAATAGTTTTAGTTTTGCCACAAAATTAAATGGAAATTATACAGAAGTATTTAGCATTTGATGATCCTTTTAGTACTAGTGAGTTGTAGGACACAGTATAGCTCTTTCTTTTAAAAAATAATAAAGATGTTGGATGTTTTTTCAGAGTATACAGATCATTTTTCCTGTATAGTGTTTACAAATGAATGTCACAGGTGTAGTCATGAAATAAATGTTACAGTAAGATGGTGTATTTTAGGATACTTGATAGCCAGTAGGAAAATATTTTGCTGTTTTACGTAAGGTTCTAGCTCTGAAGAGTTATCCTTGATTCTAGACTCAGATGATTCTCAAGACATTATACTAATCTCTGTAGCCACTGACACTGCAAGGATATACCAATTTGGCTACTATTCCAGTATCATTAGGGCATGGTATTCTTAAATGTTATTGTTTTAATAATGATTAAAAATAGATCCTACTGTTTTAATATAACTCCGGCTGCCATAACAAAATACCATAGATGCGGTGGCTTACAACAACAGAAATTAACTTTCTCACAGTTTAGGAAACATAGTTTCTACTGAAGACTCCTCCTGGCTTATCTCTGTGTCTTCATGTGGCTTGAGAGGAGAGAGAGCACAAGCTAGCTCTCTGGTGTCTCTTACAAGGGTTTTTTGTTTTTTGTTTTTTTTAAAAAAATTTATTTATTAATTATTGGCTGCGTTGGGTCTTCGTTGCTTTCTGCGGGCTTTCTCTAGTTGTGGCGAGCGGGGGCTACTCTTCATTGCAGTGCATGGGCTTCTCACTGTGGTGGCTTCTCTTTGTTGCAGAGCATGGGCTCTAGGTGCACGGGCTTCAGTAGTTGTGGCATGCAGGCTCAGTAGTTGTGGCTCGCAGGCTCAGTAGTTGTGGTTTGTGGCACACAGGCTCAGTAGTTGTGGCACATGGGCTTAGTTGCTCCGCGGCACGTGGGATCTTCCCGGACCAGGGCTTGAACCCATATCCCTTGCATTGGCAGGCGGATTCTTAACCACTGTGCCACCAGGAAAGTTCCTCTTAAAAGGTTTTAAAAAGGTTTTTGCCAAGTCTGCAGAGCAGTTGCTTTTTGGAATAGTAAAATTTAGGCTATGTAAGTGGAAAATGGGTCTAATTACATATAGTTTATGATCTTTGTATTTATTTCTATGGATGATAGGCCATTAGGAGTGAAGCGGATGAGACCCACAATCAGCGCTTCGAAAACTGAAAGAACTCAATGTATCAAGAGGTCCTTTACAATAAAGCTGTAATTATAAATTATATTTTGAAATTACACAGAAAAGATCAGGTAAAAGCAAAGATACTGTGTCAGTTGGGAGTCTCCAGAGAAGCAGAACCAATAGGATATATAGAGATATATGTAAGAGGAGGTTTATCATAGGAATCGGCTCACTTGGTTATGAAGACTGAGAAATCCCACAGTCTGCCTTCTGCAAGCTATAGAGCCAGGAAGTCTGGAATTATAATTCAGTTTGAGGCCGTAGGACTGGGAGCTGTTGGTATGAGTCCCGGAGTCCCTGGACCCAAGAACTAGGAGTTCAGATGTAGCAGCCCAAGAAGAGAGAGAATTTGTCCTTCCTCTGCCTGTTTCTTCTGTTCAGGCCCTCAAAGAATTCGATAATGCCTATCACCTCATCATGATGAGGGCAAGTCTTTTTTACTCAATCTGCTGATTCAAATACTAATCTTTTCCAGAAACACCCTCACAGATACACCCAGAAATAATGTTTTACCAGCTATCTGAGCATCCCATAGCCCAGTCAAGTTGACGCACAAAATTAACGATCACAGATAGCTCTCTTTTTCTACCATTCCCCCCTTGTCATCCACATCATGGTCCTTCTATACTCTGTGTACATCATTATGTTCTCAGGGGGTGTAATTTGACTGGCACTACACTTGAATCCTTGAAATAGCAAGTTGTTTATAGTAAGGGTTTACGCCCTTCTTATTTCATTACACGTAGTAAAATTATATTTAGATAGAAAAACAGTGGTATTCTAGATGGTTCTGCTTCATCTTCTCTGATCATTTAACACACATTTTTCTCTCTAATTATTATTATTTTCTCTGTTTAGTGGCATTATCTCAGAGCTTCTGTGGTATTTCCGTAATTTCTTTGAGAATTTATTTTAATGGTTTTTCCACCCAAGAATCAAATAGTGAACCCCAAAAAATACATTAGGATTGATTACAAAGTTGGAATATTACATTCTCTGATGATCTTTCAAGACTAGGACAAACTGCTTTAGTTCATTATTCTTGAACTCATTTCATATAAATTTTAAATACAAAGTTTCTAAATTATAAAAAATTTAGAATACATTTTGTTAAAATGCTTTGATTTCAATATCTATGTTATAAACATACTAAAATATTAAGTTTAAACCCACTAATTTTTAAAATTATTTTGAAATAATTTTGGACTTAAAGAAGAGTTTCAAAACTAGTACAGAAAGTTCTCATATACATACCTTTTACTCATATTCTTCTAATGTTAATATCTTTTACAACCATGGTACATTTATCAAAACCAAGAAATTAACTTTGGTATAATACTATTAAGTAAACTAGACTTCATTTGGAATAAAGTATGGCACGGGGAACCTAAAACATGTATTACTTGTCCTTAGGTGAGACAAACTCTGTTTCTGTATTGTGTTATTAAACCATCAGAAACAACATGCTTGAACTCTGATCTTAATTCACATAAAGGTGCTGAGTGCTGTGTTATAAGATTTTGTTATATTATCAGAATTTATTGTGTTCATTTTTTAAAATATGCATTTGATGAACATTTTAAATTTACATAATTTTACTCAGTTGTCTTTAAGAAGGGACCTGATTAAAACAAAAGATTCTTCAAATGAATGAATGCTTGCTTAATCAGCTAATCAGAAATGTGTTATGTAATATATTTTATTTGCTTTAGCAACTAGGCTAAATTGACATAAATAACTTCTCTTTGGTACCTGGTAAAATATGTTTGTTTTCTTTTAGTGGTTTTTATCATTAAAATAACTCATCATTAATTGACTTGAAAAATATTCTTTATTTCTGAAATATTAGAGAAAAGTTTAATGGTAGAATGTTCCTATAAAACTTCTAAAGTCTACAATGTGAGTTTCATCTTGGTTTATATGAACCAAATGAGTAAGGTAGAAAGTTAACAGAAACCAGAAGACTTTGATTTGGTGTTGAAAGTTTTCCTAGTAAATGTAATTTAGTATTACACATTATTAAAGGTTTGAACTCTATCTTGTGCTTGTTTAGATTTAGATTTTGCTTCTTTTTCCTCGTATTTTTTTCTTTTAAAAAATGTAAATTAGGATGCCAGTTTGCTCTATGAAGATATATATACCTTAAGGATTTAACTATAGATATATTAGCCACCATTTAGAACATGATGATATTTGGGCCACCAAATTTGTCCTTTTTAGAGCTGAGCTCTGGTTTGTGCATAATTTGTGACAAGCAGGATTTTATGTATTTTTATGTAATTATATTCATGGATTTGCAGATATTATGCATTCTCTCTAACTTTAAGGTATAGGGAATAGGTTTCTCTAGGCAGTGATGTCCCCAAATTTGGCAGCTTATCAGAATCATGTGGAGCAGTTGTTAAAAATAAAGAATACTGGAGATTTTGGTTTGATTGGATTTAGATAGGGCCTAGGCTATATAGCCTTCATTTTACATCTTAGAACTGCCTTTCTGGAGGCCTAGAACTTCTCCCATTAAAAAAAGGGCGAGGGTGCTTCCCTGGTGGCACAGTGGTTAAGAATCCGCCTGCCAGTCCAGGGGACATGGTCCCTGGTCCGGGAAGGTCCCACATGCCGTGGAGCAACTAAGCCCGTGCGCCACAACTACTGAGCCTGTGCTCTAGAGCCTGTGAGCCACAACTACTGAGCCCGCGTGCTACAACTACTGAAGCCCGCGTGCCTAGAGCCCGTGCTTCGCAATGAGAAGCCCACACACTGCAATGAAGACCTGACGCGGCCAAAAATAAATAAATTTGTTTAAAAACCCAATAATTTATTGAGATAAAATTTCACATACATAAAATTAACCATTTAAAGTGAACACAATTCGGTGACATTTAGTACATTCCCAGCGTGGTACATCTAACACCTCTATTTGTAAGGCATTTCCATCACTCCAACGTAAAACATCTTACCCATGAAGTGATTCTTCTCCATTCCCATTTCTCCCTAGTCTCTGACAACCACCAGTCAGGTTTATGTCTCTGTTTATCCATTCTGGGTATTTCATATAAATGGAATCATACAATATGTGACCTTTTTTGTGTGGCTTTCACTTAGCATAATGTTTTGGAGGTTCATCCGTGTTGTAGCATGTATTAGTACTTCATTCCTCTTCATGGCTGAATAATGTTCCATTGGTTAGATATATCACAGTTTATCCATTTCTCTATTGATGGACATTTGGTCTGTGTCCACCTTTTTTTTTTTTTTAACATCTTTATTGGAGTGTAATTGCTTTAAAATGGTGTGTTAGTTTCTGCTTTATAACAAAGTGAATCAACTATACATATATCCCCATATCTCCTCCCTCTTGCATCTCCCTCCCATCCTCTCTATCCCACCCCTCTAGGTGGTCAAAAAGCACTGAGCTGATCTCCCTATGCTATGCAGCTGCTTCCCATTAGCTATCTATTTTACATTTGGTAGTGTATGTATGTCCATGCCACTCTCTCACTTCATCCCAGCTTACCTGTCCCCCTCCCCGTGTCCTCAAGTCCATTCTCTACGTCTGTGTCTTTATACCTGTCCTGCCCTTAGGTTCTTCAGAACCATTTTTTTTGTGTCCACCTTTTGTATATATATAAATAGTGCTGCTATAACCATGTGTATACATGTACTTGTTTAAATACTTTTTTCACTTCTTTTGGTTGTATACCTAGGAATGGAATTGCAGGGGTCAAATTGTGATCCTGTGTTTTACTTTTTGAGGAACTGCCAAACTGTTCTGTAGCAGATGAACCCCTTCACCAACCACTAGCAATTTATGAGGGTTCCAGTTTCTCTACATCCATCCTTATTTTGCATTTTTAAATTTTAATTATAGCTATCCTAAGGGGATATGATGTGATAACTCACTGCCATTTTGATTTGTATTTCCCTAATAACTAATGATATTGAGCATTCTTTCATGTGCTTATTGTCCGTTTATATATCTTCTTTTGAAAAATGTCTGTTCAAGTCCTTTGTTCATTTTTTAATTGGCTGGTTTGTCTTTTTGTCATTGAGTCATAGAAGTTCCTTATATATTATGGACATTAAATTCTTATTAGATGTATGACTTGCAGATACTTCCGTATTTATAGGTTGTTTTTTTTTCACTTTCTTGGGTAATGTCCTTTGCACAAAATTTTTTCATTTTAATGAGGTGTAGTTTATCTTTTTTTGTTTGCTTGTTTGTTGCTCATGCTTTTTGTGTTGTACCTAAAAAATCCATTGCCAAATCCAAGGTCATGAAAATTTTACACATACACACACACACACACACACACACACACACACACACACACACACCCTTTAAGAGTTGATTATTTTAGCTCTTAGATCTTTGTTCCATCTTGAGTTAATTTTGTATATATGGTGTGAGGTAGGAGTTCAGTTTCCTTCTTTTGTTTTTGGAAATCCAGTCCCAGCATAATTTGCTGAAGAGACTGTTCTTTCCCCATTGAATGGACTTAACCATCTTGTCAAAAATCAATTGGCAATGTATGGGTCCATTTATGGACTCTCAGTTCTATTGCCTTTGTCTATATGTCTATCGTTATGCCAGTCCTAAACTGTCTTCTTGTCTGTAGGTTTATAGTAAGTTTTGAAATCAGGAAGTGTGAGTCCTTCGACTTTATTATTCTTCTCCAAGATTGTTTCGGCTCTTGTGGGTACCTTAAATTTCCATATAAGTTTTAGGAACAGTCTGTCAGTTTCTACAAAAAGGGAAGCTAGGATTTGGATTGGGATTGCATTGAGTCTCTAGCTCAAACTGGGGAATATTGCCAACATCAAGTCTTCCTACCCATGAATGCAGGCTGTTTTTCTATTTATTTAGGTCTTCTTTAATTTCTTTGAGCAATGTTTTGTGGCTTTCTGTGTACAGGACTTTCACCTCCCTGGTTAGATTTATTCCTAGATATTTGATTCGTTTAGAGGCCATTGTAAATGGAATTGTTTGCTTAATTTGTTTTTTGTTGTTGTTGTTGATATTTATTTATTTAATTGTGCTGGGTCTTAGTTGCAGCAGGTGGGCTCCTTAATTGTGGCATGGGAACTCTTAGTTGTGGAACGCATGTGGGATCTAGTTCCCTGACCAGGGATTGAACCCCCCAGCCCCCTGCATTGGGAGTGCAGAGTCTTAACCACTGTGCCACCAGGGAAGTCCTGCTTAATTTTTTTTTTTAGGTTATTCATCACTGGTGTATAAAAATGAAACTTTTTTTTTTTTTTTTGGCCATGCTACACGGCTTGCAGGATCTTAGTTCCCCGACCAGGGATTGAACCCGGGCCCTTGGCAGTGAAAGTGCGGAGTCCTAACCACTGGACCACCAGGGAATCCCAGAATGAAACTGATTTTTGAGTGTTGATCTTGTATCCTACAACTTTGCTGAATTGATTAGGTCTAGTAGCTTTCTTGTGAATTCTTTGGAATTTTCTTTGACATTTGCAATGGAAATAGATTTACTTCTTCCTTTTCATTTTGTATACTTTTAAATTTTCTTTTTCTTTTCTAATTGCTCTGGCTAGAACTTCCAGGACAATGTTAAATAACAGTGGTGAAAGTGGGTGCCCTTGTCTTATTTCTGATCTTAGGAGGAGAGTTTTCACCATTAATTAAGTATGCTGTTTATTAGCTGTGGGTGTTTTGTTTTTGTTTTTTTAAATAAATTCCCTTTACAATTTTAAGATAGCTAGAAGGTAACTATAGTTTTCTGAGTGGTTTTTTTTTTTTTTTTTTTTGGTTTTTTTTTTTTTTTTGCGGTACGCGGGCCTCTCACTGCTGTGGCCTCTCCCGTTGCGGAGCACAGGCTCCGGACGTGCAGGCTCAGCGGCCATGGCTCACGGGCCCAGCCGCTCCGCGGCATGTGGGATCTTCCCGGACCAGGGCACGAACCCACGTCCCCTGCATCGGCAGGCGGACTCTCAACCACTGCGCCACCAGGGAAGCCCTCTGAGTGTTTTTATTATGAGAAAGTGTTGGGTCTTGTCAAGTGCTTTGTCTGCATCAGTTGAGATGCCCATCTTTTAATATGTCATTTCTAAGTACAGATCTATTTTTGTCATTTCACTACTAAGAAATTTTACTTACACACATATTAAACTCTGAACAAAGTAACATATTCCTCTGGCCTAATTTTTGTGCTCTGTTTTTCATTCAAACTGTGTTCTTCACTCCTGTGGTAGGTAGAATAATGGTCCCTCAGAGATGCCTACATTCTAATCCCTGGAACCTGTGTTATGTTAGATTACATGTTAAGAGGAATTAAGGTTGCTTATCAGATGACCTTAAACTAAGATTATTCTGGATTATCTAGGTGGGCCCAGTGTAATCACAATGGTCCTTTAAAGTGGAAGAGGTAGGGTGGGCAGAAAATGAGAGTGAGGAGATGTGACTTTGGAAGAAAGGCTCAAAAATGCAACATTGCTTGCTTTGAGGATTAGAGGAAGGGGGCCAAGAACAAAGGAATGTGGGTGGCCTTTAGAAGACAGGAAGGACAAGGAAAGGGGTTTTTTCTTAGAGCCTCCAGGAAGGAATGCATTGCTGCCCACACATTGACTTTAGCTCTGTGAAGAGCAGTGTCAGACTTAGACCTACAACACTGTAAAATAATAAATTTGTATTGTTTTAAGCCACTAAGTTTGTGGTAATTGGTGTAATAATACAAAATAAATGTAACTGCCTGAACATATTTTATTTATGATGTTGGTTTCTTCAGGCAATCTCATATCTGAATTTCCCTTAGGTTATTAAAATTGTAATCATTATTGAAAGCCCATCTCAAAGCTTCCTCAACGATTAAGCTTTTTGTTTTTCTTCCACACCATCTCCCAGGTGTCCTCTCCAAATATACCTAGTTTCTCTCTCCTTGTTTCTGTAGTGCTTTTTTACCTTCCTCATGTTATCTAACAATACAGAGTTTTGGAATATAGTATTCGGTATTGGCTTTATTAAAATTTTATTCTCCTTTAAAAAATGTTCTGTTATCTTGGTGTGTGTGTATGTATATGTAAATTTGGGTTTATATGTAAGATTTTTTTCACTTTATATGGTTACACCTCTAATTTTTTAAACATTTGAATCTTTTGTTTCATTTTAGACCAAGAGATAGGCAACTGTATTGTTCTCAGTCTTGTCTTTTCTGTTAACAATCTGTATTGCATATGGTAGACAATCCATATATGTTTGACTTTAAATGTACTTGTAATTTAGGTCCTATAATTTAAATTTATGAACCAGAATATTATCGTGGTGAAGTCTTCTATCCATATACTGAGGGAGTTATATATAATTAAGTTGTTGTGAGGCATGTGTCAGTTTATATAAACCATATTTATTGAAACCAGTGATTAATATTAAAGGTGATCATAGCTTCTCTCCAGGCAGATTTTAAGCAAGGTCAGATTTTTTTTTGTTTCTTTTAATGTTAGATTTGTGAAAATAGAGAGATTTAGTAGTTGCTTCTCAAGACTCTTGAATCATGATTTATCATGTTTGTCTGTTTCTATTTTTAAATGATTTGTTTTAGAAGGATGGTGTTACAGACATAGTGTTTCTTTTTTTAACTAAGAAATGTATTTTGGAGATTGGTCAAAATGAATATTTATAATATAAAAAAATGTTTAATTCTTCTTTATCATTGATTCCAAACAAGAAGAAAAAGCAGGATTGTTTACTCCCCTAATGGTAAGAAAACAAGTCTTCTAGGAATAAAAGAAATTTCAGTGGAATTGATATTTTTTCAATAATATACTTTTGAGTATTTACTGAGTGTGATATTTGTGTCTTGTAGAATGGAGATGTATGCATTTCAATTCTTCATCCACCTGTAGATGACCCACAGAGTGGAGAACTGCCCTCTGAAAGGTGGAATCCTACTCAAAATGTCAGGTAAGGAATTACATAAGGAATAATGTGGTTTTTAGGTGGCTCTTAAGATTGGATATTACCTTTTAACAAGTACAAATGAATCCTTTCTATATTTGGTTGTTTTGTCTTCTACTGGAGCTTTAAGTAGCATGTATGCCTCATTTTGAAGAGTTGTATTTCTGGAGTAATAATGCGTATGTTACTCATTTCTCTGTGTTCACTTTGGAAGAATTTTTCTACTCTGAATTCTTCCTCTTACATTATCTAAGTTCCATCCTGCTGCTTTGGATTTCATGAGTTCCATGTTTGGATTGGTTGCTTCCTTATTCTATGATTCTTATTACTTTTTGCTGAAAAGTCTTAGTCTTTACACTTTGTTTATGCATTCACCAGTTGATGAACATTTGGGTTGTTTCTGCTTTTTGGCTGTTATGAATAATGCTGCTGTGAACATTGTGTGCAAGTTTTTATGTGTACATATGTTTTCATTTCCTTGGACTTATACCTGGAAATGGAATTGGGGGTGCATAACTCAGTGTTTAACTTCTTGAGGAACTGCCGTATTTTCCAACATGGCTGCACTACATTTTAGAGCATTCCCACCAGCAGTGTGTGAGAATTCTAATTTCTCCACATCTTTGTTAACACTTGTTATTTTCCATGTCTTTTACTATAGCCATCCCAGACGGTGGACATGGTATTCTCATCGTAGTTTTGTCATCAGTGTGTTTCTTTTAAAATAACTGTCAAAATTTTAGAATGGTTTTAGATTTTTAGAAAAATTATGAGGAAAGTACAGATAGTTCCCATATTCCCCACACCTGCCAGATTTCTTTGTTATTAACATCTAACATTCATTTGGTTCATTTATTACAGTTAGTGAACCTGTATTAGTACATTATTATTGACTAAAGTCCATACTCTTTCACCTTTCCTTAATTTTTACCTAATGTCATTTTTCTGCTCTGAGATCCCCATGTATGATAGATAGCACATTATATTTAATAGACAGTTCTCCTTAGACAACTGCAACAGTTTCTTGGACTTCCCTTGGTTTTGGTGACCTTAACAATTTTAAGGAATGCTGATCAGGTATTTTGTAGAATGTCCCCCAGATGGGATTTTTTTTTTGATGTTTTTCTGCTTATTATACTGGAGTTCTGAGTGTTGGGGAGGAAGACATGGAGGTAAAGTACATTTTCATCACGTCATAGCAGCGGTACATACTGTCAGCCTGACTTACCACTCTTGATGTTAACATTCATCACCTGGCTGAGACTCTTGTTTTTAGGGTTTCTCCTCTGTAAAGTTCCTCCTGTCCCCGTTTCTGTTCTATAAAAGGGAAGTCCTAGGTGCAGCCCACACTCAGGAGGGGGGAATTATACTCCCGCAAGGCTGAGATATCTGTATAAGTTACTTCAATTCCTCTGCACAGGAGATTAATCTGCTCTCCCCCATTTACTCATTCATTCATTTTGTTAATCATTTTTAATGATCTGGAAGCTAGTAACTCAATTAGAATCTCCATTTTTGTCAAAAGCAAAGAACTTGAAGCTTCCTGATGCACACAAGGATTTCTTACCTGTCTCTTATCAAGTTATGTGTTTGCTTCCCACTTTCTGGGAAGAGTAGACCAAAAAGTCTATTCAAGACATATCAAATACTGTTGATTATGCTGGTTACTCATTTCTTTAGGTACTTTGTTCCATCCAATATACTTAGAAAGGATTGGGAAAAAAGATATATTTTACATCTTGCCAGTATATTTTTTTAATGAGAAAAAACTGACTTCGCTTTTTTTTTTTTTTTTTTGTTATACGCGGGCCTCTCACTGTTGTGGCCTCTTCCGTTGCGGAGCAGAGGCTTCGGACGCGCAGGCTCAGCGGCCATGGCTCACGGGCCCAGCCGCTCCCCGGCATGTGGGATCTTCCCGGACCGGGGCACGAACCCTTGACGCCTGCATTGGCAGGCGGACTCTCAACCACTACGCCACCAGGGAAGCCCGACTTCGCTTTTTAATTTAAATAAATGTGTTGATACACCTCACCTTGACAAACATCATGCCTCTGAGTAATTCTCAGATAGATCAGGCATTGAGACTTGCCATAAGTTTATTATGTCTATGAAATAAGGAATCATTGCATATTCCATATACTTTCTGCTTTACTTTAGTGGGACTCTCCCTCGGCGATGGTGCATTTCTTAACAGTAATCAGAGATGGAATTAATTCGTTTTAGTGAAAATATAATTCCAGCAGCCCCAATCTATACATATCTGAATTTATTATACTCCACTACATAGCAAAATACTTTTTTGTTAACATCACTCTATGCTTTTAACAAAATTATTTATGAGAAGGGAAAAGCAGTTGGCTCTATTTATAAATTTTTCTTTGTTTTGTCCTTCTGATGTTTCATCACCACTAGGCAATGCACCATAGAAATATTTGGGATGTGTGGGAGGTATGCATTTCTTGTAAAGGGCAGTTGTGAAAAGGGAAGCTGGAAAGGAGAACTGATAGGATATTTCGTATGTCTCCAGGGGCATGTATATATTAGTTTTAAGACCATTGTTTTACACAGGATCTTTTATGATCATTAGTAAAATTAGTATATTTCTACTTCATCCCCTCATATCCATATATCACACAGTTGTTAGCTGATTATTTAGACCTTTAACTTATATGTACTTATTACTTGATTTTTCAGCATCAAATGGTATACTGACACTTAGATATAAAAGAAAAGGAAACCTTCTACCTCCCCCTTCTAACTTTTAAATATTATTGTTTCTTTATTGTCAGGGTTATAAAATTTATAATCTGTACTCTTCTGTAGCTTAATCCCAGTTTTAAAAATTCTTATTCCTGTTGTTAAATGAATTCATTGTTTGTTCCTCATTATTTTACTTCCTTTGGTCTATTAACTGGCTGAAATTTGTCCATCAGTAATTTCTCAAGGGATTGCTCCTAGGAGCTATATTACATTCCCTGAGTTGTTACGTGTTCAAAATATTATGTGCTTGTGTATATGGGAGTATACGTGTGTGTTTGCCATTATACTTCAAATGACAGGTTTTAACTAGATATAAGATTTCAGGATCATGCTTTCTTTCCTTGAGGATATTATGGGCATCACTCTATTGTTACCTTGGAGATGTTTGGCTACCCTATTTCTCATCTCTTTCACACTATATAATTGTTTAAGAGGCTGGCATGCTTTCGAAAGAAACACATTATTTTATCAGTAAAATTAAACTGACAATGTAGAGAAAAGGTTTTAAATATCTTGGAAGATTTGTTGAAATATTGGACCAAAAATGCAGAGTTGTCCTTTAAGTGAAAAATTGGACCAAAAATGCAGAGTTGTCCTTCAAGTATGATTTTGGTGCTTGTTTTTCAGGGCTAGTAGTAACCCTAGACTAGAAGAAGTAGTAGCTCTAAGGTGTTAGTGATTCTTGCTTTTGGAGGTTGAATGTTGAATCAAATGCTTCACATACCACCACCACACCCACCCTTTGAGAAAACAAGCCTCCTCTTTTTTTTTTTTTTGGTGCAGCTTAAACAACAAATTTATTATTTCACAGTTCTGGACTCTATAAGGTACTGGCAAGGTTGGTTTCTTCTGAGGCTTCTCTCCTCATCTTGTCTTCTCTCTTTGTCTTCACATGGTCTTCCCTCTGTTCATGTCTGTGTCCTAATTGCCTCTTCTTATAAGGACATTAGTTATACTGGATTAAGACCTGTTCTAAGGACCTCATTTTAACTTAATTACCTCTTGAAAGACTGTCTCCAAATATAGTCTGAGGTACTGGGGGTTAAAACTTCAGTATAGAATTTGAAGCCTCCCTGTTCTTTAGAT
Organism: Physeter macrocephalus; assembly: GCF_002837175.3. NCBI lineage: Eukaryota > Metazoa > Chordata > Mammalia > Artiodactyla > Physeteridae > Physeter > Physeter macrocephalus. The sequence continues at coordinate 74,106,826 of NC_041222.1, forward strand.
GCAAAGCCCCAAACAAGATTTTTCTCATTGCATTCTCGTGCTGCTTGGATGGACAATCTATTACCATTACCCACAGGAATTCAAAATTTTTGCCTTTACTTCTGTGTAAATACACACAGACTGTATTTGCTTTGTCTCAGCCTAAAATATTATAAACATTTTTTCTTTTTAAGAAAGGTCTGTTTGGGGAATTCCCTGGTGGTCCAGTGGTTAGGACTCAGTGCTTTCACTGCTGTGGCCCAGGTTCAATCCCTGGTCAGGGAACTAAGATCCCACAAACCACGTGGCACGGCCCCCCAAAAAAAAAAAAAAAAAAAAAAAGAAAAGAAAGGCCTGTTTCTCATTTAATCCATTCCTTTGGGGGCAGGGAACTCCTTTCATATTAATCTGCCCTTTAAAACTACCTTAGCCACTTTGGGTACCAGCACCATCTTTTTTCTCTCTGGGCCCTCAGGTCACCTGAGCCCCAATTTAGAAGCACCTGGACTTCACATGAGGGATTGCCTTCCCTGCATTTATGCTTTTTTTTATTTAGAGGCTTCACAACCAGAACTTAGTTATCTTCAGATTGCCCCTTTGATCTTCATCCATGGCTCTGAAAGGTATTTGCATTGGAAATCGTTACCTTCTTGGACCTTTTTGTTTCTTAGTTCCATATAATCATTGGATGGTTCTTCAATGTGTTGCTTGGGGTGGGAGAGTGAATGGAGAGTTTTGGTGTTTGTGGATTTCTAGGGGGGACATAGAGTGTTTTGCATGCCTTGTGGAACGTCATCTGGAACACCTGGTGATGTCCAGAACTCTGAAAAGTCAGAAAACTACTACCTAATGTGGGACACTTTTCCCTTTCCCATTTGTTTCTGTGTTACTTGCTTTGAGACAAGGGAGTTCCTTAAGGTAGTAAACTGTACATATTTCTCACAGGTTATTTACGGCACTGAAATATCAAGAGGCAAGATACGAGATGCCAGGGATTTTCCTTTATATCCCTTTGCTACTAAATTATCCAGAGTAAGCACTTGTCTGACTAAGGGTTCTAAGCTCCATATCCAGTTTATGGCTGTAGCCAAGACAACAGTGGAGGTGGCAGAAGGTTCAGTTCAGCCTGTTGTAGGGTCTTTTTTTTTTTTTTTTTTGCGGTATGCGGGCCTCTCACTGCTGTGGCCTCTACCGTTGCGG
>NC_041222.1:74108116-74188450 GCF_002837175.3 Physeter macrocephalus
TGGCCTCTACCGTTGCGGAGCACAGGCTCCGGACGCGCAGGCTCAGCGGCCATGGCTCACGGGCCCAGCCGTTCCGCGGCATGTGGGATCCTCCCAGACCAGGGCACGAACCTGCGTCCCCTGCATCGGCAGGCGGACTCTCAACCACTGCGCCACTAGGGAAGCCCTGTTGTAGGGTCTTGACTGCTGAATGGCACTGTTATCTGAAAGTGGTTCCATGTTCACATGTGTTTGGACTTCTCCATGACCACCTGCACTAGTCTTCCATTTAACACCTCAGTGAACATATTCAGAAAATAAAGTTGTACAGGCTTTCGTAACCTGAAGAAGAGTAAGGAGTTCCAGTTACCTTTGAGAGCCGAAGTCGATTTATATAACAAGACCTAGTGAGTAGTGAGAGTTGGCTAAAGGGGAAAGCAAGAAAAATGTACTATGCTACAATTGTAGGGATCCAGAGCGGCAGCCAGCTAGTTTCCACTAAAAGCTCAGTAGTTCTCCTCCTCTTAGAGGAAGCCAGCATACTTTCTGGAAGAAGAGATACACAGTCCTATCCTCAGATGTCCAGGATTAAGTTTAGGGGGTGAGAGTTCCTTATGGAATTGGGAAGTTTTGAGGAGTAGGCATTAGTCAGCAAAGAATGAAGTTGGGAGGATAGGGCCCCCTGATGCTGCTACATGTATGTGATTAGGAGTCCACAACACCATGCCTCTTCTTGGTGAAAGAAACAAAATGTGCCTTAATCTATGTTCTGTCCAGAACCAAGTGGGAGCTTCCAGGGGGTCGGTGGGGTGGGTGGGTAGGGGATCTCTCAGACCTTGCAGTAGAATTCACAAGTGCTTTCTCTGAGGCACCAGCCCCAGAACTACCTGCCATACCTGCTGCAGGCTCTTGGATAGGAAAGTGGTCTTTGGTAGGGATTTGCTATCCTTTGAACGATAGATAACAGTGTTTTCTTTGCCACTGTGAAGATATATCATGGGACCAGATTTATGGATCCACTCCAGAGGCCACGCCTTCATGTAGAAGCGTCTCTCAGGAGTAGGGTTGGATGTTTTCCTATCTAGTCTTCTCTGTAACCCACTGAAAGGGAAGGGAGCTAGAGACTGCTGCAACGATTGAGTGGCAAAGTAGGCAAGGTCATAGGAAATGACTATGGCTGTGCTGTTCCTAGGGCTCCTGTAAACCCCATTCTGGGCCAGGACTATTTTATTTATTTGCTCCCTTGATGTTTGCACATTGGGTCCCACTGCACTCAGATTGCCAGTTTCATTCTGTGCAAATGATATGTATTTTGTGTATTTAAAATTTTTCCTTTTTAAACTAAAATGTTGTGATTTGGTCATTTTGTGTATTTTAATCTGAGACCCTTATTCCTAATGTGTTCTCAGGGGTATGTCAGTCAACGGCAGTGCCAGGGACTGCACAGCAGGAACTGTTGTATTTGTTAGTTGCTTTATTATTTTTTAAAAATATTTATTTATTTGGCTGCTCTGTGTCTTGGTGGTGGCACACGGGATCTTCGTTACGGCATGCAGGATCTTTGGTTGTGGCATGCAAACTTTTAGTTGCAGCATGTGGGATCTAGTTCCCTGACCAGGGATCAAACCCAGGCCCCCTGCATTGGGAGCTGGTAGTCTTAGCCACTGGACCACCAGGAAGTCCCTGTTAGGTGCTTTAGCAGCATAAAGAAAAACTATTTGTAGTATGTGGACCCATTAAGCTACCACGTTTTATCTTCCCAGTCATAACAGACTTCTTTACCATGATGTCCTCTTTAAATTTCTCTCCCACCTTGAAAACATATAATGAGGATTGAGTTTTAATTGGGTGATCTTCTGGTGTTACTGGTCCATCTTTTGAAATAGTGTAAATGAGAGATTAAAAGAACCCTTCTAGGTCAACTAGAAGGGTCAGGCAATGAGCTTTGCTTCTCTATACGTCACTTGTTATCAAATTAAGGCCTGTAAAATCTGAGAATGTCAATCATTCAAACTCTCTTTTCAGTATTTCTATGTATGTTTTAAGAGTCAAGTAAGTTGAAGTTTTAAAGAATGAACCCTTTCTACCTGACACGTTGCCTGGGGAGGGTATGTGTATGCACTGGAGGAAAAATGCCCATCTTTAATCCTACAGAATTCCAAACTTTTGCTGCTTGGCTTCTGGGGAGACCCATAAGCCATGTCTTCTTTGTTGAGCTAAGGCCAGTTTCTGCCCTCCCTGCTAAAATTGTACTTGTGGTGACATAGTAGCTAACAGAGAAAGGGCAGACCCATCTCATTGATTATTGTCTGTATGTTGAAAAGGGACAAATACAATATTACCCATTGGGTGGGTCATAGATGTTTAATTATGATTTCCTATCTCCCTTAAATACTTCTTTTTCTTCTGAAAAAAATACAATAAATGAGAAAGGATTTTAAAATACTTATGAAACTAACAACACCAAAAAACAGCAACAACAACAAAAAAAGAAGTAATTGTTGGAATCGCTTCAGGATTCAATTGTGTTTTGTATGTTCTACCAGTATTCGCAGTTTCATTTTTCCACTCTATAAAAATAGGATTAATAATACTACCTTGCAGAGTTGTTTACCATGCTACAGATGTAACACCTGTGTTAAATTATTTTGGTACGAGTGCCAGACAGTTTAAACTATGTATGATATTTCTTCCCATCCTTTTCCAGTCATGTTACATAGAAAATATGAAATGATAGTATTCGTAGATCACAATGTAGTAAGCTGAAGATGCTCCTTTGGCCAGAAGTTATTGTTCCAGAGGCTCAAGTTGTCCCAGGTCCTACCTACCAGTCTGCCTGAGGGAATCACATACAATTTACCTGTAACCCACTCACAACATACTGGTTGGGAAATTTTGAATAGGATATTGCATATGAATTGCATCAGGAATCTTCATTAGTGTTGGAATCCTTTGCCAACACTTGGTGGTATGTCTACTGCCGTGGGTAGGTAGGTTTTTATGAAGGTGTGGCGTGGTTGTTGTTTGAAGGTGTACTAGAGGAAGGAGATTAACCTCATCTGAATCAGTGGAATGGATTCCCTGTACAAAAAATGGCTCTACTCTCCAGACAAAGGGAGGAAGTGAAAACGTGCTGGGTTAATAACTATTATCACAGTCAACTGTAGTTAGTGCCTGAGGCTTCTGAAAGCATCATGGATTTCAATTTAGGGGAGTACATGGTATTAGAAGTGAGTTTCTTATGATAGAACTGGATGATTCACCATTTTAAAAAATTGTACTTCCCAATATGGTATTTTAATAATACACACAAGATATAAGAAAATCAGCTTGGTGAAACCAGTCCTGGGAAAAATTTCCTAATTCAGTTAATATAATTCATCTAGACCTGTGTTGTCCAGTATGATAGCCACTGACTACATGTGGCTGTTTAAACTTAATTAAAATTAGTACTAAAAACTCATTTCTTCAGTTTCATAATCTACTTTTCAAAGTGCTCAGTGGCCACATGTGGCTAGTGGTTACCATATTGGATAACACAGATTTACACTTCCATCATCACAGAAAGTTGTAAAGATACAATGCTGATCTGGACCATTAAACTGTACCACAGTTTGTCCTTATCCTGCTTATCTTTCTATCAGGTTTTGTATATGTTTTCTTCTGAAGCAATCCTTACGGAATTTTTCTTTCGCTTCTAGGATATTGTCAGTCCATTTCGCATTTTTGGCAATGATGAGTTTCTTTGAATCTTCTTAGTGTAATTACTGAAGAAGTACAGAAGGATGGAAGTGGGGTACAGGGAGTTATTCTTACCCTAATAGAAAGGTGGGGGGGTGTATATGTGGTAAATGAATTTGAACTAGATGGGAAAGTTTTCTTTGAAAGTGCCTTTGTCGTAATCTTGTATAATCACATAACAGAAACTCTCTACCCTTTTTAGGAAAAGTTTTCATCAAATCAAACATCTAATTGCCTGGTTCCCTCCCTTTATTTTTTGCTTGGGGCCAGGAGCAAAAGGCTATTTTGCAACAACACAATCTATAACCTCGCACCAATGAGAAAAGGTAGAGAAATTTAATTTTTCCTCCCATGTTTCTCCTTACCTACATGCACATAGCTTTTAGGGGAGAAAAAAGCCTGGGAACTATTTCAAACATTTTTGGAGCTTATTGAGCTTATTTTATTTCACAGAAACTTTATTCCCTGTGATTAAGGTGTCTAGTTTTTATCTGTGGATGAAAATTTCCCACAAGATTTCTAAGCCCTGAGAGATCAGGGATGGCAGCTAACTCTCTCACTATTGTACATCCAACATCTCACTGGATGCCTCTGGCACAATAGTAAGGGCTTAGTAAATATTTTTTGAATCAAGATTTCTGTTATTCAGAGACTAGTTCTTCCATGTCAAGGCTATTGCTTTTTCTCCATTCTCCTGCTTAACTCTTATCTTGCTTCCCTTAGAAGTATGGAAAAGAAATACATTTGTATGTAATATTGGTTTTCAGGTCTTCTAAGCAGCCATGATATGAATTAGATATATGGAGTAGCATCATTTTTACCCTTTTCCACAAAAAGATTGCCTTCAAGCTAAATATTTTTTGCTTCTGCTTTTTCCTATTGCACTTAACTTGTGATTATTTATTTATTTATTTATTTATTTGCGGTACGCGGGCCACTCACTGCTGTGGCCTCTCCTGCTGTGGAGCACAGGCTCCGGACGCGCAGGCCCAGCGGCCATGGCTCATGGGCCGAGCCGCTCCGCGGCATGTGGGATCCTCCCGGACTGGGGCATGAGCCCGCGTCCCCTGCATTGGCAGGCGGACTCTCAACCACTGCGCCACCAGGGAAGCCCTAACTTGTAATTTTTTAAATGTTATTTGAAAAGCTTCCAGACCTCCAATTTTTGTAGATTGGAACATGTTGCCAGTTAAGACAGTGCCTTCTAGAGTTCATATTTTGCCCTGCAACCTAACTTTTATGCTAAACTCAGATTCCCTCTGCTTTGTCTCCCAGGTAGCAGCTTATTCCTAGCCTAGCCAGATGAGTACTGAAAACAAAATTTTGATACTCTATTTCCATTTCCCTAAAGTCTCAAATATTATAGTCTTAAATTTAAAACAAAATACTGTTGAATACTGTGAATATGTATATTCATAGCTGACCCTTTTTTCCTGTTTCTAGGACTATCCTGTTAAGTGTAATCTCATTGCTTAATGAGCCCAACACCTTCTCCCCAGCCAATGTGGATGCCTCGGTTATGTTCAGGAAATGGAGGGACAGTAAAGGAAAAGACAAAGAATATGCTGAAATCATTAGGTAAGGTGTTTTGTTTTGTCTTCTGTTTGATTACTTCAAGTCTTCATACAGAACCAAAGTATATCCTAGAACCAAGGGTTTAAATTGAACTTAAATATCCACTCCACTTCTGTCAGTTAGATTTATTGTTTGGGAAGAGGTTTCTGCCTGAGCCTAATGAGTTTGGCTTTTGAGACAGCAGATCTGATTTCCCAGGCAACAGAACTTCCAGGTTCTAAACTAGTCAAGTTTGCACACTCTTCCTCCTGATCATTTTAGGGACACTGTTCTGGGTTTTGAACATGTCCTTTAAATGTATCAAACACCCAGTGTATTCCAGACATTCCAGGTATTTTTGTTTTCAAATTTTTTATTAACGAAACCCTACAGATTATTGGCCTTTCTGACCATAGCAGCAAGTATCTTCTGGGAATCATCATTATCAGCAACTCTAGTATATGGTTTAACAGAGCCCTAGAATAAGAATCAGGAGACTTGGAATATACTCCTAGCTCTTTCACCCTCATGTGACCTTTTATCAGTTAACTTTTGGGGGTTTTTAATATTTCCATCTGTTTAAAAAAAAAAAAAAAAAGCTATTAGGCTCAACCATTCATCTCTCAAATTATATCCTACATAGGATATAAGATTTTCCTAACAGTACTTAAGGATTGGTAGAGCCCCAGGGACAGTTGCAGCACATTCTGTGACTTAAAGTCCCTCTCTATAAATCTAGTTGGCATGATACCATGTGATATGAAAAAAAAAATGTATGTCATCTGACAGCTGAATAAGTTTTCTGCCCACTGTAATCAGCTTTAGACCCTCTCCCTAATCCAGTTATTTAATGAAATTACAAGGATAGAATCTGGGCATCTGTATTTTGCTTTTACCAAGCCACTTAGGTGACTGGTATATACCAAAGATTGAAGATAACTAGTGTAAACAGTAAAGACCTGTAGAAGTTTAGAGTGAGAGTGGACTGAGGATTGGAAAATGGGAATGCTTCATAAAATAGTCAGGACTGGAGCCTGAAGTTCAAGGAAAGGTAGGATGTAAGGCATAGTCTTTCTCCTTAGAGAGCTCATACTTTTGTTTGTTTACAAAGAAATGAACATGTAATATGATAAGTGCAACTATAGAAGCATAAACAAGATACAGTGGAAGGAACATATAATATGGTTCCTAGGAGAGATAATGCCTCATAACCAAGAAGTTTTCAGGGAGAGAGAAACATGCTTGCTAAAACACGGGTGTATGATAACAGCATGACACATCAAGAGAATTGTAAATTCTGATTTGAGAAGTAATGGGAAATTAAGAAACACATCAGGTCTTAAAAGACACTGAGGTCATAAGATGGGTTTGATCCTTAATCTTAGAGGTGTTGGAGTGTCACTTAAAGATTTTGTGTGAAAGGATAATCCTATTTGAGTTCCAAAAGAACACGACTGACCAGGAGACTGGCTGAGGTTTGAGGAGGCTGAGATGAAGACTAAACTGACGTAGTAACAATCAAGAATGAGAAAACAGATTTGAAAACATTTAGGACTTTGGAGTAGTAAGAGTTATAATTTTAGGAACTGAACACTCCATGGAGGTGGACAATGACAAATGCAGACTTGCTGAGTTAGGATTCCTATGGAACGTCAGGACGGAGACATCCAGATGCTCATATGAGGGTATAGAGCTCAGAAGAAAAGTTTAGGCTGGACCCTGATGATTTGAGAGCTGTCAGCATGAAGGGTTAGAACCATGGGCATGGACAAGATGGTTCAAGGAGAAGGCTGTGAGAAGAGAGATTCAAGCCTGAAAGCCTCAGCAGCATCAGGATGTAAGGCAACAGGATCCACCAAGAGAGGTCTAATTAAAAGACAGGGAGAATAGTGGTTGTGTTTTTGTGGGTTTTTTAAAAGTATTTATTTATTTATTTGGCTGCACCAGGTCTTAGTTGCGGCATGTGGGATTTTTTTTTTTTTTTTAAGCTGCGGCATGCGGGATCTTTAGTTGTGGCATGTGAACTCTTAGTTGTGGCATGCGGGATCTAGTTGCCTGACCAGGGATCGAACCTGGGCCCCCTGCATTGGGAGCACAGAGTCTTAGCCACTGGACCACCAGTGAAGTCCTGAGAATAGTGGTTTGATGTTTTTAAGTTCAGTTTTTCTAGTCCCTTGAGGGGTCGAATTTTCATACTTGTTGAAGGAAACATTAACCTTCATGCGTTCATCCAGTCAGTATTTGTTGCACAGCTCTATGTGCCCAGGTGGTGTTCTAAGCACTGGGGAAATAGAATTAACTAAGATAGACAAGGTCTCTGCTCACATTCAGGGGCAAGGAGAACAACAGAAAAATGAACAAATGAGGAAGATGAGTAGGATAATATGAAGGAATGACAAGATGGCTGCTTTAAGTTGGATTGTCCGAATAGGCCTCCTCTAAGGTGACATAGAAGTTCATATCTGAGTGACAAGAAGCAGTCAACCGTATGTAGGGCAGAAGAGCAACTGGTCCTCACAGAAAAATCAACTAGGTATATTTGAAGGTACTAAAAAACCCCAGAGTGGCCTGAATGTTTTGGAATTGGAGAAAGTAATGGGTGGCGAGAATGAAGCGGTAGGCCCGTGGATCATGCAAGACTTTGGAATCCAACATAAGATATTTGGATTTTTCTCTAAGTAGGAGGATTGTTGAGTTGTTGGGGCTGCATTCTGAGTTTAGTGCGAGAAGACAAGGCAGAAAACATGAGGTGATTTCTGGCCAACCAGCATGTGAGGTGCATGGCTTTAAACGCCCTTCAGAAGGGTCATTTTTAAGTGTCCTTCAGAATGGTACCTGATGGGCTAGAACCGTTGGTGTAGTAGAGGGTATCTTGTCAAAGATGCTTTCAGGTAGGTAGGTACTAAAGTTCAGAAACCAGTAAGGAATTTTGGATTGTTTAGGCCAATTATAAATCCATCTTCCAGAGACTTATATAAACTATCCTCCCTTCAGGAAACAGGTGTCAGCCACTAAAGCCGAAGCAGAAAAGGATGGAGTGAAGGTCCCCACAACCCTGGCGGAATACTGCATCAAAACTAAAGTGCCTTCCAATGACAACAGCTCAGATTTGCTTTATGACGACTTGTACGACGACGACATTGATGATGAAGATGAAGAGGAGGAAGATGCCGATTGTTATGACGATGATGATTCTGGGAATGAAGAGTCGTGACGTGCTCCTTCAAGGCCCCTGTACTGCCCTGCCGTCTCAGGCCAAAGGGAGGGGAGCAAGTGGGGACCTAGCAGTGGCCCCTCAGCAAAAAACCTGTCATGGGGGTGGGGAAAACAAACACGGCTCCTGGTGACTCCCCTTATGGATCTCAGTTTGCTCCTTTTTATGGACCTCTTAATGGAGAGAAACTAATCCTCCACAGAATGTCTGAATTCTTGCATTCTTTACCCTTCCATCACTGTATTGATTTTTTTTTTTTTCTTTCTTTAAACCCAAACTCCCACCTCACTTCGTCTCTGCAGAGTGTTCACAGCAAAACACGTTTGGTCTGTTTTTAGATTCTTGAAGAATTAAATAGTCTTTCATCAAGACGTTTAATGTGTTTAAAGCTGGGAACCCATCGGGAGCTCACAAGTGCTGCATATGCTGGGTAGCAAAAGAAAAAAAAAAAACCGTAAAAGCCCCACAAAACAAACTTTTTCTTAACAAAGCAAATTTGCCAAGTTTTAGCTGCTCATTTACATTAGTGTGTGTGCATTCGTTCAGCCCCGTGGTGGTGAATTTTCTTTCCCTTCTTAAGGCTGGGGTACAGCAGGTGTCAGGGAGTTTGTTCTGAACCTGTTGAAACGTGTTCCTAAGGGCACAGGGCCCTTCAGCCTAACACAGAGGCCTCAGCTACTCTGAGGAGAGAGATCAGATTTTGTTTTTCGAAATCGATTGGGATCTAAAGCCTGAAATAAATATTCATACTTTACATAGAACTGATTGCTATTTATTTTGAAGGCAGAGTTATTTTTTTCCCCCAGGGAGTGGGGAGAGAGTGGGGATTAGTGTGTGTGTGTGTGTGTGTGTGTGTGTGTGTGTGTGTTTGTTTGTGTGTGTGTGGAGGAGTCTTAGTGACGGGAACGAAGAGTTAAAATCACTATGCCGGTTTTGGTTGATGCTGCTGGGGGAAAAAGTCAAACTACTGGTGACCACTGTTGGAGAGAAAACATCTGTTTTATATATTTAACATGGTCTTTCCCTGAAAGATACACTCTCACCGTGAGGATTTTTTTTAAGTAGTGAGTTTTACTCAGTATTAATACTAGGTGCATGTGTTAAGATTTTGGTTTTCACTGAGCTGCTTATACTGATAATGGTAACTGTGGATATATGTGAGACATGAGTGACCGGTTCCCGCTTTTCTCACTGGATGTGACCTGGACTTTTCTCTCCTTTCAATGTGCTCGGGCTGTGGAGTGCAAGCAGAAGTTGTGCATGGAGCTTTCCCCTGAGCTTCTTTGACTCTTCTGGCAGAGCCAAGGGAGTTGGCTGCAAGCAGTTTCTGGGCAACGCTAGATCTTCCTGCCACGCAATTGCTGCAGCCTTGATTTCCCCCGTGTCGATCGTGTGTTACTTCAATCAATACCGAGTTCCATCAGCCTTCACCAACCAGGGACTTCTTCAGTACTTGGCGATGATTTTTGTTTCTTATGGGGGCGGGTCAGTTCACAGGAGGGCAGTGTTCTTTCAGTGGGGAAAATACCGCTATAAACCTACTTCAGATCCCTGCGCGCTAGCGTTCAACTCCTTTTCTTCAGATCGTATAGCTCAGAAAGAACGAAAGGGTTGATGAGGGACGGGTAGGATGGACCCTAGGACACAGTCTGTGATACTTAGGTCCTTAGTTCCTCCTTCCTTTCTGATCTCAGGGTTTTCATTCACTCTTCAAACTCTCCAAACGTTTGCCAACTAATTCCCAGCAGCCTTCTCCGGAATCTAGTCTTAAAAAAGTGGGAATGTTGAACGTGCTAAGGTTCACATGGGACACTGTTGAGCCTGGTCCCAGAATCTCTCCAAACTCCATGGCCTACTTGCACTCCTGAGTCAAGTGACTCCAGTCAGATTCAGAGAACAGAGCAGCTCTCCTGTGACAAAACACTGAGTGCAAACTCTCGCAGAAGGACGTTGAAACTAGTTTTTCACCCCACACATACTCATAATGCTCTGATCACCCCCTATCAATCACTCCACACTCCCAAAACACACACGCGTGCGCCGCGTGCTTGGTCTTACGCTCTCGGAGCCCTAAAACTAAGCCTTTTCTCTTCCTGCCAAAGCGTCTCTCCCCCAGGGCAGGCCAGACTCCTTGACACTGTGGGAGGTGCTGTGCTGCTCAGCCCTGTCCCACAGGCCGTGCTGGCCTCTGTTTTACGTTGACTCGGAGAGCCAGGTGGAGGTTGTACCTCTCAGCCTTTGGGGTGTTACTCTTGAGAGCTGGGTTTGCCTCTGATGAGAGTAGTCGTCAGTTCTAGAAAAGACTGGGGTGTGTTAATTTGCTAGGAGGTGGGACATTCTGATAGCTCAGACTGACTTGTAAAACCCAGGTGCTGGTTCCAGAGCTCTGTCCTGCGAACACATACTATGGCAAAAGAAAACTGAAGCACGTAACTTCTTTCAGGAGTGGAGATCTCAGGCTTAGGCCACAACCTTGTGAGTACAGTTGTGCTGATTATTTGGTGTAACACGAGTTCAGGATCCATCCTGCATTTTTAGGTTCCTTTTGATTCTAGTGGAGGCCTCTGGATGCTTTTCAGGTCTGTGTATTTTGAGGCTGGGTGGAGAAAGTATATCATGATTCTGTTGTTGCTTCTCACAGTCTTCCCCACTTTTATTTCATATCATTCCAGAGTTCTTTTCTATTAGCCAAACTTTTTTGTAGTCCCTTCTTTCCTCTTCCCTGGTAATTATTTGCTTCTTTATTTGCTGGTTTCCTTATGTTTGGAAAATACATAGTAAGCGATTGAAGGGGGAAAATGTGTAGTTCTCCACTGAAAATTAACTCTCTACCCTCCCATCCTGATTTTTAAAAAGGTTTACATTTACAAAGATTCAGATGCAATTTTCAACTATTCTGAAACCAGCAGGACACACCTGACTTTAATAGTTTTCTTAGCTGAAATTGTAGATGTTTTTCTTCAGTTTAACTTATGAGAAAAGATTATCTGATGCATTTTGTGTTCAATTTCCCCTTTAGTGGTTTATTTTTGTCTTTTTCTGCCCATCTGTCTACTAATAAAATGTGAAATAAAATATACCTGTATTGCTACTTCCCCATGGGATGACCCTCTTCTTTTTTGTGTATTAAAATTAAAAGGTAGTCTTAATGCTTCCTCTGTTCCCTTGCAGATTATGCACAGGACTCAGCTGAAAAACTAAAACAAAAACCAAATCTTGCTCACCTGCCTTTTGAGTCTGCTCAGCTCACCTCCTTGCAGAATAAATATCCCCACATCCTTACTAGCTTTTAAGAAAGGTTATTAAAGACAAAGCCATTTGTTAACCTTAATTCTGAAATAGGGCACAATCTGCCAGTACAAGTAGGTCGGTGAAGTGATGGAGGAGTGCTCCACTGCCCTCCTTAGGCAAGTTTTTTGTTTTCATTGTCACTTGTCAACTTCCCGCTGCTAAAAGAAGGGATCAGGAAGCAACAGATCACGTAATTTAGTAAGTTTCAGTTGTGGACACTTACCTTTTTTTTTTTAAGCCAGCAGTGCTTGACCTATCTGACGAATGACCATTGATTTTGGAGGTCAAAAACAGGCAAGGTAAAGACTGTACCCCTGGGCTGGTTCTGGCACGCTGACTTGAAACAGTCCGCTCTAATGCCTCGGGCAACACCTCAAGGCCTTGAGCTAGCTGCCAGGCTGGAATACAGCTGCGCCTCAGACAAACATGGAGATCTGCCTCCTGGTGGACACATGGATAGTTTTATGGCCCCAGTTCCTTCTGGACTGGTGGCCTGGAATCAGGAGGGAGGAGCTTAAGAGAAGTCAGAATCCTGGCCCCAGGTGAATGGTTCCTTGGGACTTTCTGGAGCAGATATTTAGCCCAGGACCCACTTACCTACTTCACACCACCCTGGCTCACTAGTCATCTGTCCCGCCACAGTCCTCAACGGTCAATCAAGATTGCATTTGGCTGATGAAGAGCAAAGGACAGAGAGGTTTAGCTGTGCAAACTTACTCTCTCACAGGCCTGGAACTGTATTCTCAGAGTTCTTACCTTTGTTCCTTTGGAAAAGAAATTACCCTACCCTAATATTCCTGTTGACAAGACCCTTTTAGAGACTGCCTTGTCCCCTAAGTCTGTTACAGAGTTGGAAGAAAAACAAAGGTAACCGTTGATAAGCACTGCCTGTCAGGAGGGTTAGCTATCTCCTCAGTTGTGTCCTTTACCTTTTCCCTCCCTGAATGCTGATTGTTTTGGGGCAAGAGAAGGGCCCAGCAAAGCAAGGAATACCCACTGAAGCCCTGACACCCTGTTATCAGAAGCCTGTGACCACGTGAGCTTTACTTCAGCCCTGTGAAGTCCAGGGTCCCTGGAACCATAATGAAGATGGTCTCTGCCCTGAGCTCTCCCTGAGTCACACCACACAGAGACCAAGTATGCTCTCAGAACTTTATTAGGTGGAGTTTGGGCAAAAGAGAAAACCTCTGAAACAGTTGCCCACGTGGTTCAGGACGACTGGAATAGAGGAGCCTTTGCTTGGAGACATGCTGTCACTGAGATGAAAGCATATCTTTAAAAAAAAAAAAAAAATCAAAGGGGAGCTGACCGGCTGAGTATTTCTGAGTGCAAATTCAGATTATTTTAAAAATGGTCAGCCAGAGGAAGGCAAGTGTCTGGGGACAAGACCAGACCAGAAGCCAGAGCCCCTGCTCTCTGTGGAGACAAACAGGTGCCACCTCTATGTGGGTGGGGGGCAGGGCTATCTCTGCCATTCCCAGATCAAGGTTTGGAGGGAGGGGAACATGACAGATGACAAAAGGACCAGTTTCTCAAAAAGCAAGGGATAAAGTAATTACACAGGGACGAAAACTCGAATGGTTTACAAGGGAGCGAGATGAGTCGTGATTCTTCATTGGTACCTGACCCCAGTCCCCAAACTGCCTCAAGCCAGCCCGCCCTTTCAGACGCTGCCTGCCAGGGGGCTCTGTAGAAGGCCTGAAGGCAGAAAGGGGGAAGGGGGCTGCTTCTGCTACAGCAGGAAGGGGCTTGAGTGGGGAGAGGAGCAGCTGCTCCCCCCTCCCCCAAGCCTTCTACCACATTTACAAATACATACATAAATACATTACATACAACAGGGAGTCTGGGAGGCAGGCTCCCCACAGAGGCTCGGCTGACACAGTTACACGTCTCAGAAACTGGGGAAGGGCGCCGGGCTCCGTGAGCTCTCTCCTGCCCGGGGTAGGCCCCGCCCCGGCCCACCTGCTCTTCAGGGTTCAGTTTGTCCAATATGGAGAGTTGCCATAGGCAGGTTTGGAGGCTTGCGACTTGGGCTGCAGGGAGCTGGGCTGGCTGCGCTGACCGGAGCCACTCTGAGGAGGAGGAGAGAAGGCTGTCAAGGCTGGAGTGGAGCCCCCAGCCCAGGGCAGGACGGCCGCCTGCTCCACCGGGCTCACCTGAGTGTCCTGCGGGAGGTGGTGGTGCAGCAGCTGTGAGTGAGGCTGCTGGTGGGCGGGCAGGACGTGCACAAGCGGTGAGGGCGCGTAACCGGGGCCCAGGGGCCCAGGGGAGCCCAAGGCCGAGGGCAGGCTGAACGGTGGCGGGGTCCCTGCGTGAAATCCCTGCCTGTCGTAAGTCTGCAGGGCAGAGACAACAGTGAGGCTCGCTTGGCGGCACTCCGCCAGCCCTCCTGCCAGCGCCGGCCCTCCCTCACCTGAGTCTTGCTGTAGACGGACCCAGTCACGTCAGCGAGGCCGGGGGCGCTTGAAGACACCGACACTCCTAGAAGGAAAAGCGGCTGTTCCCACAGCAGCTTGCCCCAGCGCCAGCCTCCCCCCGCTCCAGGGGCCCTCTGGGGCAGCCTCGCCTGGGAAGGAGTCAGGGGAGGAGACGACTGCTCTGGGCCACAATCCTGGAAAGGCCTACCTTTGCCAGGCCCAGAACCTGCAGACTTGCTCTGTGCCTGCGATGATCCACCATAGCCACCCTTGGTGTAGTCTCCCGCTGCTGCCCCCTGGCTCACGTCATCGTAACCTAGCACGGCAGGGGACAAGAGGCACGTGTGAGCTAGGTGAGCCTGTCCTTCCCGTGCCTCTCCATGGCGGGAGCACCCCTCACCTGCGCTGTAGCTGTGCTGGCCATAGCCACTGGCCTGCTGGAAGGGGGTGGTGGGGCTGCTGAGGCTCACACTGTGCTGCTTGGCTGAGGCCGGGGGGACCTGGTGGCAGGCAAGCAGGAGAGGCACTATTAGTAGGGGGACAGAGCCGGGGTAACAGGTCACCCCGGCTTAGCCTCAGGCAGCAGGTGGCACAACCACTAGGGAGGCGTCTTCAGTAGCGCAACATGCTAGATCTCAAAACAGATGGGAAAGGGACCTCGCCCCAAGCCAGACTCATTCCTCAAGGCCAGGTGACACACTGCGTGGGGACCTGTCCCTCCCTCCCTGCTTCTGCTCCCTGGAGCTGGAGTAACACCCCCCCAGATACTCACAAACACGGTGGGCCCATACTGGAAGGCACTGGGTACGCCTGTATAGTAGGGGAGACCAGTGTAGCTGTAGCCAGGTGGCAGGGCAGGGTTCAGAAAGGGCTGCTGGGCTGTGTGGTGGGCCTGGGACTGGCTCTGCTGGGGCTGAGCCAGGGTGGTGGCAGGTGCAGGGGATGCAGAGTCTCCTCGGCCAAACTTTGTGACATCACCTGGGAGAAACGGGGCACTGAATCCAGTCACTGCCCCCTATCCAGCCAGGAAAAAGCCAGACTGGTCCCTGTGAACAGGAACAGGCCTGGCTGCCAGCTCAACAACAGGAAGCTGGCAGGTCTCTGCAGCCCTTCTGCGTCTGTTTCCAGACTCCTGGATGAGCCACAGGCCAGTCCAATGACCACTCCTCCCCCATGCCTAACCCCCTGAACAAGACTAACCTGAATAGAGATTATTAGCGAGGCTCCCATCTCGACTGGCGAGGGCTGCGGGTGTAGCGAAAGGAATCCCATAGTAATCCTAGGAGAGACCAGAGAGGTTCAGTCAGCATAAGAGCCTCACCCCACTCCCAGGACAGCAGAACCTGCAGGCGGTACGGGTGCTCCACGCAATGCCACATTCCCCAGGCCGACCAGACCGCAGGGACGTCACAGGCACACCACCAGAGGGCAGCACTCACAGAGAATTCAAAACAAATGGTGCCGGTCAGAGCTGTGCAGTGTGGCAGGCACACAGCATGTAGACACACTGACGATCCCTCAGCCTTCCCCGGGCAGAGCCAGCGGAGGCCCACACACATCTATTCTACATCACAGATGGATGCTGGTGAATGTCTCGGGCCAAACCAACTCTACTGGCTTCTCCAGTGAGAGGGATTCTGAAGGGCAGCTAGGAAAGTTAACAGGACAAGGAGAAACCTGAGGAGAAGGAGGAGCCTAAAGGGTTTAACAGGGGTCAGGTCCTGAACTAGGAGAGACCACCCACTCTGCCCTGGCAACGCTGACACTGCACAGGAGTCAGGAGAGGTGTGGATGCTGAGGCAAAACACAGTGGAGCTCTATGAAGAAGGGGAGGCCTGCCCTGACCCTCACTCACCGCCCAGGGCTCTGCCAGCCATGGACATACTGCACCCCGGGCCTCTGAGCCGAGGGAAAGCCCTCCTGCTTTCCTCGTGGGCAGCAGTGTCTAGGAAAGGCACCTACAGCCTCCTTTGCCCCATTTCCCGGACACCTCCAGGAAATCCATGGCACCCTCAGACCAGAACCACAACAGAAGGCAGGGCTAGGAAAGCACAGTTAGTAGAACACAAGCGGGGACAGGCCTGGAGGAAGCCCAGGAGGGGGAGCTCTTTCACACAAGAAAATCCAAAGGTGGAAATGAGGCACAAAAGTACCAGAATCTAAGAAATGACCAAAGGGGAAAATGAAAGAAATGCATCTCAAAAGGCAGGCTCAGGGGCTTCCCTGGTGGCGCAGTGGTTGAGAGTCCACCTGCCGATGCAGGGAACACGGGTTCGTGACCCGGGCCGGGAGGGTCCCACGTGCTGCGGAGCGGCTGGGCCCGTGAGCCATGGCCGCTGAGCCTGCGCGTCCGGAGCCTGTGCTCCACAACGGGAGAGGCCACAACAGCGAGAGGCCCGTGTACCACAAAAAAAAAAAAAAAAAAAATGGCAGGCTCAGAGGTGATTGCTTCTAAGGCACAAAAAGATTGAAGGAATATGAAGCAGCCCAGGATGATTCCCAGGGCTAGAATCCCACTGAGTCACTCCTAGGGGCCCAACCAGGCACCACCTTCAGACTCATTCAGGACCACCTCCTGCATTCCATCTCTGATGCCCTGGGGCTCCTGGCTGCAAGGTTTCCTGAGTGTCAGGGGGACTAGGGCCACTTCTGGTTTCCCTGCAAAGCCCTAGGGCTTACGGCATCCCCAGAAACCCTAAGTTCTGTTTTCCACCCTAGAAATCTGTCATCATGTCCTCAATATCCTTTCTGGGCCCTCCAGGGACATGGGCAGCAGCTGGAGGGTCCCGCAAGCCCCTTGAGCAGTAGTGTGATTGGCTGCTGGCTTGCATACTGGGGAAGAGCTGCCCAGCTACCAACCTATGGAAGCATTCCAAGCAGATGAAAGAGTCTTCTGAGAGACACGAGCTTCAGCCACTGGGGCCTGGGAGGTAGAGGTGGTGCCTGCAGCTCCCTGAGCTCTCTGTGGCCAGCCCAAGAGGGGCTAACACCAGTGGAGAGGAGTCTGGGGAAGGACACCTCACCTTCACTTGGGGAAAAGGAAAGACCATACCCAGGAGAGTTGACATCGGGGTCCAAATAGCTATTTACTCCCAGACAATGTGACAGATACCCTGGTCTGCTACAAATGATCAGGAGTCTGGGAAACACCAGACCAAGAAGCGGGTGGCGGTACAGGAGCCTGCAGGCTGTCCGGCAGGGAGTGTGCCTCGTCCTGTACCTCTTCTGCACTGCAGTCCTGCTCACGTGGCCATCCCAGAGAAGGCCCAGTGCTTCATCCTGGTAGCAAGGGCCAGAATAAAGAGGCAATGCTGCCCTCAGAGTGAGGCTGCAGCAACCAGAGAGATCCTGGGGCCAGCGTTCTTATACACGGAATGGCAGGCTAAACCCAGAAGGGCCCTTGAAGACTGCCGGCTCCAGCCGCTCACTCAGAAGAGCAAAGCTGCCATCACGAGCATCACCAATGGCCACTTCAGAAGCCAAAAACACTAGATGGTACTTCGGAGAGGACTTCATAAAAAGTCTAGGGGCACGTAAGCAACGCCACGTCCTGTTTGTTTGTTTGTTCTGGTGGGGGGAGGGGTGGAACTTGAGGGGAGAGAAGGACCCACGTTTGGTAGAGACACCGCCTGCTGGGGCCCCAGGTCCCAACGATCTTCAAGATCCCCAGGCGCGAGCACAGGACGCTCGAGTGCCCAGGCTGTAGGTGCCGCAGGCACAGCTGCCAAATGGAAGCAGCTTTCTCAGCTGTGGTGCTGAGGGAAGTCCTCAGGCCGAGTGTCCTGAAGGCCAGAGAGGGTGGCAGTCACGGCCGCGTGGGTGAGACGCGCTAGACTCAGAGCCGGAATCCCCCCGGCCACCACCCCAAATCCCACTCACCATCGGCAGCCGTGACTGCAGCATCTGGAGCTCGTCATAGCCATAAATCTGTGTGAGGACCAAAAAGGCTGTTAGATGCCCTGCCTTGACGGAGTCTAGCTGGAGAAACGCCCGGGATCCGAGCGGCAGAGGTGGGCTCAGGGAAGGAGCAGCAGCGACCCAAGGCCCCCAGGTCCTGCCGGGGGCCGGCCCAGAGCCCCACGAGCGCTCACCGGGTAGGCAGGAAGCAGTCCTCCGGGGCCCACGAGGTACTGGCTGTGCAGCAGGGGAGGCGCCCCCTGGGGCAGGCTGGGGGGCGCTTTGCCTGTGAAGGCAAACTCAAATGGAGTGAAGGGGCCACCACAAGGGCGAGATTCCTCAGGTACTGTGGGCACGGCGGGTGTCGAGCCCACTGTCACGGTGCTGTCCCAGACGAGGCCACGGGCAAGAGGGGAGGGCAGCAGCCGAGAGAAACGGAAGCCATGCTAGGGGGCGGGGGAGACAGAGCACGTCGTGCCACCACATCCAGGCTGAGTTACCAGAGGGGTCCGCGCCCTGCGGCACAGAACACCGCCACCCTCCTGCAGGCTGCACTGCGCCGAGAGGGCCCGAGCAGCACGAACCGCCTGCCCCTCAGAACAAAGCAGGCCGGGCAGCGCCAGGAGAGGCACAGCTGGGCCAAAGGCGGGCGAGCAGTTGCTACCAAACCACAGTCCGCTGGGCCCACACAGACTGCCCGGGTCTGGCTGCCAGGCAGTCACACCAAGAGCAGAAGAGCCCACGAGAGCTGCTCCGTCATCTCAGCTCCAGGGATGAGCGAGGACAGAAGAGAATGGGGCGCTACAAGCACAAAGGCTGACAGGAATCTGCCCAGGGGAGCGTAACCCCCAGACACTGATTTCAGAATCACCCAGAACCTGGCCCCCCACATTAGCTCTGGAAGATCCGGCCTCAAGAGGTGAGTGGAACAAAGAGGACAAGCAAGTGGCGGCAGAGCCGGAGGGAGACTGTGAGCTTCCGACGCTCGTGGACCCCCCCAGGCCTGCCCCCCTCGGCCTCCTCCCGGGAAGCAGAACGGCACCTTTGAGGGGCGGGGGAGCCGGAAAGGCCCCGGGGGGCACACACCTGAGGTCACCAAGGGCGTGGCCCTGGCACTGCTGCTGGGGGCACTCACAGCGGTACCACCCAGGCAGAGGCTGTTGACCGTGTTCATGCTGCTCGGCAGGCTGAGCCCTGAGGACGCGGCACTCGAGGCACAGGTTGCTGCCGTTGAGAAGGTGGCTGAGGACTGGAGGGAAGGGGCGCTCTCCACGCCGGCATGCTGGCAAGACAAAAGCCAGGACACATGGATCTGGGGGCAAAGCACAAGAGTGCACAAGAACCGGCCTGGCCTGTGTGTCCGCAGTCTCAGACGGACCAGTGTGCTCACCGTGGCCTCTCACACTGCAGCCATATTAGGCCATCAGGACACAACTCATCAGCTGAGCTATCAAGACCATTAAAATGGAGATTTACGACCAAAAATCCCTCCTAAAAAATCATTAACGTTGCTCAGGCTTTGGTAAGTGAAACAAAGCACAGACCCAGATGAGCACAGAGCATCTCAATATGAGGTGAAAACCCACCTCAGAGAAAAGAAAGGAGCCTCAGGAGAGACGAGCCTGGGGCCACAAGCAGCCCAGCCCAAGTCAGAGCCTTCCTGGCTCCTCTGACCTGAAGTCACAGGTGGCCAAGAGAGGCCTTTGCTCCAGGATCTGGTGACACTTTGTAGGTCACCCGGGACTACCAAGCAGGGCCCGGCCCTATGCCTGCCCGACAAGAGCCACCGAGGAAAGAAGGGCAAAGCCTAGCAGAAAGCTGTGAAGAGCCTGAGTTCCAAGGGTCCTGCCCAGCTGCTAGTAAACAAGGCATCAGGAAGGGCTTCAAGGGCTGAGGGGTGGGTGGAAGAAATACACCTGGCTGGGCAAAGCAAGGGTCAAAGAGGGAGGAAAAGGCTCTGTAAGACTGAGACCAACCTCCAAATCAGAACTTGTGCACAACAAAGAAGCCGGGAAACTCCTGGAGGGGAAACTGAAGAAGAGGAAGGACCAGGAGAAAGGGGGCCACCGTGTGCTCTGCTTTCCACGGCACAGACCGCGCCGTGCGGGTCCCAGCCCCGCGGGCCGCCCTGCCCACTCGAGCACTAGTATCCAGAATCGGCTCAGCAAGTGAAGACCGCTAAAATTATGGTCTTCTGGGGCTCCTCAGGACTCCTGCTCCTTCCGCCTAGATGGACAGACAGAACCAGGGAGAGGAGAGCCCAGGGTAGGGCTGGGGCTGCCCAGCACCCATTCCACAGCCCCCTGTGTGGAGCCAAGGGCACCTGCCACAGGATCAGGAACGGCTCTGACCACCACACTGTGATGGTGGCACTGGCCGCACAACCTTTCAACCACAGGATTAAAACAAACAAACAAACAAACAAACAAACATTCCCAGACTGGGGAGTATGGGGAATCCATGGGAACTCCAGAGTTATCCAGCAAGCCTCTCCCGCCTTCAGTGGACCCTGGCGGCGTTCCTGTATCTGCCCCCTCACCTCTCAAATCTGTGAGGAAGACAAGTTGCTGGCTCGCTCGGACCATCCGACGAGGCTGCCACTCAGCTCCTCAGATGGGCCCAGAAAAGCACAGCTGCACCAAACCTTCCACAGAACACGAAGGGCAGGAGAAAACACTAGATTTCCTTTACAGACAAGGTAGGAAAGACCTGGCTCTGACAGACTATGATATAACCGACTATTCAAAAATCAATTCATAAAATGACAAACCTAGGAAAAATATTTGCACTTCCCATCACAAAGGGCTACCTACTAAGTCTCCCAACTATAGAAATAAACACCACAGACCTGACAGGAAAATGAAAAATGTAAACAGCTCACCCAAAAGGAAATTAATGGCTTTCCAATATATAAAATAGATGTTCAAGCTCTTTCGATTAAACACTATACTGACAGGTCATTTTTCTATTAACACATTGGAAAAATACAAATATTTGGTAACATCATTTCAGGAGGTCGTGGGGAAAGAGGACATTTCATTCTTTGCCAGTGAGATCTAAGTGAGTTAAAATCACTATGCAGAGCAATTTGTATAAAATGACAAATGCCTAGCAATTCCACCTCCAGGGTTTACCCTCTGGACACAGCTGCACACGTGAAACATGTGCAGAAGGTTATACACCGTTGTTTGTACAGGCACATCTCATGTTCTTTTGCTTCTCAGATACTGCGTTTCTTACAAAGTGAGGGTCTGAGGCAACCCTGGGTCAAGAAAGTCTATCGGCGCCATTTTTCCAACAGCATTGGCTCACTTCCTCTCTCTGCATCACATTTTGGTAATTCGCACAATATTTCAAATCTTTTCATTATTATATTTGCTATAATGATCAGTGACCTCTGATGTTACAAATGCAAAAAGATTACAACTTGCTCAAGGCTCAGGTGATGGCTAGCATTTTTAGCTAAAAATATATTTTTTAATTAAGATATGTATGTTGTTTTTGTAGACATGTTATTGCACACCTTAACAGACTACAGTATAGTGTAAACAAAACTTATATGCACTAAGAAATCAAAAGATATATGACTCACTTTCCCACAATATTCCCACGGTGGTGGTCTATAACTGAACCCACAGTATTTCCAAGGTATCAAGACTGAAAATGGCCCTAAAGTTCCATCAGAGGAGGCCTGATTAAATAATGTAATGCAGCAGAGCTGTGAAAAAAGAACAAAGAACTCTGATTCAACACAGAAACCTCCTGAAGATACACTGTTAAGTGAGGGAAAAAGATAAAGGACACTATGTAGTGTCCTTTATATTACAGGAAAAGAAAAAGGGCGGAAGGAAAACTACTATGTATGCACTTTATGGGTTTATAAAATAAAAACTAGAGGATCAAGAAAATAGTAGGAAAAGGGGTACAACCAAGTAGAAAAGAGACAAAAACTTTTCAGTATATATCTTTTTATGTCTTTCGTTATTGAATCTGTAACGTTAGTTAGCAATTGTACAAGGTGATTCTGGCTGTGGCCATTGGGACTGTAAGATTTGGGGTTTCCTGCTAAGACACAGAGTGCAGCTAACCCATGAAAGCAGAGCTCTGGGCTCCAACACACAGTGCCCGGAACAGGAGGCCAGCTCTGCAGGTCTCACAAAGGGGACATCTCAGGGCTCCCACTGGCCAAACAGGAGGCACTGGCTGCTGGGCAACTTACTCCAAGGGCAGAGATATTCACACCAATCTCTGCTATGAAGACAGTGATCTATGTGTTTTAAGACGAAGAATTATGTGTAAACTGATTTCACTTGGAAAGCTAGAGTATGAAAGCCACGATGTTAGCCAGGTCCTGATAAAGGATAGGATGTGAACCTTTTCCATCGCTTCATTCTACAGCGAAAGATTTGACTTCTTCTTCAGAGGAAACAAATTTCCCCCAGTTTCCCGACTCTCCCGTTCATCTGCACCCAAAACTTCCTTCCCTACTTGAGGAACCATCTACTTCCACCTTGTGGAAGCCTGCTGTCTCCCAGGAGAGGGACACTGTGTTCTCTCCAGGCACCTTTCCTTCAACGTTCCAGCCTCCCCGGCTGCTAGCACAATACCCGCCCGCTGCCCTGCCTCCTTGCACGGCCCAGCCGCCGGCCCTCAGCCCGCTCGGTCTAGACCGAGCCCTACCCAAGACCACGCTCCCAGCTCCACAGCTCAGAAGCCGCACCTCAGCAACCGCCATCTAGGTCACTCTTCAGCGCACCAGGACACTCGCCCGCTTGTGCTTCCACTCTTGCCTCTCCACACCCACACTTCCTTCTTCAACAGCAACCTTCCCAAAGACTCTGCCTCTGAGCTGGGGAAGATGGCCTGAGACGGCAAGAGTGAAGTCTCCACGACCACCAGCAACCTGGAATGCAGTTACACTGACTGGGCTGTCAGTCTCAGAGACACACAAGCTCTCTCTTTCCTTTCAAGCACTCTCCCTACAGTGGGCTTCACAAAGTAACAGAGCGTTCCCCAGGAACACTGCCTTTGATTAAACTTGACTTTTAGTAGAGCCCACACGTAAGTTAGCAACGAGTCTACTTTCCTCTAAAAAACTTACAAAGACCTCAACATAAGAAGCCCCAGCAGGGCTTCCCTGGTGGCGCAGTGGTAGGGAGTCCGCCTGCCGATGCAGGGGACACGGGTTCGTGCCCCGGTCCGGGAGGATCCCACATGCCGCGGAGCGGCTGGGCCCGTGAGCCATGGCCGCTAAGCCTGCGCGTCTGGAGCCTGTGCTCCGCAACGGGAGAGGCCACAGCAGTGAGAGGCCCGCGTACCGCAAAAAAAAAAAGAAGCCCCAGCAAATGAAACCAACCCTGCCAGGTAGAAAGGTCTCCTATCATGAACAGGGAGCTCAGTGAGTTCTTGGAAACAACTTCACCACCTGACAGCCCTGCCAATCATCTATCAGGTATGGAGAACCAATTCTTCCACGGAGACATGGACTTAGGAAGCAAGATGTCCTCCATGGTGCCTAGGAAATCACCTGTTCAAACCATGTACCTAGATGGAGACATTACAGCCAAGCTATTAGAGTATTTCAGATATTTAAAATCCACAAACTAAAGCCCCAGCTGCACATGACTAAGCTCCAAGCTGGCTAAGCAGGGTGCTGGGCGAGGGAGCAGGGAAAACACTTACCGTTTGTGACGTGCTGGTGGAGAGCACTGTGTGCGCAGAGGAGAGGCTGCTCTGGTGGCCGGAGAGAGAGCTGGAAGACAAGGCAGAGCCCCGCGTGTGCACCCCCCAGCACTCCACCCGAGGGACCCACGCGTCTAGGAGGGCTGCACACGAGCTTGCCTGTCCCTTCACATCCTTCCTTCCGTGTGGCCTTGGAACCCAGTCCAGGTGCTCTGTGGTTAGAAATGATCTAAAGGGTCACTCACCATGAGGATCTGGGACATCCTGCCCTAGGAAAGCTACAGAGCCAGCTCAGGCAACTCTAACCATTTGCTCTGCAGACTGTAAATGCTAAGAACAGGATTGCACTAAGAACATTGCCAGCCCCAGAGACCCCATTAAATCTGTGTGTGAGGGAAGAAAGTTCCTATGTTCAACCCTACATGCCAAAGACAGAGTTTGAATTCCCATCAAATGCAGAACTCAAACCAAACGCTTTTGTTCCTGGCTACAGGAGGAAAGAGGAGAAGTCTACTCAGAAGACAGGGTAAGGACCAGACAAATCCCATTCTCCTGCACTCTGTTCTGATAACTTGATCTCTGACACCACAACAAGTGCGAGGCAGTGACCTGCTCAGAAAACCCCCAGCACTCTCACCCCACATCACAGCAATGGGGCCCAGAATGTGGAGGAGAGACAAGGTTCGGGGAACCCTCCTGAGGGCTGAAGAAGAGTAGCAGTGACCCCTTGGACCCACCCGATTCCCAGGGGACCCAGGGCTCTATGACAGCAGGGGCATTACAGGCCAGCAAGGCTTTCACACTCGGCGCCTGTGAGACCCTACCCAGCCACCTACGCTGCAACCTTACTGCAAAAGGCCAGGACGTCATGCAGGGAGCAACAGTCGGTTCTGCTCATGGGAACAGCCATGTAGAAGGGCTCAAGGACTTCGCCCCCGTGTGCCTCGGACTCTGGGCCCGTATTTTCCACATACCTGCTAAGCTGAGAGAGGGGGCTGCTGGACAGGTCACCAGGCTGGGACAAGGAGGGCAGAGCGGCAGTGTGCTGGGGTGCAGAGGGCAGAAGCGGAGTGCAGGAGGTGGTGCTGGGCAGGGAGCCCACGGATGGGAGGGCAGAGGGAGGGTCTGTTGTCTTTGGAGCTGGAACAGGTGAAGGAGCTGTAAGAAACAGATCTGTTTAGCGCCAGAACCAACCGTGAGTATCAGAAATATGCTCAATGTTTTGTGACACGTCAGGCTCAGTTGAGACATATACAAAGTTACACCCCTGGGGAAAATGCGCAAGCATGCTGCAGGTAGGCCCTTCTCTGTCTGCTGTGACTATGGAGAGGACTGTCAGAACACAGGCCCCAGGCAAGGAGGGAAAGGACATCTTTACCAGCATACACGGCCCCTCTGGGGTGAACATAATCCTCCCAACTAAAGGAACCCGACCCTGAGCCACACCCAGAAAGGGAAAGAGGCTCTAAGATTGACAAATACAGTTACAACACGAGCACAGCAAGGGACAGTGAAAATCTGGTAGGCGAACCACCCAGGGGTTAGGTCTGCTTCTATCAAATGAGTATCAAATCAGGCTGACTTTGTGAAAGGTCACAGACAGTTTAGGGCAGGAAGGGGTTGAGAGCCCAGGGTACATATACTGTGGAGATCTACACAGGCCTAAAATCTGCAGAAGACACCCCTGCTGTCCACACCTACTTTCAAAAGCGCAGTGAGCACTTCCTTCGCGTGTGCTTGAACAGAACAGACCTCAGAGCACACAAACGCATGTGTTAGGCTTTCGGAAGAGCATGAATGCGATCAATCCTAGCTGCAGAAAAGACTCAGTTTTAGTGCCATCCACACATACCACTCAGATATGTGCTTGGAAATAAAGCATCAGTGTCTTTTCCAGTTAGGAGGAGGCAGCACCTTTCCTCAGGAGGCCCTGGGAGTCCAGGGGACACACACTAGTCTCTAAATGAGGACAGCTCGAAAACCAGAACAGGTAGCAACAGGGCAACACAGCACAGTCAGTTCTTAAGAGTGGTCTTCACACCCCTGAGGCTTGTTTTTTACTGACAGTCCTTCCCAAATGACACCTGTTCTTACAGAAACTAGATAAACCCACCATAGATGTCCCTGGCCCCAAACTCACCTCCCTGAGTGTCGGATCACGTTAATGACAGGTTCACAGAAAGCCTCTCAAAGAACGTGTGTTTGTATGAATTTGAGTGTGTGTGTGTGTGTGTGTGTGTGTGTGAGAGAGAGAGAGAGAGAGACAGAGAGAGAGAGAGAGAGAGAGTGAGAGAAAGAGAGAGAGTGAGAGAGAGATGGTTGGAGAAGAGAGCACAGGAGATAAAAACCTATCTAAAACGTGCACTATGTTTTACAGACATTTCACATCTCATTATCTCACTTAAAATCTTCAGTACACCTCTATATGCTCTCGACCCCATGCCTGGACAAAAGAAACTTCCCACCACGGCTTGTGGAATTCACACTTCCTGTGACATCCAATGTTCTCAGAGCTACCCACATTATCTGCTGCTCTGGCGGCCCAGAAACACCAAACCCAACTCTGGGTAAATCACATGTGTCATTTCAATTCCCACTGAGGCCCACTCCTGGTCTGGCAAAATCCCACGGCCACTCTCCAAAAATTCCTAAATAAAGAGGGTCTTTTTGACTTCCATACCGATAGTGGATACCCATTTGCTTTACTGAATGATGAATGAAAATCAGTTTCATTTTAGATTATGATCATAACCATAGATAAATTAGCTAAGAACAAAGGAAACAACTAATGGGGATTCACCTACACTATCTCCAGTGATCACTGAGCTGTGCTGGGTGTGGAGGGCCCCCTCCTTTTCTCCCAAGTGTTTATAGTGAGCAACATTTTATCTCACTTCCTCACAATGTCTTTCCTGAACTAGCATACCAATTTCTGCTTTAAATGTCTTTCACATTATTGAAGTGAGAGCCCTCTGAGCATCCTGGAACCTGGGCCTCTGAGCAAAGCATCTTTTAAATCCAGCCTACATGCTACACTTGGGGGTGCAGTCTGACAAGGGCAGAATAATACAACACCTCCTTCTTGCTGTGGATATAACATTTCTAATAATACCATCAGCTACAACCTGGTCACGGGGAATCTCTAGCTAAACTCTAAACCCAAAGAAATGATGCCAACGATGGATCAGACACAGCTCTCAGAAAAAATGTAAAAGGACTATTTTTGCAGAATTAGCCATTGGCCAATAATTTTCCTATCACATTAGCTATGCTCTTTTTCTCTCTGTGGTTTCCACCAGCCACGACAAGAATAGTTAGCTCATATACTTACTGTCTACTGTCTGCTGACTTCGACTACCACCATGTCCATTCTATAAGAAAGAGAAAAGAAAGTAAGTAAGTAAACCCGCAAAATCAAATGACAACCTAGAAGACTTTCTATGGGATTTAGCCACAAACATATGAAGCATTATGAATTAAGCAAAGAACTATGGCCTATTTTGTTTTGTTTCTTAATAAAAGGAGAGGCAATACAACAAATTCTTAATAAATCTCAACAAGCTGACTTTTTTTTTTTAAAACAAACTGGGTATTTAAGGAAGTAACAAGGATAAAACATAAGACCGAAAGCACAGGAAGCAATGAAACAGTCCTAAAAATTATTAAGCCGTAGGAAGGACTTAGGAATTCTCATTATATTGAAATCACCACAAGCCTTTCTGTCTCAAGCATATTCTGTCTCCTGAGTACCCCCCATACAAGAAAGAAAATGTTTCCAAATTATAACAAAGATAACTTTCATACAAGGAATTATCATATTTTATATTATTAACAAAATGGTTCTCAGAGAAAGACGTTACTTTGAAACACGTTTTTTCTGAACTGGGTGGGGAAAGAGTGAGTTAGGACTGTTTGTTAGTCAGTCCCAAAAAGAAAAGAATCTGAAAACAACTGGTTTGAGTTAACCATAAAGCACTTCACTGGAACCTTCTCACAGGAGGAGGCATCCTCACAAGGAAAACTTTACTTCCACAGACTGGGCGGGGAGACCTGGCAAAGAGTGATTGACACTGGAACCTACAGGGCTCAGACACTGGTCCTGGATGGGAGAAGGAAGCTGAGGAAATGACCTTCTCACAAATGTCAAAACTACTAAAAAAAAAAAAAAGACAAACCTTATAGCTTTTGACTCTGCCTTAACCAAAATCCAGTACAATTTCTGCTCATAAAATCTTATTTACAACACATTTTAGTCTTAAAACAATGAGACTGGGCTTCCCTGGTGGCGCAGTGGTTGAGAGTCCACCTGCCAATGCAGGGGACACGGGTTCGAGCCCTGGTCTGGGAGGATCCCACATGCCGCGGAGCGGCTGGGCCCGTGAGCCACAACTACTGAGCCTGTGCTCCAGAGCCTGAGCCCCACAACAAGAGAGGCCACGATAGTGAGGCCCACGCACCGTGAAGAAGAGTGGCCCCCGTTCGCCGCAACTAGAGAGAGCCCTCGCACAGAAACGAAGACCCAACGCAGCCCAAAAATAAATAAATAATTTTTTTTTTAAAAGAGAGATTATTTACAAGAAATGTAGACAATAAAACAGAACTGCTAGGGAAAAACAAAACAAGAGTTAAAAGACTGAAGTCAGAGAATGGGAAACACCAGTATACAAAGATAGGTGGAGAGCAATCAAAGTTCTATTCTTTTGCCTCCCTCTCAACAGGGGTTCACTACTCAGTAAATACATACACATGACATCAAGCATGTGCAGCCAAGACAGCACAAACCCTGACATACAAAGTCTTCTCAAAACTACACCAGACAAAAAGAAAAATAGAAAAGGGGAACGAAGCAGCTGCCATCATACCTTAGGAACACTTCATCCCACCTAGAAAATCATTTTTTAAATTTATTTGGCTGTGCCAGGTCTTAGTTGTGGGCATGTGGTATCTTAGTTGCAAGCATGTGATCTCTGGTCAGTTCCCTGACCAGGGATTGAACCCGGGCCCCCTACATCGGCAGCGTGGAGTCTTAGCCACTGGACAACCAGGGAAGTCCCTAGAAAATCATTTTTAAATACAAACAACGGAACAACAAGATCCTACTGTATAGCACAAGGAACTATATTCAATATCTTATAATAATCTATAATGGGAAAGAATCTAAAAAAGAATATATGTGTATAACTGAATCACTTTGCTGTATACCTGAAACTAACACAACATTGTAAATTAACTATACGTCGATTAAAAAATATTATAAAGAAAACCAAAAAACTCCACAAACAATGGACAAATTGACACAACAAAGGAGCCATATTATTTGGGATGGGGGAAATTCTAGGCAGAAGCATGGTGGGAACAAAAATAAAGTATCAGATGATCGGGAGAGATCAGAAATCTGGTTCAATTAGCTGAGCAAGAAACGAGGTGAACAGTGATACGGACAAGCAGAACAAGAGGTAAAGTTAGAGCTGGAACTGAGATGTCATGGAGATGACAGATTTAAGCACACAGACTGATTTATGTTTTAGAAACTATAGACCAGCATGTTCCAAGGCAACGGAGTACTCTTTCTTTAAAAAAAAATTATTTATTTTTGGCTGCATTGGGTCTTTGTTGCTGCACGCTGGCTGTCTCTAGTTGTGGTGAGCTGGGGCTCCTCTTTGTTGCGGTGCGCGGGCTTCTCATAGAGGTGGCTTCTATTGTTGCGGAACATGGGCTCTAGGCACACGCGGGCTTCAGAAGCTGTGGCACGCAGGCTCAGTAGTTGTGGCTCGTGGGCTCTAGAGTGCAGGCTCAGTAATTGTGGCGCACGGGCTTAGCTGCTCCGCGGCATGTGAGATCTTCCCGGACCAGGGCTCAAACCTGTGTCCTCTGCATTGGCAGGCGGATTCTTAACCACTGCGCCACCAGGGAAGCCCGGGAACAGAATATTCTGCGATAATGGAAATACTGTCTGTGTGTGCTTGGTCTCATATTGTAGTGACTAACCATATCTAGACAGTGAGCATTAAAATGTG
The DNA here is from genome assembly GCF_002837175.3 of Physeter macrocephalus. Taxonomy (NCBI): domain Eukaryota; kingdom Metazoa; phylum Chordata; class Mammalia; order Artiodactyla; family Physeteridae; genus Physeter; species Physeter macrocephalus. The sequence goes on from NC_041222.1 coordinate 74,137,909, forward strand.
GTGTGTCTGAGAAACTGAACTTTTAATTGTGTATTTAATTTAAATAAACTACGACAGGTGGCTAGTGGTTTCCATGTCGGAAATCACAAAAATAAACTTCTTAAAGAAGATATATGAAGAATACACGGCTTTTAAAAAATGTAAACCAAGAAAGGCAAATACAGGTGGAAAATGAGAGCAACAAAATTTTGTACAGTAGAAAGCAGATGCCAGAGAGTAACTCTGACTTAGCTGACCGGGTAAAGCCAAATCATAAGCAACTAGTAGGGAAAACCAGAAAACCACTCAACTTACATCAAAGAACCACATCAAGCAACTCAGTACTTATATATATCACATAACTTTGGAAGTGGGTATGGAGGTAGGGCTAAACATAGGAGAAATGTTTTAAACTCTGTACAGCAGGGTGAATGCCCCCTTCCACCTTCTCCCACAGGCTCTAAACTTCATCAAGAGGGTAACACATGGCAAGGAGTACTACAAAAAAAACACAGATTAAGTCAATGCAGACAAAACAAATTATTCCAACGGCAGCCTTCTATCTGCACTAGGCTCTTAAGACACTAACAGACAAGTATAGGCCCTACAGGGAAGAGACTAGAAGAACAGTCCCTGGAGAATCCTAACAAACTCAAGAGAAAAGGCCCACAGGGGCTGATGAAGGAACTCCCCACCCCTAGAGAAACGGCCGCCCACACTGTCCCTCACGAAAGCCCACATCCAACAACCTACCACCACAGGCAGTTAGCCTTTTAGTGTCAAGTGGGCAGCCTGGAATCACCAGACATTTGAGGAAAACATCTAACATGAAAGATGGAAAAGGAAGGGAGGAAAAATCTCTTAAGTTGATACGTATAAATATTTCCTCAGAATCTCAGAAGGAAACCTAAGAAAAGACAACGTACCCAAATTTCTGCTATGCCAATTCAATTGTTTTCATTATTTTCATGTTCTCATCCACTCTTTAAAGTAGCTCTTGCTGTAGTGCTTGAATGTCTTTGCCTTACAGGAAAGTGAAATATTACAGACTATAGTCCCTGCCTACCCCATCCAAGCTGCTCTGAACAACTCAGGGTAGGTATATCCTTACACTATCCTTATACCAAGTGTCTGGGTCCATTCACACAATCCTTGCGCAAGGGTGCTTGAAACACAGGTTTCAAACGAGATGGCCACTAATGGCAAATCCAACAAACTATACACATTCTACTTAAAAGGTTAGCCATTTCTAAAAGGAAATCTTAGCCAAAAAGCTAGATTTCCCAACTACACACTGAGCTCCAAATAGGACTTCCTATGAGGAGAAACCGGAAACACCACTAACCGTGATGGTTCCTGGAGCTGACTCCGATGGACTCATAGAGCTTTGGTATGCACTCCTGTCATGCACAGAACTCTGGTCGTAGGAGGAAGACGTTGTTACGGGACTAGTGGAGCTCAGCGATGAGCTGGTCAGGCTGGAGGAGGTAATGACTGAAGTTGTGTGGGTGGAGTTTTGCACTGCACTGGTCACTGCTAGGGAGGTATTCAAAGAGTCACTACAAAGAATAAAAGACATGAGACATAAATTTGTGTCACTTTACAGGTTTTCATGAAGTAGAGTGATTTCATCTCTTTATTGTCATATTCTAAATTAAATAAACATATCTGTAACTACAAATTTATACTACTGCATTATTTATTTATTTATTTTTCTCGTGCAGGATCCAATACAGGATCATCTGCATTACTTTTTATTTTTTTGTAACATCTTCATTGGAGTATAATTGCTTTACAATGGTGTGTTAGTTTCTGCTGTATAACAAAGTGAATCAGCTATACATATACACATATATCCCCAACACCTTCTCCCTCTTCTGTTTCCCTCCCACCCCTCTAGGTGGTCACAAAGCACCGAGCTGATAGTCCTGTGCTATGTGGCTGCTTCCCACTAGCTATCTGTTTTACATTTGGTAGTATATGTAAGTCCATGCCACTCTCTCACTTCGCCCCAGTTTCTTACCTGTCCCCCTCCCCGGGTCCTCAAGTCCATTCTCTACATCTGTGTCTTTATTCCTGTCCTGCCCCTAGGTTCTGAAGAACGTTTATATATTTTTTGATGATGGCCATTCTGATCAGTGTGAAGTGATACCTCATTGTGGTTTTGATTTACACTTCTCTAATGATTAGTGATGTTGAGCATCCTTTCATGTGTTTGTTGGCAATCTGTATATCTTCTTTGGAGAAATGTCTATTTAGGTCTTACACCCATTTTTGCATGCAATCTGTATATCTTCTTTGGAGAAATGTCTATTTAGGTATTATTCCCATTTTTGCATTGGGTTGTTTGCTTTTTTGACATTGAGCTGCTTGTATATTTTGGAGATTAATCCTTTGTCAGTTGCTTCGTTTGCGAATATTTTTCTCCCATTCTGAGGGTTGCCTTTTCGTCTTATGTTTCCTCTGTTGTGCAAAAGCTTTTAAGTTTCATTAGGTCCCATGTGTTTATTTTTGTTTTTACTTCCATTTCTCTAGGAGGTGGGTCAAAAAGGATCTTGCTGTGATTTATGTCAGAATGTTCGGCCTATGTTTTCCTCTAAGAGTTTTATAGTGTCCAGTCTTACATTTAGGTCTCTAATCCATTTTGAGTTTATTTTTGTGTATGGTGTTAGGAAGTGTTCTAATTTCATTCCTTTTACATGTAGCTGTCCAGTTTTCCCAGCACCACTTATTGAAGAGGCTGTCTTTTCTCCATTGTATATTCTTGCTTCCTTTGTCATAAATTAGGTGACCATATGTGTGTGGGTTTATCTCTGGGCTTTCTACCCTGTTCCACTGATCTATCTTTCTGTTTTTGTGCCAGTACCATACTGTCTTGATTACCGTAGATTTGTAGTATAATCTAAAGTCAGGGAGCCTGATTCCTCCAGCTCCATTTTTCCTTCTCAAGATTGCTTTGCGGGGCTTCCCTGGTGGCGCAGTGGTTGGAAGTCTGCCTGTCAATGCAGGGGACACGGGTTTGAGCCCTGGTCCGGGAAGATCCCACATGCCGCAGAGCAACTAAGCCCGTGCACCAGAACTACTGAGCCTGCGCTCTAGAGCCTGCGCGCCACAACTACTGAGCCCACATGCCACAACTACTGAAGCCCGCACACCTGGAGCCTGTGCTCTGCGACAGGAGAGGCCACCGCAATGAGAAGCCTGTGCACCGCAATGAAGAGTAGCCCCCATTCATCGCAACTAGAGAAAGCCCGCAAGCAGGAACGAAGACCCAATGCAGCCAAAAACAAATAAATATATTAAAAAAAAAAAAAAAAAGGTTGCTTTGGCTATTTGGGGTCTTTTGCGTTTCCATAAACATTGTAAAACTTTTTGTTTCTAGTTCTATGAAAAATGCCATTGGTAGCTTGATAGGGATTGCACTGAATCTGTAGATTGCTTTGGGTAGTATAGTCATTTTCACAATGTTGATTCTTCTAATCCAAGAACATGATATATCTCTCCATCTGTTTGTATCATCTTTAATTTCTTCCATCAGTGTCTTATAGTTTTCTGCATACAGGTCTTTTGTCTCCTCAGGAAGGTTTATTCCTAGGTATTGTATTCTTTTTGTTGCAATGGTAAATGAGGTTGTTTGCTTAATTTGTCTTTCAGGTTTTTTGTCGTTAGTGTATAGAAACGCAAGAGATTTCTGTGCATTAATTTTGTATCCTGCTACTTTACCAAATTCATTGATTAGCTCTAGTAGTTTTCTGGTGGCATCTTTAGGATTCTCACGTGTAGTATCATGTCATCTGCAAACAGTGACAGTTTTACTTCTTCTTTTCTGATTTGGAATCCTTTTACTTCTTTTTCTTCTCTGACTGCTGTGATTAAAACTTCCAAAACTATGTTGAATAACAGCAGTGAGAGTGGGCAACCTTGTCTTGTTCCTGATCTTAGAGGATATGGTTTCAGTTTTTCACCATTGAGAACGATGTTGGCTGTGGGTTTGTCGAGTGTTCCTCCCTCTGCTATATTTTGGAAGAGTTTGAGAAGGATAGATGTTAGCTCTTCTCTAAATGTTTGATAGAATTCACCTGTGAAGCCATCTGGTCCTGGGCTTTTGTTTGTTGGAAGGTTTTTAATCACAGTTACTACTGCATTATTTAAATGATGCAACTGAAGATTCAAAACAACCACCCCTCCCCGCTCCCAAATTAGACCCACCTAATTTAATTGACAGGCAGGGTGACACCTTTAAGGATCCTTAAGAATCTTTAAGGAATCCAGATATTGTGAGTCCATCCTTAGATAAGGGAACTCAAGCAATTATCAGATTTTGGCTCTAGAAAGTAAAAAATTTAATAAAATAGAATCTAAAATCTGGGATTCTCTATTTATAAAATATTCCACTGAAAGAAAATAAGTGTTGACAAAGATGTATAGAAACTGCATCCCTCATAAACTACTGGTAGGAATGTAAATGCTGCAGCCTCTGTGGGAAAAGTTTGACAGCTCCTCAAGTAGTTAAATATGTTACCATATGATCCAGCAATTCCTAGGTATATATCCAAAAGAAATTAAAGCACGCAAAATTTTTAACTGAATTTTCACAGCAGCATGATTTATAATAGCCAAAAAGTGGATGCAACCAAATGTCCATAAACTAATGAATGAATAAACTAAACGTGATGTATCTGCAAAATGAAATATTATTTGTAAACAAAATGCATACACACTATAACATGGATGACTCTTGAAAACATTATGCTAAAGTGAAAGAAGTCAGATACAAAAGGCCACTTATTGCATTTTTCTAGTTATGTGCAGTGTCCAGAACAGGCAAATTCAGAGGCAGATTACTGGTTTCCAGGGGATAGGGGAAGGGGGAAATTGGGAGTGACTGCTAACAGGCACAGGATTTCTTTTTAGGGTGATGGAAGAAATGTTCTGTAATTAGATACTGGTGATGAAGGCACAAACCCATCACTACAGGGTGTCTCTTCTCCACCAGGTGATTTCTTAGGCTCTATTTTGTTTTACTTTGCAAAGGACTTAATTCAGTCAAAACCGGAGAGAGAAGTGGGAAGTTGTATACCTTAAAGATTTCGAATACAAGCTAATGGGAATCTGGCTACTATTTTCACTGCTTGCAGCTGATCCAAATTCAGAGAGAGAAGGTTCTGATCCAAATTCCAAGGCGCCAAACTGGACATTTAATCCTGTGACATCTGCTGAACCAGGCATTTCCACTGCAGAAGCTGGGATCTGAAAAAGCAAAACCATGATGTCAGCAACAGAGGTCAGAGATTCCAAGTCCCAAAGGCCTACAAAGCTAACAAGCACTGGGTTCCCAGGGTATTGTGGGCAGGCCTGAGGAACAAGGAGTGAAAGGCTGAAAGGAAGGAAAAAGGAAGATGATTTGTTTTTTAAAGAGAGAGAAAGGAACAGAGCAAAGAAAAATTAAAACGTTAACAGGAGAATGGTCAGTGCCACCAACTGCTTCTTTGAGCAAAGAGAAGGGGGAGGACTGTGGTGAAGGATGAGTGAAGAAGAGGCGCCTCTAATGAAAGCATTACCTGGTCAATGAACCACTCATCCTCTGTCTACAGGACACAGCTAAATACGTAAGAACAGCAGGTCCTCTGAGTTAAATACACAAGACCATCAGATTTCCTGAGCCAGACCTGTAATTTGAATGGACAGTCCCTGTCTCTTAGCACAAACCCATTCCCTCTATATTAGCCCAGTTGCTCAGAAATGACCGAGTCCTCATAAAGCAGTATACTATGTACTTGAAAATACCACAGGAACTAAGTGTTAAAATACGTCCATCTTTGGGACTGTGACTTCACGATGGAAGACCCACCTTAGAAGCTGGAGGTATTCGCCGCTTAGGGAGTTTGATGTGTTTAGGCGGTGGCTGGTGAGCAGACACGGCGATGTTTTCGACAGTCATGCTGGGAAGCTGCAGAAGTTTGTTCACAGTGGAGGTACTGCTGTCTCTGGGTGCTGACTCTCGGAGTTTCACCTGGGAAGGAAAGGACTCCAACCCAGGAGGAGGAACAGTGACTGCCTGAGTCTGCTGCTGCTGTCGTTGGCTCAGTTGGCTAAGAACAGGGGATGGCTCAGGCTGAGATTTGAAGTCTAAGAAGGCGGGGTGGGGGGGGGGTGGCAACAATCAATCATTTAGGCACATGAGCTCACAGCTCCCTCTTCCACCAGCACTGATGCTGAAGGGCTGCTGTCATCACTAGTTTCTCCCAACCGTCTTCTAGCTGAATCCCAAACGTGGTGTGTGCGTGTGTCTATAATGTTTAACAACTGGTATATGATAGATTGAAAAGAACACCTGAATGGGTTTGTAGCTAATGTCTTATGCAGAGAGGAGATTTAGTTTATGCTAAAGCATATGGGGTGGGGAATAGGTGTTTTATATTAACTTCTGAAAACTATTTTATTGATTTTTTTTCAGCAAGTAACATATGTGATATTACAAAATCTAAAAGGTACAAAAATACACATGAATGTGATGTGAATACAAATCACCCTTCCACTCCATCCCCAAATTTGATCCACAGAAGCAGACATAGTACCCAGTTTCCTGAATATCTTCAGATATACTGTTTCAGTATATATACATAGAGACATACAAACACACATATATCTTGCTTCCTCACAAACCATTTAGTTTTCAGAGACTGTTCCACATTAATGTATAAAGAGCTACTTCATTTTTATAATTACAAAGTAATCCATCATACATAGGTATTGATTTTTAAAACCAGTACTATATTAATAAACTTTTAGGTTTTGCAATCTCTTGCTATGAAAAACAATGCTGCAATGAATATATTTTTATGTAAGACATTTTGGTCAAGTGCAAGTATATCTGTAGGATCAATTGCTAAAATACAGTTGCTGGTTCAAAGAGTGACTATATTTTAAATTGACAAACACTTCAAAATTCCTCTCCATAAACAGAACACAAACTTTTTAACATACTGTAATACCACACTTTTATCCTTCCTAGTTTGATTGGTGGAAAAATGGCAGAAAAGACACAAATTAAAATGATATAAGTTTCGGGACTTCCCTTCTGGCTCAGTGGTTAAGAATTCGCCTGCCAATGCAAGGGACATGGGTTCAAGCCCTGGTCCGGGAAGAACCCACATGCCGCGGAGCAACTAAGCCTGTGCACCACAACTACTGAGCCCGCACGCCTAGAGCCTGTGCTCCGCGACAAGAGAAGCCACCGCAGTGAGAAGCCGGTGCACCACAACAAAGGGAAGCCCCCACTCGCCGCAACTAGAGAAAACCCGCGCCCAGCAATGAAGACCCAACACAGCCAAAAGTAAATAAATTTTTTTAAAAAATGATATGTTTGGCTAAAAATCATTGCATACACTTACGTTTTCTTTGCCTATGAACTCTGTCCATACCCTCTCTTGACCATTTTTTTACTTCGTTGTTGGTCTCCTTGATTTTTAGTTAGTTTTTATATTAACGAAGGTAGCCCTTTGCCTATGATACGACTTTTTTTTTCATAGGTTGTCTCTTCATTTGGTTATGGTGTCTCCTATCATATCTAGAAAGGTCTACCTCACACAGAGTATATAAAAATCTTCCCATGTTTTTCTCTATTATTGTTCTAGATTCATTATTTATGTTTGGGTATTTCACTCATTTGGCACTTTGCTCAAGAGTGGGAGTTAGGGATCCAACTTCATTTTCCAGCCAGTTACCAAACAGAAATAAACCATCTTTCCACCACTGAGTTGAAATGCTACCTCTGTCATATAGGATAGAGGCTGGCGATCCTTTTCTGCAAAGGAGCAGACAGTAAATATTTTAGGCTCTGAAGGCCATCTGTTAGCAAATTCTCAACTCTGCCTTTGTAGATTGAAAGTAGTTATAGGAAAAACAGAAATGAATGGCTGTGGCTGTGTTCCTATAAAAGTGTACGTACACAAACAGGTGGCAAATCCAGTTGAAGGTTTGCCATCCCATGACTTAGTATATTTCCATCATAGATGAATCTATTTTTGGCTTGATATTAGAGGCATGTACAAAGAAGAGAGGCTTTTAAAGAATATGGGAATAGCACACTCAAATCTAAAAAGTCACACCACTCATCTGTTAAGTGTGCGGAAAAAAGTTAACATACATAGGAGGCCTATAGCTGCCATCAGAAATGCCAGCTTGCAGATGGGCTCTCAGCTTCTGTCTGGGAACAGGGAATTTTGGTATGTTCTAGACAAAGGATGCCTACACTCTAACTGATAAAAGGGATTCTCTGCTCCTCGATTATTTGTACAATGTGGTTTATGTTGAATACTTGCTTTCCTTCTGGGATTCTACAATTTTGGTTTGTACTAGGTGGAGGGTGCCCATATAACCAGTCCCCCAGTAAAAATCTTGGGCACTGAATCTTTAGTGAATTCCTTGGTAGACACGACTTCAAACCTAGAGTAGTCTCAGGTACTTCCATAACAGTAAACCATTTCATTCAGCAGAGATATGTGCTTCCATGTCTTTCAGTACACCCTAAACATAAACCAGACAGCTGACCCTATGGTTAAAGTAACCCCCTGCTATTGTGGCATGTGTGTGTTGGTGGGAAATGGTAGTTTAATGTCACAAAGTCTATGGGAGTACAGCTTACTCCCAGAAAACATCCAACTTACACACGATGCCTTTAAATTATAAACCACAGACATTAAGTCTGGACCAAATCATGGTGGATACACGCATGTGTTAGAATCAGAAAGCAACCAGAGGATGTGATTTAAAGTGTTTTCCACATTCCACCTTCTTATTCTAATAAAGCTCAAAAAATCTGTCTAGGCATTTATTCAAAGTGTTGTTTCCTTATATTTGCATGACTGTTCCCATGCTTTTGCACATCTCTTCAAGGTATGTACTTACTACTACTACTAATATTAACAAATAAATGCAGGTATTTATACAATGCCAAGCTGACTGATTTAACTCAGCAACTCTGCAGAAGTTCTACTAAAAAAGAAATATGTCTGGTCAAACCCACATTAGTGTGCAAAAGTCAACCTGCTCTGCTAATGTTCGGCATGTCTTCACTAGGGGCAAACCACCACACTTACCAAAATACACACTTACCAAAATGACTAAGGACTGAGGACTGGGATGCTGAGGGCTTGAGGTCCCAAGAAGAAGCAGTTGTGGGAGGACTTGTATTATTCTGCTGTGAACTGGGGGTGGTGGTAAACTGGCCCAAACTCGGAGCTTCCAACTGGTCCAAAATCTGGGAGCTGGTGATGTTTGCCATTTTGGAAGGTGTGAGCTCTCCAAATCCTGAACCAAGGACGGATGACTTTAAAGGGAAAGAAAAACAAAAGTCCTCAGCAATACAGAATTTCTACAATAGGCTCTAAAACACACCATGTATTTTCACAAGGATTTTAAAAATTATAACCTAAAACATTCTGAATTAGTAAGAATCATCTGAGTAAATACTACATGAAAACATTACTATGCAACAAGATCTGACTACATAAATCCAACAGTCCTTCCTGATTCTGATATAAGAGGTTAGAGGGGGCTTCCCTGGTGGCGCCGTGGTTAAGAATCCACCTGCCGATGCAGAGGACACGGGTTCGATCCCTGGTCCAGGAAGATCCCACATGCTGCGGAGCAACTAAGCCAGTGAGCCACAACTACTGAGCCCACGTGCCACAACTACTGAAGCCCACGCACCTAGAGCCCATGCTCCACAACAAGAAAAGCCCGTGCACCGCAACAAAGAGTAGCCCGTGCGCAGCAACGAAGACCCAACGCAGCCCCCCAAAAATTAATTAATTAATTATTTTTAAAAAGAGGTTAGAGGGAAGGGGAATATTTTCCCTAGATTTTAAGAAATTGATATTTATTTAAAAAGTGATGTCACAAGTTCACAAACACAATACTACTTTTTTTAAAGTAAAGAGAAATACCATGAATAAAACAACAGAGACAAGCCTGAAAATCAAAATACAGTCTTTAACTTTTTAATGTTTTTAATAGGTTTAGTCACAGAGACATCAGCCATCAGGTCATCCTGCAAGATCAGATGCAGGTCGCAGTACTTACTTAAAAAGTTCGTATTCCAAAATTAGATATGAATTACACAGGTGGTATTTGTGTATTGAGCAGATTCCCTGGACACTGCTGTGTTTATTTCAAGGTGTTTAGATGACTAACTACACCAAATATGCTCCCAATGTGAATGAAAGCCTATGACTAGACAACATACAGTGGCAGATCAACTGCATTTTTACTTATCACGATCATTCAGTTTCTGGAAAGGTTAAGTCCTTTGTCAAAAATAACTTTGCAGGGACTTCCCTGGCATTCCAGTGGTTAAGATTCCGTGCTTCCACTGCAGCGGGGCACAGGTTCGATCCCTGGTTGGGGAACTAAGATCCCACATGCCGTGTAGTGTGGTCAATAAATAAGTAAACAAGCAAACATTAAAAAAATTTTAAAAAACACCTTTCCATAACCATCTTAAAGGTTAAAAATAGAAATGATTTGCATTCCATCAAGAGGTCAGATCTAGAAAGTGGAATTGGGCTTCCCTGGTGGCGCAGTGGTTGAGAGTCCGCCTGCCGATGCAGGGGACACGGGTTCGTGCCCCGGTCCGGGAAGATCCCACATGCCGCGGAGCGGCAGGGCCCGTGAGCCATGGCCGCTGAGCCTGCGCGTCCGGAGCCTGTGCTCCGCAGCGGGAGAGGCCACAACAGTGAGAGGTCCGTGTACCGCAAAAAAGAAAGTGGAATTATTTCTGCTATCAATTTCCAAAGGCATGGACTATCTATCCCAGTTGTTCTAAAGATATCCAAATTCTCCAAAACTAGGTTGTTGGCAATTATTGCACATCAAACACAGAATCTGCTTCTATTAGAACAGTAGTGCTAACATTACTTATCGCTACTAATGGTTCTGTGCTCATGCTGCCCGCTACACTACTCTAATGTTGCTATAAATCCACCAAAACCTAGCTCAAGCCTACTTGCTCAATAAAGGCTTCTTGGATGATGCTTCTATTCTTTCTCTTTTCTTACCTAATCTCTATCCTGTTTCAGCATTTAATCTTAATGCACTTTCTGTGTGTTTCACAACACGATGACATCACTGCATCAATGACTAGCACCTTGCTTTAGGTAACACGTACCACAGGACTTTAATTCCACCTATGCATTTCAATCAATAGGGGCAGTTTACAAATGTGTCTGTTAGTACACTTGTGCACATGCACTCACATATACATAAGCACACACAAGTGCCCAACTCCCAAGCCCAAAGATTCTGATCTGATTGGTCCTGTGTAGAATCTGGTATAATTTTACTATTATTATCATTATTAATGTTGTTATTAACTAAAGTTTTCCAATGATTATAAAAGTATAATAGGGTTGGAACTTCCCTGGTAGTCCAGTGGTATAAGAATCCGCCTTCCAATGCAGGGGACACTTAATTCCTGGTTGGGGAACTAAGATCCCACATGCCGTGGGGCAACTAAGCCTGCGCACTCTAGAGCCCACACGCCACAACTAGAGAAAAGCCCGCATGCCGCAATGAAGATCCCGCGTGCTGCAGCTAAGACCCAATGCAGCCAAATAAATAAATAAAAATATTAAAAAAAAAAAAAAGTATAGTCAGGTTGAGAACCACTGCTCTAATATGCTAAACAAACAATTCTTACTCCAGTTTCTCAAGATGTTGTCTACAACAAAAAGCAACATACCTGAGGGACGCTGTAAAAAACAGAAACAAAAACAAAAACTCAACTCATGTCTTATCTATGCTCTCAGTGGCCTATGATTCCAGCAAGTCAGCAAGGACATCACATCAGTATACCAGTGGCAGATGGAGGAAAGGAATTGGATGGTTCAATCAAACTCAGGGGTATTACTGGGCTCTCTCAAAACAGAGACAGCACCCTGCCTTGGGCCTGTCTGACTTCAAGCACTGATACCCTCTCAAACACTATCAACAATGGCACTAAAAATGTCAAGTTCCCAAGCCAGTTACACTTGACATGACATGACTATGTAGAGTAGAAGATAGCGATGAAAAGTTTACATATTCAATTCTCCATTTATTTTAGGGAACAGCAAAGGATTTTGAGTCAAGTGGGAGAGGGTGATTATCATATATCGTATTCATAAGAAATTCCATTTCTCAACTGTAGATTTCAGGTAAAACACAGCAAAGAATGAACCAAAGTAATTGTCACTAGGGAAAGCTGTGGATCTGTGTTTATTGTCCTTCCAACCTCCCCTCTGCCAACTCAGAACTGCCCACACTTGGATAGGGACTTGAGTTCACCATTCTGCAGCTACATTCTTTCACGTTCTATGCTCTTTTATTCCCATCACCTATCTTCATATGCTTCACTAAAGGTTCCTGAACTTCTTTCTGATGGGAGTTTAATTCTTATGGGAGCCAGAGTCATATATGCAGCAACAGATGACACTGTTCCATTGAAAACGCATTCAAATTTCTAAGGGCCTCTACTACATAATTTTTAGAATAACAAATAAAAATGCAAAAAATGTAAGAACCTAGGCAGACCTAGAAAGAACTGTTCCTCCATATTAGCAAGCCAATACTTACAAACATTAGCATTTAAGTAAACTGGAAAACAAACGAAAATTTAACATCTTAAGTATAGAGACAGACTTTGAAAAAAAATCCAAGAAAAAAAATCATTAGTAAGAAGGATGTCTAACTAAATGATTATGACTAAACTAATTCATAATTCAACTAATCATAAAGAAGTATTTTTATCTTCATCCAGAAAACTCAGTAGTTGAATTCCACATGGCATCATCAGATATGTGCTTGGAAATTATCACATCATTGTTTTCTGGACTGAGATCTAGTGTAGAAATTTTTATATGTAAAAAATAATCATAAGGCATGTGTCATTCTAGAATACATTTGTTCATGGGTACATTCCTTAAAATCCCATACTGAAATAAAAGTGAGTTACCAGACTCTGAGGTGGATAGGGATTGACAGCAGTGGAGCTGCCAGTCCCTTGTGCCATCTGATTGTTGTGCTGAGAATTTGTGAAGACAAGGGCTTGGCCAAAGCCCTGCTGTTGGGAAGTTTCAAAGGAGTTGACTTCTGAGGCTTGACTGTGAGGAACAGGCTTCTGGAGCAAGGCTACCAGATCAACACTAAGCAGACAAAAAGCAAATGAAGAATGAGTCATTAGCAAATCTCACCAAAAAAATGAATTTGAGAAGTGAATCAATATAAAATAATAAGTTCAGGCTAAAAATAATCCCAGTGACGAAAACCTTTGGAAACTGGAGTTTAAAGGAGCCAAAAGCCGGGAATCAATCATCCGCCACACACTGCTCCTCCCCAAAAAGGCATACCGAGCCACAGAGACTGAAACAGGGCTTTGCAGAGAAGAGAAACGAAAAGGTGCATTAAGATGTTTCCACAGAAATGGCACAATGACAACCGATTTGAAAACCTGGAGCAACTGAGTACACTTAAACAGTTCTCTCAAGTCTGGCTTGTTTCCTTTAGAATATCTGGCTCCCTTTATCACTTGAAACCAGTCTCTCCTAAACTTTCATAAAGGAGAGTGATTCCATATTTTTGAGGAATGAGGACCAAAGCCGTACTAGACCACTGAAGCAGTCTGACATTTATCATAAATATTCCTGTAAGTTCTGCATTCTATCCAATAATATATTTACATTTATATAAATCTCATATAATTTCTCTCTTAAATATTTAGGAAAAAATGCACAATGTATTAACAAATACTCTGTTAACTAGAATTCTTATAATGTCCCCAGAAAGACAGAGATTCAAATTTGAGAATCATGGTCTTAAAACCTGAAAGCATGAGGAAAAAGTGATCTTCCAAGTAATATACTACTTGACATGGGAATGAGCCACTAATTTCTCCACAGGATGACCTAACATGATAATTTGCTCCATTAAATCTTTTTAAAGGCCAGTTCCAGGCAGTTCTCCTAACGGAAACTCTGACCATGCCAGTGAGGCAGATTCTGGAAGGTCAAATAATTCAAAACTCACTTGTGATATACAGCAAAGTTCCTAGGCCTAAGTTTCTCTCCTTATCCACTACCAACTCTCATGTTCCCATAACCGGATTGAAGTTATGGGATCTAGTATTTTGGACCCCAAGGTAATGTTCTAACTTATGACAGCCTAATTCTAGGGATACAAATCCACAGTGGTTATATTCCATATGACCCATCTTAAAAGTTCCATTACTAAAAACACCAGAACCAAGTTCGATTCCAAAAGATTGATAAGACTTTTGCATGAAAAACAGTCCAGCACTGTCTTCTGAAAAATAACCATTGAAAAGGTCCACTTCTTATTTTTTAAATGAAAATGATCCTATCAAATTCATTGAGTACTAAATACAATGCAGAAGATACATCCATTTAAGGAGAAATTCTGAGCAATTCACAAAATATATTGCAAGACATAACCTTTGATCGTTTTTATTTCCCTATAATGAAGTCTTATAACCATCACACTTAGCAAGAGATTGAGCATGTTGGGTTCAAAACTGTCTTAAATGCTCAGATGTCATATATATCAAGGCTCTCATCCTTCTAGATCACTGCATTTTGATACCATAATCAAAGGTTTTTAGAGTTATTGTAAACACTAGGATGCAAATAAATGCTTTTCAATAACAATTCTGCACACATTCTAACAATGTTTCTATTACCCCCAAAGCTCCTTCCTTTTCTGTAATCTATGAAGTTAGTAGATTAAAACTAGTAGAACCCATATAAAATGAGAAGTTTGTACTACCCTGAGAAGATCTAAATAAATGGTATTATATGAAGAAACCAAAGGACAGTTCTGTTAAGTTTATCTGTCAAAAACAGTATGCTTACAAAAGTAAAAAAAGAACCATTAAATAGATTTAACATTATCTCTGTCACAAATTCTAATACAAACATAATTGCTATTTTAATTCATCAGTGATCACAACAAATTAGGAAATGATGGAGGCTCTGTCAGCTCACCAAGTAAGTTAGGGATAAAATAAAAGTCTTACACAAAAAAGAGAAAAAACAGAAAGAGTCAAGAAAAGGGTAAAAAATAGAAAGAGATCTGAGGAAGAAAACAACTCTCCTGAGGCAAGAAATTTCAATTATGCTTTGACTAAAAAACAAAAGGTGGGGGAAAGCGTTTACCTTTGCCCAGGTGTGGCGAGATGCTCTGCTGGAACAGATGAGGAAGTGAAGATCTTTGTTTCAGAAAGCTGCAATGAAAGGATTAAAAATATTTTAATCTTATTTTAATCTTTATTTTAATCAAAATGTATCAAATTCCTGACAATTTTTAGTCACTGGTACTCTTATTCTAGTTCACCCAAAAGGTGGTCAAAGGAAAAGAAATACATGAGTGATCATGGCACATAATTTTCTTATGGCGAAGATAAATTTAGATTGATAATCCCACAAAAGAACTCCACATCAGCGAAACAAGAAAGTGAAGTAGTAAAGCCAGACCCTTGTGCCACAGTTCAAGTCCCAGTTTCACTATTCTACTTCACATTATATAAAATGAGAACACCAATAAAAACCACCACTAATGTTACTATAAACACCAAAAAGGATTGGAAAGTTTGAAAAGGCAAAATAATTGACGTTCTCTTTCCCCAAACACAGATGGTTTTAGTATTTTGTTTATTAGTAATAGGTTTACTAGTCATAGATTTTCCTTACTGTTTTTATCAAAATAATTTTATTGAGGTATAACACATACAATAAACTGCAAATATTCAAAACGAATAATTGAATGAGTTGTGTCATATGTATATTCCGTGAGACCATCACCAAATCAAGACAATGAACGCATCTATTACCCTAAAAGTTTGCTCCTGTCCCTGTGTAATCAATTCCTCGAGCACTCACTTTCGTCCCCAGCCAACCACCGGTATGTTTTCTGTCACTACAGATTAGGCTGTATTTTCCAGAATTTTAAGTGGAATTTTTAAACATACAGTCTTTTTTGTCTGACTTTTTTGACTCAACATAATTGCTTTGAGATTCATGCATATTGTTTTAAGGTACTTTTAAGGCACACAGGATAAAATTTCTTGAAACCTCAATTTACATTGTTGAAAGGCAGACTCCTTTTGTTTTCAAAGCGGGGCATGGGCTTTTACAGGCTGATATTGTTGATCTAATGACATAATGTGAAAAATTAATGAAAATGCTATTCGAAGACTGCTGGAATTCTTAACAACGCTAAATGTCTCAGAACTCTGAAACCCAGCATAAAATCAGACTTCCTAAGACACTGATATTAAGGCAGGGGCAGAGCAGACAGTAGATGTTCATTCTCCGTAAAAACGAAAGTGCTGAATTGATTATACTGTTTCAACAAGAAAGGCTTATGCTATGCTGCACCCTAATCCAAGGTAGTATCTTAAGAATTCTAAGGAATCCATTTTTGCCTTAAAGAATCTTACAAATTAAACTAAGACAAAGAGAGAAGCAATTAAGGAGTAATTCTATTAAAAGTAACAATAGAGTAGATCTAAAGCCTTGAAAATATTAAGTTCAAGGAAAATGAGAACTACATTTATCACTGAAATCTATCTAACCCAGTAGGGTACAGAAAATTGCAGTTTTCTTCTCCTAAACTCTAGAAGGAATTTAGGATTTGCATTTTAGATTACTCACCTTTCAATCACCATTACTTTGTATATGTCAGAAAACTCTGAAGTAATTTTGATATTTCCTGAGAAAAGAAGATGCCCAAATTCCCTATTGTAATTCTTTTATGATTCAATATGGTCTATACAGCAGAATATTACTGCCTATATGTGTGTACATTTGAACTGCCTGTTAGCAGACTTACATCATAAGACCTCATCTGAAGCACAGAAAAATCCCATCAGTTAGGCATGACAGTTATTATGATACTCGTTTTGGGGATGAAAAATAGGAGGCTCAGAAAGGAAAGATGCCTCATCTGAGGTCAACAGGTCAACCCAGCTAGAATCTGAATACGGGTCATCTGCCCTCTGCCAGCCTGTTGACTTTCTAACCTACCTACTGACCCAGACAACAGGCAAGGAGATATAAAGCTTTTAGCTCTGGAAGCCTTTTTTTCTCCCAACAAACTCTTAGCAAAAATTCTAGGGACTTCCCTGGTGGCACAGAGGTTGAGAGTCTGCCTGCCAAGGCAGGGGACGTGGGTTCGGGCCCCGGTCTTGGAGGATCCCACATGCCGCGGAACAGCTGGGCCCGTGCGCCACAACTACTGAGCCTGCGCTCTAGAGCCTGTGAGCCACACTGAGCCTGCTCACCTAGAGCCCGTGCTCTGCAATAAGAGAAGCCACTGCGATGAGAAGCCCGCGCAACACAACGAAGAGTAGCTCCTGCTCGCCGCAACTAGAGAAAGCCCGTGTGCAGCAACAAAGACCCAACACAGCCAAAAATAATTAATTAATTTAAAAAAATTCTAGTAACACAAAGCATTTACAAGTAGGACAGCTCTGTTTGAAATAAGGTATGGTGTCCACAGGCTGCTCACTCTCACTTCTTATCATCACTGGTACCATCCCTCCACTGATTCTAATAGCCACCCATCTAGTTCAGTCTCCTCAGATTACAGGTAACAGAGAGCCCACTGACATCATACCCCAAGGACTTATGGTTAGCATGTAGCAGAAGAAAATAAAAAACCCTAAATTTCCAAAATTCCAATCAAATGAGCATATCTTTCTTTTTCATACCCTACCCAGCTCATCCCTAACAAGTCAGATAAAATAGTGCTCAAAAGAAAGAAAGTACAAGTGCAGTTTTGTTTCTTTTTAAAAAATGTTTGTGAGTACAAAATGGGGAGACAGGGAATAATCTCGAAAAGAAAAATAAAATCTCAAAGTCTGGGTCACTTTATGCAATCTTGAAGGTCAATATTTGTAAACCCTTTATTCTCTCCCTTCCAATGTCAGCTGTAACTCTCTAACATGTACATACTTTTGTTCTGGGCCTTAAGAGTGAAACAGAAAAATGGTTAAGATATCTTATGCTGAACACAGAACCTAGAGATCAACACTACCCAGAAGCTAGTATGGTATATTCAAAAATGTCTGTGGAATAAATGAATACAAAAAGAGCCAGTCTAGTTGAAAAGGGAATTGGTTGGGCCTAGAACCAGAATGATTTATTCAGGTTAATTTCAACTATAAACCCCAAACATAGACTGTCTCCTTTAATAAAAAGGTTATAAAGAGTAAGTATTGTTCACAGGCCAGGATAATAGCATCAGCTAGTTATCAGGCCAAATAAAACAAAGATAGAGAAAAAAATGTCACTCCTACTTAACACCTGGTCTTTTTTTTTTTTTGGCTGCCCCCCGGGGCATTGGGGATTTTAGTTCCCTGACCAGGGATTGAACCTGTGCCCCTTCTAACCTACCTACTGACCCAGACAACAGGCAAGGAGATATAAAGCTTTTAGCTCTGGAAGCCTTTTTTTCTCCCAACAAACTCTTAGCAAAAATTCTAGGGACTTCCCTGGTGGCACAGAGGTTGAGAGTCTGCCTGCCAAGGCAGGGGACGTGGGTTCGGGCCCCGGTCTTGGAGGATCCCACATGCCGCGGAACAGCTGGGCCCGTGCGCCACAACTACTGAGCCTGCGCTCTAGAGCCTGTGAGCCACACTGAGCCTGCTCACCTAGAGCCCGTGCTCTGCAATAAGAGAAGCCACTGCGATGAGAAGCCCGCGCAACACAACGAAGAGTAGCTCCTGCTCGCCGCAACTAGAGAAAGCCCGTGTGCAGCAACAAAGACCCAACACAGCCAAAAATAATTAATTAATTTAAAAAAATTCTAGTAACACAAAGCATTTACAAGTAGGACAGCTCTGTTTGAAATAAGGTATGGTGTCCACAGGCTGCTCACTCTCACTTCTTATCATCACTGGTACCATCCCTCCACTGATTCTAATAGCCACCCATCTAGTTCAGTCTCCTCAGATTACAGGTAACAGAGAGCCCACTGACATCATACCCCAAGGACTTATGGTTAGCATGTAGCAGAAGAAAATAAAAAACCCTAAATTTCCAAAATTCCAATCAAATGAGCATATCTTTCTTTTTCATACCCTACCCAGCTCATCCCTAACAAGTCAGATAAAATAGTGCTCAAAAGAAAGAAAGTACAAGTGCAGTTTTGTTTCTTTTTAAAAAATGTTTGTGAGTACAAAATGGGGAGACAGGGAATAATCTCGAAAAGAAAAATAAAATCTCAAAGTCTGGGTCACTTTATGCAATCTTGAAGGTCAATATTTGTAAACCCTTTATTCTCTCCCTTCCAATGTCAGCTGTAACTCTCTAACATGTACATACTTTTGTTCTGGGCCTTAAGAGTGAAACAGAAAAATGGTTAAGATATCTTATGCTGAACACAGAACCTAGAGATCAACACTACCCAGAAGCTAGTATGGTATATTCAAAAATGTCTGTGGAATAAATGAATACAAAAAGAGCCAGTCTAGTTGAAAAGGGAATTGGTTGGGCCTAGAACCAGAATGATTTATTCAGGTTAATTTCAACTATAAACCCCAAACATAGACTGTCTCCTTTAATAAAAAGGTTATAAAGAGTAAGTATTGTTCACAGGCCAGGATAATAGCATCAGCTAGTTATCAGGCCAAATAAAACAAAGATAGAGAAAAAAATGTCACTCCTACTTAACACCTGGTCTTTTTTTTTTTTTTGGCTGCACCACGTGGCATGTGGGATCTTAGTTCCCTGACCAGGGATTGAACCTGTGCCCCCTGCATTGGAAGCACAGTCTTAACCACTGGACCTCAAGGGAAGTCCCAACAACTGGTCATCTTTAAACGGTTGCTTTAAAACCAAGTTTCTCAAAAACCTGAAAACACCAACTTCCTTCTGAGAAGTATCTGCTAAAAAACAACAACATGGTAATCACAGAAGTCTGAAAGGGAGCCAAGCACAGCCGTAAGGTGTCTCAAGCTTTCCTCAAAGTACCATGTGTCCCTACCAGAATCCAAAAGAAAGATGGTCAGATCTGGTGCTAAACACTTACATCTTCAGTCCAGTCTTCCGTTGTCCACTCGTCCACAGAATTCTTCCAGGCCCCTGTTGACAATCACAGTTTACACCGCAAAGTCAAATAATGTCGGATTCCAAGTGGTTCTCTATTGTGTATGGCACAAGATATATGACATATATCATTAGCAATATAGTTTACAATCCAAGAAATATGAGGCTCTTAATCTATCTCAAGAAAATCAGTCGTGTTTTCAAATGCAACTTGGCTAAGTACTATCCACAAAAACTCAAAACCAATGTCTCAGACTGCTTTTGGATGATATCCAAGCAATTCTGCCTTAAGAAAGTATGGCACAGCACAAATAAATATGTTTAACAAGGAGTTCCTTATGATATATATTATTTAAAAGAACACAATTCAGTATAAGGCAGCTCTGCTTTGGGCCCTCATTTCAGGTGGATTATCAAATTTAGAGAAGTATGCTTTTCTTTTTTTCTTGGCTGTATTGGGTCTTCGTTGCTGTGCGCAGGCTTTGTTGTGGTGAGCAGGGGCTACTCTTCTCATTGCAGTGGTTTCTCTTGTTGTGGAGCATGCGGGCTCTGCAGTTGCAGCACGTGGGCCCTAGAGCGCCTGGGCTCAGTAGTTGTGGCTCTTGGGCTCTAGAGCATAGGCTCAGTAGTTGTGGCGCACGGGCTTAGCTGCTCTGTAACATGTGGGATCTTCCTGGACCAGGGATCGAACCCGTGTCCCCTGCATTGGCAGGCGGAATCTTAACCACCGTGCCATCAGGAAAGACCCAAGAAGTATGCTTTTTATATTAGTTCCACTGTATGGTTTCCTAAGAGGTCTCCAGCAAAGCTAAACATTAGTCCTATTCATATAAAGTCTGTGGCTATTAACTCCTGATGAGCAGGTACAGAAAATGTGCTCAAACGGTTCTTACAGAACAATCATTTATATATAAAACAATTATGCTTTAAAGAAAAGCATATGAGTTCAGATATGCTGACGTTAGTGCTTAGCGATTCTGTATAAGTATATTCCCATTATTTTAAAGCATACGTGCAAACACATGCCCAAATAAAATGCTTTTAAAAGGAAGCACACCAAGATACTAACTATAACCACCATCAGGAAGTGGGATTGTGAATGTTTTCAGTTCCTTCAATGGGAAAAAATAAGTTGAGCATCTGACTTACAATGAGGTTTGTGTGTGGGAAAAGGAAGGGCATACCCCTGAAGGAAAAAGGCAGATGAACAGATCTAACTTCCTTGGAATCATGTCAATAACCTAATAACTAAACTGATGGTGTCACCTAAGAAAAGAGTCCTTTTCTATGGAATACTTTCAATAGGATGTCCCTAATTTAAGACTGATCATGGCAAACAAAAGTAGAAACTACGGATTTATGGAGCATGGCTCCTTGTAAAATACCACCCAAGATATGCTACTCTGTGGTTATAAAACGGAGATGTTTCAAACCTGAAAACATTCTCTGGTGTGTAAGACACCTACACACACCACTTAGAGACTTCACCTATACTGTGGATCACAGGATATATGCATTGCAGGGAAGAACTCCCTGCTCTTCTGTCCCTCTCAATCGCATGTATCCTTGAAATAACAGTAAAGCTTGATAGATAAAGGTTTCAATATTTTTTTAAATACATTTATTTATTTATTTTTGGCTGCATTGGGTCTTCATTGCTGTGCGCAGGCTTTTCTCTAGTTGCGGCGAGCAGGGGCTACTCTTCATTGCAGTGCATGGGCTTCTCACTGCAGTGGCTTCTCTTGCTGCGGAGCACGGGCTCTAGGCGCACGGGCTTCAGTAGTTGTGGCACGCAGGCTCAGTAGTTGTGGCTCGCGGACTCTAGAGTGCAGGCTCAGTAGTTGTGGCACACAGGCTTAGTTGCTCCGCGGCATGTGGGATCTTCCCGGACCAGGGCTTGAACCCGTGTCCCCTGCATTGGCAGGCGGATTCTTAACCACTGTTCCAGCAGGGAAGTCCCAGGTTTCAATATCTGAACTGACAATCCGATCCTTTGTTTTGGCTAATTTATCATATCTTTAAATGGTTTCCATAATTTCTCCAGAAATGTCACAAAACAACTATCAATTTATGTGCCCCCAAAACATCTCTTTGAATTAAATTATTTTCATAAACGAAAGCAGAAAGACATAATAGTTTAAGTGAAGAAACACAAGGTGCAATTAGTCCCAGTCAGAAATCAGTACTGGAACCTGGATCTCTAGACCCCTGCACAGGCCTCTTAGCACACTGTACGCAAAGCTAAATGAATCCAAGACAAGCCATCCACCTATACTTCACTATCATCTTCCTTTCTTAAGTACTAATTAGTGCCTTTCTTAAGTACTAATACATAATCTCCAACCTTTTACTATATTTCCTTGCATAGTTTTAAAAATTTACAAGCAGACTAATTTCAAAGATGGCCAGTACATAGTGGTCTTGGTGCCGCCTCCATCCAACTTACCCTGTGTTCATGCTGTCAAATTCATCATAGGAGACAGTACTCTAAAAACTACAAATTCTATAAAAAGCTGAGGCTCATTCTAAGCAGATTTAGGAACACTCTAGTCAAGAAATAGAAAAAGCCTCAAAAATCATTCATAAAACTTCCACCTTCAAAGCAACTAAGATTATAACAGGAAACAATTTATGATGAATTTTCCTTAGGAAGCTTTCATCATCAATCACCAACCAAATAATACTGGGTTAAAAGCCTACATGTAAAGAAAGCATGATGCTAGGTATCAAAGTCATATCTCACTGAAAAGACAAGTAAAAATTTAGAGAGTGATCAGGGTAGTATATTACTGAATGATATATAAATTACATGAATCTGATTAATACACTGGAAATTTACAGGATGAAAAGTTATGGAAAGCTAGAATGCTAAGAGAAACTTTATGGGGAAGATGAATCACAGCAAAAACCTTGAAGGCTGGAAAATATCTGAACAGATATTTAAGAAGGGATATTCGGGACTTCCCTGGTGGTTCAGTGGTTAGACTCTGCGCTCCCAATGCAGGAGGCCCGGGTTCGATCCCTGGTCAGAGAACTAGATCCCACATGCCTCAGCTAAGAGTCTAAATGCCACAACTAAGACCTGGTACAGCCAAATAAATAAACGAATGAATAAATTTTTCTTTTTTAAAAAAAAAAAGAAGGGATATTCCAGGGGAGAGAAACAATGATGAGGCATTACAAAAAATTATAAAATATTAAAATTAACCTAAAGTTCAGAACATCCTTTTTTTTCCCCCAAAAATGTGTAAGTTGTGGCAAAATACTTATAAAATTTACTACGGTAATCATTTTTTAAGTGTACAATTCAGTGATAGTAATTTAAAACACACATTCTTATATATGATATGTAAAGAGACTGGCCTACCACTTAGAGAGGAGTATTATGAAAATAATTAAAACGCAAACTTAGACACGTAGAAGAGGATGAGAAGCTGAGTACATTTAAATTTACTTTTTTTGTTTTTATTTATTTTTGGCTGCATTGGGTCTTCGTTACTGCGTGCAGGCTTTCTCTAGTTGCAGAAAGTGAGGGCTACTCTTCTTTGTGGTGTGCAGGCTTCTCATTGCGATGGCTTCTCTTGTTGCGGCTCTAGGGCTCTAGGGAGCGTGGGCTCAGTAGTTGTGACACACGGGCTCAGTTGCCCTGCGACATGTGGGATGTTCCCGGACCAGGGCTCGAACCTGTGTCCCCTGCACCGACAGGTGGATTCTTAACCACTGTGCCACCAGGGAAGCCCCCTGAGTACATTTAAAAGCAGGCAGAAGACAACGTATGAAATTGTAAGCAGAAGTCCAACATGGTAAGGTGTTATGTCAAGCAACAGAGGGGAAGCCCTGTGTCAGCAGCCAGGGTCAAGCTGTCACAGTGACCCACCCTAGATACACGGACTCTAAAAACTACATGACATTAGATACAGAAGAATACAGAGTCAGGTCCTAATCTTATTTTGGAATATTAAAATTTTACAGGAAGACCTTGCTCCCCATTGTAGACCTACAGACCTTCACATTAACCATATGAGAAAAATTCAATGACATAAATTTATTTTTAGCTTAAAACAATAAATCTGAGATGTATGCTTTATGTTCAGTTTAACTTGATGTTAGCCCTCTATCAAAAGGACATGTAAGGCAGCCTTGTAGAAAAAAGGACAGCAGTGATGCAAAAATCTGTGTCACCTTGAAGGCCAATGTGAAAAACACTTCCATTATCAAAAGCTGATAATTATTTTATCAAGTAGTTGTAAAAATATAGTTTACAAACATTCATCTGGTGAATTTTTATTAGCTAGCCTTGATAAAAATGGAAGATATTTTAAGCATTTTATCAGATTCTTAACTAAGAAATTAAAAAAAAAATTCATACCTTTGAGTCCAAAAGAATTTTTGTTTGGCAGATTCTGAGCTACATTTTGAGCATTTGATGCCAGTTCTGTGGATCAATGTAAAATGGAAGGTTTTAACATATCACAACAATTAAGGTATTCATCAGAAGAGAAACTGGTCAGCAAATTAAACGAAGGAGGGAAAGCATCAAACTAAATATATACTGTGTGTCCACAGAAAAAGAAACTTACTGCAATCCATGCTATGACAGACTCTATGGTCCAACTATGAATCTTAACAGCCAGACAGATCTTGAACATTCAATTTGCATCAATTATGCTTGTTCTCATTCCCATGTTCACCAAGTTCCCTTCCCACTTGTCAAAGAAAACATTCCAATCTGTTTAAAAGGTATGTTTTTAGTAAATTTATAAATTAGCATTTTGACTATCCTTCAGTCTTTCTATTTTGGGTAATGTTTGAGTCTGACTCTAGGGAATGGATTTGATTATTATCCTGTCAAGTCAGGTTTCTGAGCCTATGAGGCTGTGGGCTAGACTCAGAACTCTGTGTTATCAACAAGACAATACCATTCTGTGAGGCCTCTAGAGAAATAGGCAGCACTCCATCAGATGACATCTTTTAACTGTATTTTGCATCGAACACATTCTGCTACTCTAAATGAAAATAAGAGGAATGAGAGGGAAGAGATAAAGACAAAAGGAGAAGGAAGAAGAGATGGAGGAATATGAAAAAAGAAAAATAGGGCTTCCCTGGTGGCGCAGTGGTTAAGAATCCGCCTGCTGATGCAGGGGACACAGGTTCGTGCCCCGGTACGGGAAGATCCCACATGCTGCGGAGCGGCTGGGCCCGTGAGCCATGGCCGCTGAGCCTGCGCGTCTGGAGCCTGTGCTCCGCAACGGGACAGGCCACGGCAGTGAGAGGCCCGCGTACCGCAAAAAAAAAAAAAAAAAAAAAAAAAAAAAAAAAAAAAGAAAAATAGCAGTTAATGGACTAATTCAACATTCTGTTTCAAATATCTGATTTAAAAATCAGTGGCGGTTATAAATAAAGCCGCTATAAACATCACATGCAGGTCTTTGTGTGGATGTTTTCATTCCTCTTCAGTAAAAACCTAGGGTTGGGATTGTAAGACAGTATAGTATTATGTATGCTTTCACACCAGGAACGTAGTTCGAGTTACTCCCTCACCTTCACTAACACTTGACACTGTCAGTTTTCTTTTAAAGCTATTTTAATGGATGAAAGCTGGTAGCCTACTGTGGTTTTAATTTGTATTTCCCCAATGACCAATGATGATTAGCACATTTTTGTGTGCTTATTGCCATCCATGTATCTTCCTTTGTGAAGCATCTGTTCAAATCATTTGCTCATTTTTCATTAACTTTTTATTTTGAAATAATTATACGTTCACAAGAAGTTATCCTTCACCCAGTCTCCCCCCCCCAATGATTACATCTCACATAATTCCAGTAAAATAGCAAAAAAACTGAAACAGATACAGACTGTGTATACCGTTCTATGTCAAGTTTGTATTGTGGTAAAATAATGTTTATGTGGTAAATAAAATTTACCATGCTGATCTTTTTAAGTGTACAGTTCACTGGCATTGAGTAATTCACAATGTGATATAACCAGTATCACCATCCATTTCCACAACTTTTCATTTTTTGTTCATTTTTAATTGCTCATTTTACTAGGTTGTCTGTTTTCTTCTCAACGAGTTGTGATAATTCTTTACACAGTCTGTATACAGTCCCTTTTCAAACAGAGGTTTTAAATAAATATTTCCTCCTAAACTATGCCTTTCTCCTTCATTCTCTTTATTCTCTTCTGAAGAACCATGTTTTTCTTTTAAACTCATGCTTATTATGCCCTATGTAAGAAATTTTTGCTTAATCCAAGGTGGCTAAGATTTGCCCTGTATCTTCTTTAGAAGTTGTGCTTTCAGGTTTCACATGTAGAGCTATTATCCACTTGTGGTTATTTTGTATATACAGTATAATGTATGCCATTGAATTGCCTTGGAACCTCTGTCCAAAACCAATTGTATCTGTGGGTTTATTTCTAGATTTGCTATTATATAATTGATCTATTTCTGTGCTTTTGCCAATTCCACAGTCTTGACTACTGTACCTTTAGGGTAACTTCTTGAAATCAAGGAGTGTGAATCTTTGAACGCTGTTAGTTTTCAAAACTGTTTGGGCTATGTTCATACCTATACTTTTCCATAAAAATTTTAGAATCAAGTTACAATTGACACACACAAAAATCTGCTAGGATTTTGAATGAACTTGTACTGAACCTGTATACCAATTTGGGGAGAAACAACATGTCAATAATATTAAATCTTCCAACTCATAAACACTGAGTATCTTGCTCCCTTTTTGGATCATCTTTAATATTTATCATCGTGTTGCATAATTTTCAACATACACATCTTGCACATATTTTGTCAGATTTATACCTAAGTGCTTCATGTTTTTGTACTACTATAAATGGTATATCCTTCTCTTTATTAATGCTTCTTCAAACACTCAATTTTACATTTTACTGTAAGATTTTATAATTTATATTTTCATTTAGAAGTCTTACCTTGCACATCATTAGACTTCTTCATAAGCATCTGATATTTTTTGAGGCCACTAATTTTTTTTCCATTTTCTTTGTTGATGGTTTATAGAAATATTACCTGTCAACTATCTACACTGTTTAAAGCTTCCTAATTAATTTTATTAATTTATCTATAGATTCTTTTATATCATTGCCAGAAATGACAGGTTTTTTCCTCCCTTCCCAACCCTTCCTTTCTTTTTCAATCTTTGTTTCAGTGGTTATGACCTCTGTTACAGGAGTGAACAGAAATAATGAGAGTAATCCTCCTGTTCCTCTTCAGTTCGACTAAATCTTTTGCCTTTATTTAAAAAAAAAAAAAAGATAAGAGTAGTGAGAGTAAGCCCCTTGATCTTGTTACAAAAGAAAAATATTCTACACATCACTATTAATTGTGAGGTCTGCTGTGACTTTTGTAGAAATTGGGAATAAATGTTGGGTTTTGTCAAATGCTTTTCCTTATTAAAATGATATGGAGTTTCTCCTTTATTCTGTTAAAGGGGTGAATAATACTTTTGTTATTGAGATATAACTCACACAAAATCCACACTTTTAAGGCAAAGAATTGATTGGTTTTCAGTATATTCACAAGGTGTAAAACAATCACAACCACCTATTCCGGAATATTTTCATCGCTCCAAAAAAATCTGGCACCCATTCCTAGCCACTCCCCATTTCTCCCAAACATTCCCAGCCCCCAACAGCCACCAGTCTACTTCTGTTTCTATGTATCTGACTAATCTGGATAATTTTTCTTACACATTCAGCCACTGAAGGACATTTGGCTTTTATGTGAACCTGTATCTTCCATTCTCTTGGGTATATATCTAGGAGTCATCTGATTTTTTTAAATTTTAAACTTGAATATCAAGTATAAACTTAATATGACCATGATATATTAGCCTTTTTCTAGTTTACTGAATTGATTTCCAATATTGTGACAGAATTTTTACAGTTGTTTTGAAGAATGAGATTAATCTGTAATTGCAAATGTTAGCAAAAGATTTATTGACAAAGTATCTTCTGATTTTTAATAGCTATAATATTAATTATAATAGATTATAAAGATAATTAATATCAATTTTCCTTTTCTCATTCCTAAAACAAATTATATGTTTCTTCTGTTTCCCTTGATAAGTCTCACGATAAACTTATCAATTTTATTGATACTAGTCTTTTCAAATTACCATTTTTATAACTTTCGTTGGTCCTCTCGACAGTATATTTGATTTCTAGTTCGCTGTGCTTCTGTGATGGTGGCAACTGTCTTTTTTAGCTAATTATTGAGCTATACTTTTATATTTTGGGTTATAATTCACGAAGTGTCAAATTATGTTTTTATAAATATAATCACAACAGTTAATATATATTATCAGGAAAAAATCTTTAAAATAGCTTTATTAAATAAATAAGCCAATTAACAAGTATTTATCTGTGAATTTCAGTAAAGAAATAACCTTAAAACTGCAAGACACAGAAAAATCTGCAAAAGCAACTGTTGCCCTAAACCCATCTATCATCATCTACCTCTTTATCTGGCCAAATTTGTATTCACCATTATGAATGGTAAATACTTTGTTTCAAGTCTTGCACTAAGAAATTCTATATATCCCTGACACTGATATTTGAGTGTGGGTTTGTACTGCCTTACACAGATTTATTACAGCCTCTTCTTCAGAGTGCAAAAGGGGTAAACCACATACTTTATCGTCAATGAGATTTATAAGTGAGAAACTTTGGAGGTAAGAATCAGCTAAGAGTAGTCTCAGAGGTAGGACAGCTGCCTGTTTTTCATTCTTCTCCACCAGCACACTTTGATGTCATCTTTGTACATTAAGAGCTCAAACAATTAAAATACATCTCTGGTGAGAATAGACACTTACCAGTTCCCTCATCTGCACCATTCTGAGCAGCTTCCCAAACTACTTGTTTTGTCCCACACCCATCTATAGATGGAGAATCTGAATAGTCCGCAGGGTTAAATGTCCTTGGGTTTGAAATAAAGAATAAAGGCAAATCACAAAATTAACTGTACATCACCTTCCCCGAAACAAGCCCCGTCCCTTCTAAGAACCACTATAAGAAACTTCACCCTCCTTCTCCTATTTAATTATAGCCAATTCTTCTCGCCATCGGAATGCAGATCTTCTGAAAAGCAGAGGTTGCCTAGAACCTTCCATACACTCTTGTACGATGCTCCTACTTCCCTAAATTGTTGTCCTCTGCATCCTAAAGCAAGTGTGGAGACCTATAATAGTTCTAGGCAGGGTAATGGCTCTAATGAAAACCCCACCCACCCCCTCCCAACTAAGCCTAGACTTAAACAGGCAATAGGTCTTTTCTTCCGAAGTCAGAATCCAATTTTGGATTTGAACCTTTTACAATAGAAGTATGATTCTTTTTGTTTAGATGGATGTAAGTAAAAAGAAAACGTTTTGTTCAGTGCCTCTTTTTAAATTAAAATCCTCAATACCCACGATTCAGATGTCTAACTAGAGCCAAATTAAATAGCACTGCTAAAATTTTCACAACAGAATTTTAAAAAAATTTTTTCAGCATTATTGGGGTGTCACTGACAAAAAGAACCACAAGAGTATTTTTTAAAGTAGACAGCAAAATCCGCAAAATCGTTTGAAGCTACTGGGTTGGGCACATACGTTCATATGTTCCGGCCAGTTTGCTCCCTGTGTTTTCATCCTTCCTTTGTCCACAGGGAGCTCAGGCAGAAAACAGAGATGGCAGGAGTCACCACCTGAAGGCAGTGACCCCCAACAGTGCTGCCTGGGAGACATGGAGAAACAAAGGACTTTTCCTTTCTTGACTGTCATCTACTTATGGCCTCTATAAGAAGCTTAAAAACTTTTTATAAACATCGGGGGGGGGAGCTAATGTTTTGGATAACAGCAAAAAGTGAAAGAACCAGAAATAATGAATAACTGATTATACCATGTATTTAATAACAATATACTCATCCTTCACTATTACAATTCAAGATAAAAATGATTGCTTTTCATAAAAAACAAAACAAAAACATTGCATTTACTTACCATTCAAAGACAATTGCTGGATTTACCAACATAACTCTTAAGCAATGGTTTTCAACTGGGGTGGCTGTGCACCTCCCTCCCAGGGAACATTTGGCGATGTCTGGAGACATTTTTGATTGTCACAACTTGAGGAGGGGTGCTACTGGCATCTAGTAGGGAGAGGCCAGGGATGTTGCTAAACATCCTACAATGTAAAGGGAACCCCACCACCTCAACAAACTATTATCCAATCCAAAATGTCGATAAAGCCAAGGCTAGAAAACTGCTCTAAGGCCTACTGCAATACAATTTTATTTGTGTTATTTTGCTTTTTCAGTATTGTCTCTTTAAAACCAGAGAAGGTAATAACTTCAAAAATAGGATGGCTAAGACTTACCCCATGCTTTGCGTTGAGAATCTTCCTGCCCCTCTCCCTCTGCCACGTCCAAACCCTTTAAAAAAAAATATAGTGTAAAAATAATACTTATGTCCTACACAACTATAATTCTACCAACTTCATCCCTTACACACCTACCCAAACATTACTGTCATTGTTACTCACAGCACCAACATTCCCAACCAGTGCACCCAATCTGCTGGTCCCTAATGACACAAATATCTACAGTTATTGGTCTCAAAGGATAGAAAAGAATTTAATTCTGCCTGTACAACACTTGTCATATTTAGCAGCTTAACACGGGCAGGTTTTATATATATATAATTTTTTAAAAAATTTATTTTTGGCTACATTGGGTCTACATTGCTGGCTGCAGGCTTTCTCTAGTTGTGGCGAACAGGGGCTACTCTTCGTTGCGGTGCGTGGGCTTCTCACTGCAGTGGCTTCTCTTGTTGCGGAGCATGGGCTCTAGGTGTGGGCTTCAGTAGTTGCAGCACGTGGGCTCAGTAGTTGTGGCGCACGGGCTTAGCTGCTCTGTAACATGTGGGATCTTCCCGGACCAGGGATCGAACCATGTCCCCTGCATTTGCAGGCGGATTCTTAACCACTGCACCACTAGGGAAGCCCCTGATGGTGTTATTACATACCATTTTTAATACTAAGATTCTGACCGATGACGAATAGGGCAGCAAACAAGAGAGCGAGCAGGGCTTCTCTGGTGGCGCAGTGGTTGAGAGTCCGCTTGCCGAGGCAGGGGACGCAGGTTCGTGCCCCGGTCCGGGAAGATCCCACATGCCGCGGCTGAGTGGCTGGGCCCGTGAGCCATGGCCGCTGAGCCTGCACGTCCGGAGCCTGTGCTCCGCAACGGGAGAGGCCACAACGGTGAGAGGCCCGCATACCACAAAAAAAAAAACAAACAAACAAAAAAAAAGAGAGCGAGCAAGCAAGAAGAAATAGTTCTATTCAGTGACTCTCCAGTTTTTCTTAATCGAATCCTAAATTGTGGATTAAAGACCTAAATACAAGAGCTAAAACTATACAACCCTTAGAAGAAAATACAGAGCAAAAGCTTCATGACACTGAATTTGGTAATGATTTCTTGGATATGACACCAAAGACTCAGGCAAGAAAAGGAAAAAATTAGACTTAAAACTGGTATATCAAAAGACATGAACAGAGTAAAAAGGCAACCCAAAGAATATTTACACATTCTACATTTGATAAGGGAGTAACACTGAGAATACATAACGAAATTCTACAACTGTCTAACAAAACAAACAACCAGATTTAAAAATGGGCAAGGGACTTGAATAGACATTTCTCCAAATATAATATAAAAATGGTCAATGAGCAGATGAAAATATTCTCAACATCACTAATCATCAGGGCAATGTGGCACCCATTACAATGGCTACGAGTGAGAAACAGAGAGAGAGAGAGAGAAGAGAAAATAAGTGTTGGCAAAGATGTAGAGAAACTGAAGCCTTTGTATACTGTTTCATGGGAATGTACAATAGTGTAGCCACTGTGGAAAACAGTATGGCAATTCCCCCCAAAATTAAAAATAGAACTATATGATCCTTATAGCACAGGGAACTCTGCTCAATATTCTGTAATAACCTAAATGGGAAAGAATTTGAAAAGAATAGATACATGTATAGGTATAACTGAAGCACTCTGCTGTACACCTGAAACTAACACATTATAAATCAACTGTAGTCCAATATAAAATTTTTTAAAAATTTTTTTAAGGAAAAAAAAAGAATTATATGATCCTGCAATTCCACTTGTGGGTATAGGTATCCAAGAGAATTTGAAAGTAGGGTCTTGAAGAGATACTTGTACACCCATGTTCACGTTCATAGTAGCCTTACTCACAATAGCCAAAAGGTAGAATCAACCTAAGTGTCCACTGATGAATGAATGTGGTATATACATACAATGTAATATTATTCAGCCTTAAAAAGGAAGGAAGGGGTTTCCCTGGTGGCACAGTGGTTAAGAATCTGCCTGCCAATGCAGGGGACACGGGTTCAAGCCCTGGTCCAGGAAGATCCCACGTGCTGCAGAGCAACTAAGCCCATGCGCCACAACTACTGAGCCTGCGAGCCACAGCTACTGAGCCCGCATGCCACAACTACTGAAGCCCGTGAGCCTAGAGCCCGTGCTTCGCAACAAGAGAAGCCACCACAATGAGAAGCCCACACACCACAACAAAGAGTAATCCCCGCTCGCCACAACCAGAGAAAAGCCTGCACACAGCAACAAAGACCCAATGCAGCCAAAAATAAAATAAATAAAATAAATAAATTATAAAAAAAGAAAAAAAAAATGGAAGGAAATTCTGACAAATGCTACAATGTGGATGAACCTTGAGGACATTTTGCTAAGTGAAACAAGCCAGTCACAAAAGGACAAATAGTTCATGATTCCGCTTATATAAGGTATGTAAGAGTACTCAAATTCAGAAAAAGGTGGTTGCCAAGGGATATGTTAGCCATGCTAATATAACTAAATGTATATTTAATCATGTACAGTTAACTTATCCAGTAGTTCAAGTTAAACTATTAAAAGATATGGTCTTGACAAAAATCTACCCTATCCCCAGGGACAGAGGAATAGAGGGAAATGTCCTAAAAAGTGGAAGAATTGTAATAATGCATATTAGTGGCTACTATCTATTTTAACAGTGTTGAAAGGTAAAGGTAAGACTTTAGGTAAGTCTAAAAGAAGGCTGGAAACTTGGATTTAAAAAAAAAAAACCTAACTCTAAGAAGAAAGTGTTCAGTGAACAAGTTTTGGCAAGACTCCTTACAGTTAAGAGAGGTGGTAGGGTGGGGGGAGGAGAGTCATCATATAAGAAAACCAATTCTCAGGACATTAAAACACTTAACTGTTAAAAAAAAAAAAAAAAAACTTTAGTATGTCCATACAATGGAATATTATTTGGCTATAAAAAGAAATGAAGTACTTATACATGCTACAACATTGTGCTGATATGTGGTAGAACATGAATGAATCTTTAAAACATTAAGCTAGGTCAAAGAAGCCAGTCACAAAAGAGCACATATTACTAGATTCCATTTACATCATATGTCCAGAACAGGAGACTCTATAAACACAGGAAATAGATTACCAGTTGTTTACTGCTGAGATGGCAGGGGGCGGGAGAGGTGATCAAGGAATTGGGAATTGATACTTAAAGGGTATGGGATATTCTTTTTGAGGTGATGAAAATGTTCTGAAATTGATTATGATGATGGCTGCATAATTCTAAAAATATACTAAAAACCACTGAATTATGCAATGTAAATGGGTGAATTGTATATTATGTAAATTACATCTCAAGAAATTTTAGAGGGCTATAATAAACACTGTTACCAGTGAAGAAAGCAGAAGAAACAACACAACCGCTCTTGATTAAGTGCACTCATGTGCACCCATTCAGTGGCAAACTGTGTGACAAAAGGAATATTTAACAGTGGTTAAATATTAAGAAAATAGTGGCAATTTTTTAAAAAAGGATTCTGCTAAGAAATCATTAAACAATTATCTAATACTTGAGCCAGAAAGCAAGATGTACATGAAAGAGAAGAAAGGAATTTATAAAAGAAAAACATATCCTAAGGCCAAAAATTCAAGAAATCCTGCAAGTCCCCTGGAAAAAGTCAGCATCAACTAAATATCCCCATGTTTCCAGAGAACAGTAGCCGCACCCAAGTATGAAACACAAACAAGCCAACTATCTTTTTTTTTGTTGTCGTTGTTTTGTTTTGTTTTTGCGGTACGCGGGCCTCTCACTGTTGTGGCCTCTCCCGTTGCGGAGCACAGGCTCCGGACGCGCAGGCTCAGCGGCCATGGCCCATGGGCCCAGCCGCTCCGCGGCACGCGGGATCCTCCCGGACCGGGGTACGAAACCGCTTCCCCCGCATGGGCAGGCAGACTCTCAACCACTGCGCCACCAGGGAAGCCTAAGCCAACTATCTTAAGTAGATTTTAAAAAATCAAATCCGTCTTCATGCACATTTTAGCAAGCGAACAAAATTGTTCTTTCCTATTCACCTGGCTAGTAATGCTACCAGTAACGTTGTTTTCTGTGTATATACATTTTCCTATATTGTTATCTGGTACAAATAGCTGTTTTCACCTAACAGCTCAGAAGAAAGACCTGGGTTCTTATAATTGAGAAAAACAACATTAAAGTAAATTATCATAAAGAATAAACCAATGTTATGATAAATGCTAAACCTTTACTCATAGAGGTCTATCTAGTGACTCTGCACTACATCTATGTTGAATAATTGCTCAAGTTTTTAATTGTTTAAAATTTATGTCTTACACTGAGGGCCAGAGTAGAAAAGTTGCCCATTTTCCTTGAAAAAAGCCAAAACACAGAGAAC
This sequence comes from Physeter macrocephalus, assembly GCF_002837175.3. Classification (NCBI taxonomy): domain Eukaryota; kingdom Metazoa; phylum Chordata; class Mammalia; order Artiodactyla; family Physeteridae; genus Physeter; species Physeter macrocephalus. The sequence goes on from NC_041222.1 coordinate 74,172,776, forward strand.
AGCTAACCACCTCTAGTGGAGAAGGCAAATCTAAAGAGCAGATATCCCCCCTGGGGCCGAACATGTGCAACCTAAAGAAAAATAAGAAGATAGAAAGCAATCCCTTTTCTTCACCCCCAGGAGACTGTAAGCAGGGCTTTGATAACAGCCAAATGCACCAGAAACTGCGGGCTCTTGAATTTATCACTGCACACTCTGGGTCATGATCTTTAAGATTCTGAGTAGTTCTAAAGTTTTTTGTACAGACAAAAGTTCCCAGATTTTCAGGGCTGGTTCAATGATAAAGATGGTTGCTGTGTCGACCACAAGCCGCCCACCTGCCCAGAGACCTGTTCAGCCCACAAAGAGAACAGGGAACCTCTGGGGCTTGTGGCTCAGAGACTTAGGACTCAGGCAAGTTGTGCCTCTTTGTCCCTGGGTCAGGGTTTATCCAGATATAGGAATACATCTTCCCCAATAGCAAAGGAGCATAAATGAGTCAAATGACAACAGCAAATGCCCCAGGGACTCAGTGAGAAAGAGAGCTTATTTCAAGTCTTATCCTCATATCTCATATATTAGCTTTCCCTTAGCAAAGAAGTCTCATTATAAATGTGCCACAATAATTATTTCAGGAAAGAATTAATTGATTTAATACCAGTGAATAAAAGTCTGATGGGAAAACGGTTATTTACAGTCTCAGAGCACTCCCCCCAAAAAATATGCATTAATTACAAAGAAGGAGGGAGTAACTTTACAAAGGAGAAACTTGGCAGAAACCACTTTCCTTAAGTAATCAAAGCTAACATCACTAGCAATGGGATAAATCTGTATCATGTACCCTCTAATATGAGGTACAACTATATCATTCTGTGGCATTCCAGCCAAAAACTGGTAACATGAATCTAATCATGAGGAAACTTCTCAGTTTGTTAATGAAGGACATTCTATAAAAGAGATACTTCCAAAGTGTCAAGGGCATGAAAGACAAAGAAAGACTATTCCAGATTGATGAACTGTTCTAGATTGAAGGACACTACACAGCCATGGGAACTAAATACTGTGTGTGATCCCAGACTGGATCCTGGACCAGAATATTTGCTTTTTGTTATAAAGAACATTAGCAGGATAACTGGAAATTTTTGAATAAGTTCTATACATTGTATCAGTGGTAATTTCCTGATTTTATCATTTTAAGGTAGCTCTTTAGGACAATATATTTTTTCTTAGGAGTTACACACTAAAATATCAAGGGGTAAAATGGCATTATGTTTGAAATGAACACACAAGGGTTTCAGAAAAAACAGTAATATGGACATAGAGAGAGGAAATGTAGCAAAATATTAAAGTCTGGGGACTCTGGATAAAAACTAAAAAAAAACAGCAAAATTCTACTGTGCTTTTTTATTTCAAAGTAAAAACCGCACCCTAAGCACTTATATGTATATTTTATATTCCAGTGAATACATTTTATTCTGTGAAAAATCTAAGTTGTTCTTCATGTTTGCACTAGCTAAGCTGATCCTTCTACACAGAATGTTCCTACCCAGATTTTCAGATGGCTTTCTTCCTCCTCACTGTAAATCCCATCTCCTCAGAGACCTCCCTAGGTCCATCTAAAGGAAACCCTATTGACAGCTGATCACATCACCAATCATTTTCTTAAGTAAGTCGAACAGTGCTTTTACTTGATTGTCTCTCCTCCTTCACCACTGAGTATGTGAGGAACCATGTCTTATGCACAGCAGTATCTTCAAAAATATAATAAGTACCTAAGTATCAGTTGTTGCATTAAAGACAGATATATAACCCCAATGTCATAAACATGGATTTTTTTTTCATGGACTCATATTTACAGGCATAATAATAATATTACTACTCAATTACAGGAAATAACCTAGTTGTTCAGCAACTTATTTTAGAGCACTGCATTTTGTAAAATACTTTTTGTACCAGGACCCGAGAAGGCATTATAGAAAATTCAAGAATTAAAAAAAAAACTAGAATGTCAGCACCTAGTAGGTGCTCAACAATTAACCTTTCAGTTATATTACATAGGCCATATTCTTAAATCAGTTAGTTTTAAAAGTAGAAGAACAGGGCTTCCCTGGTGGTGCAGTGGTTAAGAATCTGCCTGCCAATGCAGAGGACACGGGTTTGAGCCCTGGTCCAGGAAGATCCCACATGCCATGGAGCAACTAAGCCCATGTGCCACAACTACTGAGCCTGTGCTCTAGAGCCTGTGAGCCACAACTACTGCACCTGTGTGCCACAACTACTGAAGCCTGCACGTCAGTATGCTAACACTGTGTAGATAAGGCAAAAATTAAGGAGGAAAGGGGTATTTATTAAACTTTTAGCAGCTTAACATTTTAGCTAATTTAATCATGAACACAGATTACTGTTCTGAGGGAGAGCCAATGTGAAGTCAGCAACAGCTGATCACAGTATGGTCAAAATTAAAGAATAAAAAAGGCAATGGAGACCTTAAAGAATCATTTTTAAAGTACACACTTTAAACCATGTACTTGTTTTTTAAGGATGCATTTTTAAATCTGCATACTACCCAACAGATCACAAATAACTGGAAAGGGATAGTGCAATCAACAGTTTTAAGGTTAATTCAACACACCATGAGAGAATAGATTAAGACATTAAATAACTTACAACCAAACTTCTGGAAAGGGACATATCTTACCCTTTAATTATGAAAGGCACAAATTATTTGTCTTGCACCACTATTCACTTATTATCAAACTGTACTTTACTAATATTCACCAAGCAAAATAATTGTTTTTGTGCATACTGGGTACTGAATGTTCTCTCTCTTCTTGCCCTGTGTTGAACTTGGGATAATGATTCTAAGAAATCCCTAGACACAGACCACTACTCTTCAACAGCTTGTTTAAACATGTTTAAATATCAGCTAAGAATATAAAAATTACACCTCACTAGAGTTTATATATATGTAGAAGAGGGTGGACTGCATTTTTTTAACATCTAACTGGGTTTATAAACAGTCAATCTGGGAATTCCCCGGCAGTCCACTGGTTAGGACTTGGCGCTTTCACTGCCCGGGCTTCGGGTTCAATCCCTAGCCCAGGAACTAAGATCCCACAAGCCATGCAGCACAGCCAAAAAAAACCAAACAAACAAACAAAAAAAGTCTATCTGTGTCCCTTACCCACTACTTTACTTCCTTAAAAGTAAACACATAAGGGGGCTTCCCTGGTGGTGCAGTGGTTAAGAATCCGCCTGCCAATGCAGGGGACATGGGTTCACGCCCTGGTCCAGGAAGATCCCACATGCCACAGAGCAACTAATCCCACACGCCACAACTACTAAGCCTGAACTCTAGAGCCTGCGAGCCACAACTACTGAGCCCGCATGCCACAACTACTGAAGCCCACACGCCTAGAGCACATGCTCCGCAACAAGAGAAGCCACCGCAATGAGAAGCTGCGCACCGCAACAAAGAGTAGCCCCTGCTGGCCACAACTAGAGAAATGCCGCACGCAGCAACAAAGACCCAACGCAGTCAAAAATAAATTAATTAAACTAAACTAAAAAAAAAAAAAAAAAAAAAAAAAAAAAAGTAAACATAAGGGGACTTTCACTGGAGGTCCAGTGGTTAAGACTTCGCCTTCCCATGCAGGGAGTGAGGGTTCGATCCCTGGTCAGGGAACTAAGATCACACATGCTTCATGGCCAAAAATCCAAAACATAAAACAGAAACAATAGTGTAACAAATTCAATACTTTAAAACTGGTCCACATCAAAAAATTCTTTAAAAAAAAAAAAAAGTAAACATAAGGAGGTGGGGGGGTAGGATTAACATATATACACTACTATATATAAAGTGGATTTTAAAAAAACAAGGACCAAGACTGGTTCAAGATGGTGGAGTGGAAGGACGTATGCTCACTTCCTCTTGCGAGAGCACTGGAATCACAACTAACTGCTGAACAATCATTGAGAGGAAGATACTGCAACTCACCAAAAAAGATACCCCATATCCAAAGACAAAGGAGATGCCGCAATGAGATGGTAGGAGGGGCGCAATCACAATAAAATCAAATCCCATAACCACTGGATGGGTGACTCACAAACTGGAGAACACTTATACCACAGAAGTCCACACACTGGCCTAAAGGTTCTGAGCCCCACGTCAGGCTTCCCAACCTGGGGGTCAGGCAATGGGAGGAGGAATTCCTAGGGAATCAGACTTTGAAGACCAGCGGGATTTGATTGCACGACTTCGACAGGACTGGGGTAAAAAGAGACTGCACTCTTGGAGGGCACACAGTGTGCACATCAGGACCCGGGGGAAGGAGCAGTGACCCCATAGGAGACTAAAGTAGACCTACTTGCTAGTGTTGGAGGGTCTCCTGCAGAGGCAGGGGATGGCTGTGGCTCACTGTGAGGACAAGGACACTGGCAGCAGAAGTTCTGGGAAATACTCCTTGGCATGAGCCCTCCCAGAGTCTCCAGTGCTGGGTCACCTCAGGCCAAACAACCAACAGGGAGGGAACTCAGCCCCACACATCAGCAGACAAGTGGATTAAAATTTTACTGACCTCTGCCCACCAGAGCAACACCCAGGTCTACCCAACACCAGTCCCTCCCATTAGGAAGCTAGCACAAGCCTCTTAGATAGCCTCATCCACCAGAGGCAAGAAGAACTACAATACTGAAACCTGTGGAACGAAAACCACATTCAAAGAAAGATAGACAAAATGAAAAGGCAGAGGACTTTGTTACCAAATGAAGCAACAAGATAAAACCCCAGAAAATCAACTAAATGAAGAGATAGGCAACCTTCCAGAAAAAGATTTCAGAGCAATGATAGTGAAGATGATCCAGGACCTTGGAAAAAGAATGGAGGCAAAGATCGAGAAGATGCAAGAAATGTTTAACAAAGATCTAGAAGAATTAAAGAACAAACAAACAGAGATGAACAATAAAATAACCGAAATGAAAAATACAGTAGAAGGAATCAACAGCAGAAAAACTGAGGCAGAAGAACAGATACATGACCTCGGAGATAGAATGGTGGAATTCACTGCTGCAGAACAGAATAAAGAAAAAAGAATGAAAAAAATGAAGACAGCCTAAGAGACCTCTGGGACAACATTAAACGCACCAACGTTTGCATTATAGGGGTCCCAGAAGGAAAGGAAAGAGCGAAAGGACCCAAGAGGAGAGTCATCATATAAGAAAACCAATTCTCAGGACATTAAAACACTTAACTGTTAAAAAAAAAAAAAAAAAACTTTAGTATGTCCATACAATGGAATATTATTTGGCTATAAAAAGAAATGAAGTACTTATACATGCTACAACATTGTGCTGATATGTGGTAGAACATGAATGAATCTTTAAAACATTAAGCTAGGTCAAAGAAGCCAGTCACAAAAGAGCACATATTACTAGATTCCATTTACATCATATGTCCAGAACAGGAGACTCTATAAACACAGGAAATAGATTACCAGTTGTTTACTGCTGAGATGGCAGGGGGCGGGAGAGGTGATCAAGGAATTGGGAATTGATACTTAAAGGGTATGGGATATTCTTTTTGAGGTGATGAAAATGTTCTGAAATTGATTATGATGATGGCTGCATAATTCTAAAAATATACTAAAAACCACTGAATTATGCAATGTAAATGGGTGAATTGTATATTATGTAAATTACATCTCAAGAAATTTTAGAGGGCTATAATAAACACTGTTACCAGTGAAGAAAGCAGAAGAAACAACACAACCGCTCTTGATTAAGTGCACTCATGTGCACCCATTCAGTGGCAAACTGTGTGACAAAAGGAATATTTAACAGTGGTTAAATATTAAGAAAATAGTGGCAATTTTTTAAAAAAGGATTCTGCTAAGAAATCATTAAACAATTATCTAATACTTGAGCCAGAAAGCAAGATGTACATGAAAGAGAAGAAAGGAATTTATAAAAGAAAAACATATCCTAAGGCCAAAAATTCAAGAAATCCTGCAAGTCCCCTGGGAAAAGTCAGCATCAACTAAATATCCCCATGTTTCCAGAGAACAGTAGCCGCACCCAAGTATGAAACACAAACAAGCCAACTATCTTTTTTTTTGTTGTCGTTGTTTTGTTTTGTTTTTGCGGTACGCGGGCCTCTCACTGTTGTGGCCTCTCCCGTTGCGGAGCACAGGCTCCGGACGCGCAGGCTCAGCGGCCATGGCCCATGGGCCCAGCCGCTCCGCGGCACGCGGGATCCTCCCGGACCGGGGTACGAAACCGCCTCCCCCGCATGGGCAGGCAGACTCTCAACCACTGCGCCACCAGGGAAGCCTAAGCCAACTATCTTAAGTAGATTTTAAAAAATCAAATCCGTCTTCATGCACATTTTAGCAAGCGAACAAAATTGTTCTTTCCTATTCACCTGGCTAGTAATGCTACCAGTAACGTTGTTTTCTGTGTATATACATTTTCCTATATTGTTATCTGGTACAAATAGCTGTTTTCACCTAACAGCTCAGAAGAAAGACCTGGGTTCTTATAATTGAGAAAAACAACATTAAAGTAAATTATCATAAAGAATAAACCAATGTTATGATAAATGCTAAACCTTTACTCATAGAGGTCTATCTAGTGACTCTGCACTACATCTATGTTGAATAATTGCTCAAGTTTTTAATTGTTTAAAATTTATGTCTTACACTGAGGGCCAGAGTAGAAAAGTTGCCCATTTTCCTTGAAAAAAGCCAAAACACAGAGAACAGCTAACCACCTCTAGTGGAGAAGGCAAATCTAAAGAGCAGATATCCCCCCTGGGGCCGAACATGTGCAACCTAAAGAAAAATAAGAAGATAGAAAGCAATCCCTTTTCTTCACCCCCAGGAGACTGTAAGCAGGGCTTTGATAACAGCCAAATGCACCAGAAACTGCGGGCTCTTGAATTTATCACTGCACACTCTGGGTCATGATCTTTAAGATTCTGAGTAGTTCTAAAGTTTTTTGTACAGACAAAAGTTCCCAGATTTTCAGGGCTGGTTCAATGATAAAGATGGTTGCTGTGTCGACCACAAGCCGCCCACCTGCCCAGAGACCTGTTCAGCCCACAAAGAGAACAGGGAACCTCTGGGGCTTGTGGCTCAGAGACTTAGGACTCAGGCAAGTTGTGCCTCTTTGTCCCTGGGTCAGGGTTTATCCAGATATAGGAATACATCTTCCCCAATAGCAAAGGAGCATAAATGAGTCAAATGACAACAGCAAATGCCCCAGGGACTCAGTGAGAAAGAGAGCTTATTTCAAGTCTTATCCTCATATCTCATATATTAGCTTTCCCTTAGCAAAGAAGTCTCATTATAAATGTGCCACAATAATTATTTCAGGAAAGAATTAATTGATTTAATACCAGTGAATAAAAGTCTGATGGGAAAACGGTTATTTACAGTCTCAGAGCACTCCCCCCAAAAAATATGCATTAATTACAAAGAAGGAGGGAGTAACTTTACAAAGGAGAAACTTGGCAGAAACCACTTTCCTTAAGTAATCAAAGCTAACATCACTAGCAATGGGATAAATCTGTATCATGTACCCTCTAATATGAGGTACAACTATATCATTCTGTGGCATTCCAGCCAAAAACTGGTAACATGAATCTAATCATGAGGAAACTTCTCAGTTTGTTAATGAAGGACATTCTATAAAAGAGATACTTCCAAAGTGTCAAGGGCATGAAAGACAAAGAAAGACTATTCCAGATTGATGAACTGTTCTAGATTGAAGGACACTACACAGCCATGGGAACTAAATACTGTGTGTGATCCCAGACTGGATCCTGGACCAGAATATTTGCTTTTTGTTATAAAGAACATTAGCAGGATAACTGGAAATTTTTGAATAAGTTCTATACATTGTATCAGTGGTAATTTCCTGATTTTATCATTTTAAGGTAGCTCTTTAGGACAATATATTTTTTCTTAGGAGTTACACACTAAAATATCAAGGGGTAAAATGGCATTATGTTTGAAATGAACACACAAGGGTTTCAGAAAAAACAGTAATATGGACATAGAGAGAGGAAATGTAGCAAAATATTAAAGTCTGGGGACTCTGGATAAAAACTAAAAAAAAACAGCAAAATTCTACTGTGCTTTTTTATTTCAAAGTAAAAACCGCACCCTAAGCACTTATATGTATATTTTATATTCCAGTGAATACATTTTATTCTGTGAAAAATCTAAGTTGTTCTTCATGTTTGCACTAGCTAAGCTGATCCTTCTACACAGAATGTTCCTACCCAGATTTTCAGATGGCTTTCTTCCTCCTCACTGTAAATCCCATCTCCTCAGAGACCTCCCTAGGTCCATCTAAAGGAAACCCTATTGACAGCTGATCACATCACCAATCATTTTCTTAAGTAAGTCGAACAGTGCTTTTACTTGATTGTCTCTCCTCCTTCACCACTGAGTATGTGAGGAACCATGTCTTATGCACAGCAGTATCTTCAAAAATATAATAAGTACCTAAGTATCAGTTGTTGCATTAAAGACAGATATATAACCCCAATGTCATAAACATGGATTTTTTTTTCATGGACTCATATTTACAGGCATAATAATAATATTACTACTCAATTACAGGAAATAACCTAGTTGTTCAGCAACTTATTTTAGAGCACTGCATTTTGTAAAATACTTTTTGTACCAGGACCCGAGAAGGCATTATAGAAAATTCAAGAATTAAAAAAAAAACTAGAATGTCAGCACCTAGTAGGTGCTCAACAATTAACCTTTCAGTTATATTACATAGGCCATATTCTTAAATCAGTTAGTTTTAAAAGTAGAAGAACAGGGCTTCCCTGGTGGTGCAGTGGTTAAGAATCTGCCTGCCAATGCAGAGGACACGGGTTTGAGCCCTGGTCCAGGAAGATCCCACATGCCATGGAGCAACTAAGCCCATGTGCCACAACTACTGAGCCTGTGCTCTAGAGCCTGTGAGCCACAACTACTGCACCTGTGTGCCACAACTACTGAAGCCTGCACGTCAGTATGCTAACACTGTGTAGATAAGGCAAAAATTAAGGAGGAAAGGGGTATTTATTAAACTTTTAGCAGCTTAACATTTTAGCTAATTTAATCATGAACACAGATTACTGTTCTGAGGGAGAGCCAATGTGAAGTCAGCAACAGCTGATCACAGTATGGTCAAAATTAAAGAATAAAAAAGGCAATGGAGACCTTAAAGAATCATTTTTAAAGTACACACTTTAAACCATGTACTTGTTTTTTAAGGATGCATTTTTAAATCTGCATACTACCCAACAGATCACAAATAACTGGAAAGGGATAGTGCAATCAACAGTTTTAAGGTTAATTCAACACACCATGAGAGAATAGATTAAGACATTAAATAACTTACAACCAAACTTCTGGAAAGGGACATATCTTACCCTTTAATTATGAAAGGCACAAATTATTTGTCTTGCACCACTATTCACTTATTATCAAACTGTACTTTACTAATATTCACCAAGCAAAATAATTGTTTTTGTGCATACTGGGTACTGAATGTTCTCTCTCTTCTTGCCCTGTGTTGAACTTGGGATAATGATTCTAAGAAATCCCTAGACACAGACCACTACTCTTCAACAGCTTGTTTAAACATGTTTAAATATCAGCTAAGAATATAAAAATTACACCTCACTAGAGTTTATATATATGTAGAAGAGGGTGGACTGCATTTTTTTAACATCTAACTGGGTTTATAAACAGTCAATCTGGGAATTCCCCGGCAGTCCACTGGTTAGGACTTGGCGCTTTCACTGCCCGGGCTTCGGGTTCAATCCCTAGCCCAGGAACTAAGATCCCACAAGCCATGCAGCACAGCCAAAAAAAACCAAACAAACAAACAAAAAAAGTCTATCTGTGTCCCTTACCCACTACTTTACTTCCTTAAAAGTAAACACATAAGGGGGCTTCCCTGGTGGTGCAGTGGTTAAGAATCCGCCTGCCAATGCAGGGGACATGGGTTCACGCCCTGGTCCAGGAAGATCCCACATGCCACAGAGCAACTAATCCCACACGCCACAACTACTAAGCCTGAACTCTAGAGCCTGCGAGCCACAACTACTGAGCCCGCATGCCACAACTACTGAAGCCCACACGCCTAGAGCACATGCTCCGCAACAAGAGAAGCCACCGCAATGAGAAGCTGCGCACCGCAACAAAGAGTAGCCCCTGCTGGCCACAACTAGAGAAATGCCGCACGCAGCAACAAAGACCCAACGCAGTCAAAAATAAATTAATTAAACTAAACTAAAAAAAAAAAAAAAAAAAAAAAAAAAAAAGTAAACATAAGGGGACTTTCACTGGAGGTCCAGTGGTTAAGACTTCGCCTTCCCATGCAGGGAGTGAGGGTTCGATCCCTGGTCAGGGAACTAAGATCACACATGCTTCATGGCCAAAAATCCAAAACATAAAACAGAAACAATAGTGTAACAAATTCAATACTTTAAAACTGGTCCACATCAAAAAATTCTTTAAAAAAAAAAAAAAGTAAACATAAGGAGGTGGGGGGGTAGGATTAACATATATACACTACTATATATAAAGTGGATTTTAAAAAAACAAGGACCAAGACTGGTTCAAGATGGTGGAGTGGAAGGACGTATGCTCACTTCCTCTTGCGAGAGCACTGGAATCACAACTAACTGCTGAACAATCATTGAGAGGAAGATACTGCAACTCACCAAAAAAGATACCCCATATCCAAAGACAAAGGAGATGCCGCAATGAGATGGTAGGAGGGGCGCAATCACAATAAAATCAAATCCCATAACCACTGGATGGGTGACTCACAAACTGGAGAACACTTATACCACAGAAGTCCACACACTGGCCTAAAGGTTCTGAGCCCCACGTCAGGCTTCCCAACCTGGGGGTCAGGCAATGGGAGGAGGAATTCCTAGGGAATCAGACTTTGAAGACCAGCGGGATTTGATTGCACGACTTCGACAGGACTGGGGTAAAAAGAGACTGCACTCTTGGAGGGCACACAGTGTGCACATCAGGACCCGGGGGAAGGAGCAGTGACCCCATAGGAGACTAAAGTAGACCTACTTGCTAGTGTTGGAGGGTCTCCTGCAGAGGCAGGGGATGGCTGTGGCTCACTGTGAGGACAAGGACACTGGCAGCAGAAGTTCTGGGAAATACTCCTTGGCATGAGCCCTCCCAGAGTCTCCAGTGCTGGGTCACCTCAGGCCAAACAACCAACAGGGAGGGAACTCAGCCCCACACATCAGCAGACAAGTGGATTAAAATTTTACTGACCTCTGCCCACCAGAGCAACACCCAGGTCTACCCAACACCAGTCCCTCCCATTAGGAAGCTAGCACAAGCCTCTTAGATAGCCTCATCCACCAGAGGCAAGAAGAACTACAATACTGAAACCTGTGGAACGAAAACCACATTCAAAGAAAGATAGACAAAATGAAAAGGCAGAGGACTTTGTTACCAAATGAAGCAACAAGATAAAACCCCAGAAAATCAACTAAATGAAGAGATAGGCAACCTTCCAGAAAAAGATTTCAGAGCAATGATAGTGAAGATGATCCAGGACCTTGGAAAAAGAATGGAGGCAAAGATCGAGAAGATGCAAGAAATGTTTAACAAAGATCTAGAAGAATTAAAGAACAAACAAACAGAGATGAACAATAAAATAACCGAAATGAAAAATACAGTAGAAGGAATCAACAGCAGAAAAACTGAGGCAGAAGAACAGATACATGACCTCGGAGATAGAATGGTGGAATTCACTGCTGCAGAACAGAATAAAGAAAAAAGAATGAAAAAAATGAAGACAGCCTAAGAGACCTCTGGGACAACATTAAACGCACCAACGTTTGCATTATAGGGGTCCCAGAAGGAAAGGAAAGAGCGAAAGGACCCAAGAAAATATTTGAAGAGATTACAATCAAAAACTTCCTTAACATTGTAAAGGAAATAGCCAACCAAGTCCAGGAAGCACAGAGAGTCCCAAGCAGGATAAACCCAAGGAGAAACACTCCGAGACACACAGTAATTAAATTGACAAAAATTACAGACAAAGAAAAATTATTAAAAGCAACAAGGGAAAAATGACAAATAACATACAAGGGAACTCCCATTAAGGTTAACAGCTGATTTCTCAGCAGAAACTCTACAAGCCAGAAAGGAGTGTCACGATATATTTAAAGTGATGAAAGGGAAGAACCTACAACGAAGATTACTCTACCCGGGAAAAACCTACAACCAAGATTACTCTACCCAGCAAGGATCTCATTCAGATTCCATGGAGAAATGAAAAGCTTTACAGACAAGCAAAAGCTAAGAGAATTCAGCACCACCAAACCAACTCTACAACAAATGCTAAAAGAACTTCTCTAAGTGGAAAACACAAGAGAAGAAAAAGACCTACAAAAAAAACCCCAAAACAATTAAGAAAATGGTAATAGGAACATACATATCGATAATTACTGTAAATGTGAATGGATTAAATGCTCCAACCAAAAGACACAGGCTCGCTGAATGGACACAAAAAGAAGACCCATATATATGCTCTCTACAAGAGACCCACTTCAGGCCTCGGGACACATACAGACTGAAAGTGAGGGGATGGGAAAAGATATTCCATGCAAATAGAAAAAGAAAGCAAGAACAGCAATACTTATATCAGATAAAGTAGACTTTAAAATAAAGAATGATACAAGAACCAAGGAAAGAGACTACATAATGATCAAAGGATCAATCCAAGAAGAAGATATAACAATTATAAATATATATGAACCCAACATAGGAGCACCTCAATACATAAGGCAAATGCCAACAACTATAAAAGATGAAATCGACAGTAACAATAATATTGGGGGACTTTAACACCCCACTTACACCAATGGGCAGATCATCCAGACAGAAAATTAATAAGGTAACACAAGCTTTAAATGACACAATAGACCAGATAGATTTAACTGATATTTATAGGACATTCCATCTGAACACAGCAGATTAACTTTCTTCTCAAGTGACCACGGCACATTTTCCAGGATAGATCACATCCTGGGTCACAAATCAAACCTCGGTAAATTTAAGAAAATTGAAATCATAACAAGCATCTTTTCTGACGACAATGCTATGAGATTAGAAATATAATATAGAGAAAAAACATAAAAAACACAAACACATGGAGGCTAAACAATATGTTACTAAATAACCAAGAGATCACTGAAGAAATCAAACAGGAAATCAAAAAATACCTCGAGACAAATGACAATGAAAACACGACAATCCAAAACCTATGGGATGCAGAAAAAGCAGTTCTAAGAGGGAAATTTATAGCAATACAATCCTACCTCAAGAAACAAGAAAAATCTCAACAATAAAACTAAAAGCTGGTTCTTTGAGAAGAGAAATAAAATTGATAAACCATTAGCCAGACTCATCAAGCAAAAAAGAGAGAAGAATCAAATCAACAGAATTAGAAATAAAAAAAGAGAAGTAACAACTGACACTGCAGTAATACAAAGGATCATAAGAGACTAAAACAAGCAACTGTATGCCAATAAAATGGACAACCTAGAAGAAATGGATAAATTCTTAAAAAAATACAACCTTCCAATATTGAACCAGGAAGAAATAGAAGATATGAACAGAACAATCAAAAGCACTGAACTTGACACTGTGGTTTAAAATCTTCCAACAAATAAAAGTCCAGAACCACATGGCTTCACAGTTGAATTCTATCAAACCTTTACAGAAGAGCTAACACCTATCCTTTTCAAACTCTTCCAAAATATGGAGAGGGAGGAACATTCCAAAACTCATTCTACGAGGCCACCATCACCCTGATACCAAAACCAGAAAAAGATACTACAAAAAAAGATAATTACAGACCAATATCACTGATGAATATAGATGCAAAGATCCTCAACAAAATACTAGCAAACAGAATCCAACAACAAATTAAAAGGATCATATACCACAATCAAGTGGGATTTATCCCAAGGATGCAAGGATTCTTCAATATATGCAAATCAATCAATGTGATACACCATATTAACAAATTGAAGAAGCAAAAACCATATGATCATCTCAATGGATGCAGAAAAAGCTTTTGACAAAATTCAACACCCATACTTATGATAAAAACTCTCAAGCAAGTGGGCATAGAGTACCTACCTCAACATAATAAAGGTCATATACGACAAACCCACAGCAAACATCATTCTCAATTGTAAAAAACTGAAAGCATTTCCTCTAAGATCAGGAACAAGACAAGGATGTCCACTCTCCACTATTATTCAACATAGTTTTGGAAGTCCTAGCCATGGCAATCAGAGAAGAAAAAGAAATAAAAGAATACAAATTGGAAAAGAAAAACTGTCACTGTCTGCAGATGACATACTATACATAGATAATCCTAAAGATACTACCAGAAAACTACTAGAGCTAATCAATGAATTTGGTAAAGCTACAGGATAAAAAATTAATACACGGAAATCTCTTGCGTTCCTATACCCTAATGACAAAAAATCTGAAAGAGAAATTAAGGAGACAATCCCATTTACCACTGCAACAAAAAGAATAAAATACCTAGGAATAAACCTTCCTAAGGAGACAAAAGACCTGTATGCAGAAAACTATAAGACAATGATGAAAGAAATTAAAGATGATACAAACAGATAGAGAGATATACCATGTTCTTGGATTGGAAGAATTAACACTGAGAAAATGACTATACTACCCAAAGCAATCTACAGATTCAATACAATCCCTATCAAGCTACCAATGGCATTTTTCACAGAACTAGAACAAAAAATTTCACAATTTGTATGGAAACACAAAAGACCCCGAATAGCCAAAGCAATCTTGAGAAAGAAAAACGGAGATGGAGAATTCAGGCTCCCTGACTTCAGAATGTACTACAAAGCTATAGTAATCAAGACAGTATGGTACTGGCAGAAAAATGGAAATATAGATCAATGGAACAGGATAGAAAGCCCAGAGATAAACCCACGCACATATGGTCACGTGATCTTTGACAAAGGAGGCAAGAATATACAAAACCCACACACATATGGTCACCTTTTCTTTGATAAAGGAGGGAAGGATATACAGTGGAGAAAAGACAGCCTCTTCAATAAGTGGTCCTGGAAAACTGGACAGGTACATGTAAAAGTATGAAATTAGAACACTCCCTAACACCACACACAAGAATAAACTCAAAATGGGTTAAAGACCTACATGTAAGGCCAGACACTATCAAACTCTTAGAGGAAAACATAGGCAGAACACTCTATGACATAAATCACAGCAAGATCCTTTTTGACCCACCTCCTAGAGAAATGGAAATAAAAACAAAAATAAACAAATGGGACCTAATGAAACTTAAGAGCTTTTGCAAAGCAAAGGAAACCATAAACAAGAAGAAAAGACAACCCTCAGAATGGGAGAAAATATTTGCAAACGAAGCAACTGACAGAATTAATCTCCAAAATATACAAGCAGCTCATTCAGCTCAATATCCAAAAAACAAACAACCCAATGCAAAAATGGGTGTAAGACCTAAATAGACATTTCTCCAAAGAAGATATACAGATTGCCAACAAACACATGAAAGGATGCTCAACATCACTAATTATTAGAGAAATGCAAATCAAAACCACAATGAGGTATCACT